>NC_061510.1:37103648-37323944 GCF_022539505.1 Lolium rigidum
GGCTTCCGGACCAGCCGGCCGCGGCGCTAGCCGGCTGAGGAGCAGCCGGCCTTTGCCGCGAGCCGGCCAGTGGCCAGCCGGCTGCTCCGCGTCCATTGCCCTACCCGGGGTCTTCCCCCCGACAAGTTGGTCATCCAAGAAACAAAACTCCACCGCTTTATCCACCGCCGAAGCCGAATACATATCCGCGGCATCTTGTTGCACTCAATTGTTATGGATGAAGCAAACCTTGAAAGACTATGGTGTGTCTCTTGGTACGGTGCCTCTTCTTTGTGACAATGAAAGTGCAATTAAGATCGCCAATAACCCGGTTCAACATTGTCGCACCAAACATATTGACATTCGCCATCACTTCCTACGTGACCATGTTGCCAATAAGGATATTGATCTCACTCATGTGGGGACAACCTACCAATTGGCGGATATTTTCACTAAGCCTTTGGATGAAGCCCGGTTTGTTAACTTGAGAGGAGAACTTGGTATTCTTGATCCTAAAAACTTAGATTGAATAACTTCTTGCACTATATTCTTGCATTTATCTTGCTATCTAGCTTAGAGGCACAACACATATGGGGATAGTCATCTTACCATGTCTTGGTATGATGCATACCTATGTGTGCAACATAAATAGAGCCAATGTCATTATATGGACCCAAGCATGTCTCTTCGAGGTCTCATGACATTTGCGCTTTCACATAGGGGGAGTAATCCCCCGCCCCTCATTGAGCCTCAATTACAACTTGATTTGACTAAAATCACTTCAAAATGACTTATGATTCTTGATATATATTTCGAATCATGCCCATTGTTGCTATTTACATCTGGTTTGGATCTTCACTCCAATGGGTATGCCTAGAGAACTTTGTGTTTCCAACCCCATGTCTATGCTCATCTCATCATCATCTATCTATCTATATGTACATGTCATCATCTGAGCATTCATACACATTTACACAAAGAATAGGGGAAAAACGAGGCAAAACAAGACAAAACTGGGCAGAATGACCCTGGCCGGTCTCTGGCCCGGTTGGACCGGCCTCTGCGCCGGGCCAGCCGGCGCCAGGCCCGGTCGACCGGGCGGCAAACCGGCCGTGCGGCTGGTTATGTTTGGAGGAAGTTACCCCTTGGGGGTCTTCTTCCTCACTTCCCCCCTCCACCCTCTCCACCATTGCCGCCGCCTCCACCATCCCCACCTCTTCCTAGGGCCTTCCCACCACTAGAAACCTCTCAAACTTCACCAAATCATAGATCGGGCCCTTTGCATCATCTTCACCAAGGGATTTGGTCCCTCTCAAGCTACTTTGGGAGATCTTGGGGATTTGGCTCTCAAGCCCTACCTAGGTGTTCTTCTTGTTCCCTTGAGCAAGGAGGACCAAGTCTTCGGGTAAATTGTTCTCCCTTTCCCTCTATTTCCTAGTCCTCATCACACATTGCACATCCTTGAGAAAATTTGAGGAAATTTTAGGGTTAGGGTTAGGGTTTGTAAGTCCTCATGCCATTAGAGTGTCTCACAACACTATGCACATATTCCACTCTATTGCTATAGTCTATGTTCAAGTTTATGAGTTTTTGCATGACTTTGTGGTAGAAATTCTGGGCAACACCTCACAATTCGACAGACCCGGTCATCGGCCCGGTCAACCGGCCTCTCAACCGGCCGGCCCGGCGCACCGCCCGGTCAACTGGATTGGCAACCGGCTCGTCCGGTCTGTCGTCCGGTTGGACCGGCCTGTGCGCCGGATAGCCCAGTTCTTCGCATAATCTCATCGAAACACTTGGATATATGCTATGCTTTTTGGCTTCCCTACTTACTGATGACATGTACACTTACCCCACTGCTATCCTCGCTCTATTTTCTCATTCACAAGTAGTTGGAGTGGTGAAGAACGTGGCGCTCTTGCCAAGAGAGGAAGGCCTACGGTGCCTCCACCCCGTCGGTCTAGCGGCCGCATGCCCTATAAAGCACCTCAGACTACTGACACTGGCAGCTCCGCTGGGGGAAGAAGCAAGACAGGTGGCGGTAAGAGGAAGGACAAGCACGCAGCCCGAGAGGATGATGAAATAGTGCCAGACTATAATGTGGGAGCAACACATCTTGGTGATTGGCAGAGTGTGAGGAAGGAGAATCCGTATCGCTTTGAGAAATGGACTTACACTGGTGGGGATAGGTTCTTCTGGACTAACACTCAAGCAAGTCTATGGCGAGATTTCTATGACACTAGAGAGTGTATGAAGAATGGTGTTGTTGTTATGCCCAAGGCCATCAACACTGAAGAGCTTGCCTTGCATGAAGCCACGAAGTACCGCTTTGTGGTTGATACCTTGAAGGGTTTGGGACTATATGATCTTGTGTGCCTGAAGCCCGATGATGACCAAAGCGAAGGCACCTATTGTCCCCTTCTAGTCCGTCAATTCCATTGCACCGTATTCTTCCATGATGATGAGGATCGCACTATGACTTGGATGACTGGCAAGGAGAAGTACTCATGCTCCTACACTCAGTTTTGTGAAGCCATGGGTTTTGGTGGTGGCCGTGCTCAAGGGTTCAAGATTCATTCTCGGCCTAAGCTCGTTAAAGGTGACATCTCCTTTTGCTATCCCCCGAACCCTACAGCTGGGCCTCCCACTATCTCTGGGATGTACTACTCCTATCTTGTCCTTGCCAAGATGTTCCGTGAGAGTCTCATCAGCAAGTCAGGCGACACCAGTGAAGTCAGGAACTACCACCTGAATCTGATGTACTATTGCCATCCTGACAGGATAAGGAAAATTGATGGCTGTGATCTCATTCACTGTGAACTGAAGCGTTCTGTTCTGGGCCGCATGACTCCCAACTATGCTCAGTATGTTCAGCGGCTCATCAACCACATGGTACCTCCTCCTCTCAACACACTAGATCAAAGGATCGTCATGGAACCATTCAAGTTCCCCATTCAGGACACTCGTCCGGAAGTCCCTGCCATGATGTCTTCTGAGCGTCGTTCCAAGGAACGCCATGATCATGCAGCTAGTTCCAGCTACTCTCGGCGCCCCAAGCGCGGTGCCGCTCGCTTCTTCTCCAGCATGTGGCAAATGTGCAAGAATACCAATGATGTTGCACATCAAAGTCTTGCTTTGAACCAGGAGGCGCGGAGGCGACAGAATGAGTTCATGGCTGGAAGGAATGTCCCTGTTCCTCCTTCTGGCCCTGAGATGGAGCCTGTGGTTGCACCTGCTTGGGAGATGCCTCCCATTACTGATGAGATGCTCCAGAACTTCGACCTCTCCATGTATGCTCATGGTGGCCTTCCTCCTAGGACTGCTAGTGCCCCTGCTGATGATGATGATGATGAAGAGGATGAAGGTGCTGAGGCTAAGGATGATGATGGCGAGGGCTCCTATTCCGCTGGGCATGAGTTCTACTGATGGGAACGCTAGCATCTCTCCTCTTTTCTTTGCCTTTTTGGTGTTCCGATGCCAAAGGGGGAGAAGAGAGTAGAGTCTAGGACCACGGGGTTCTTTGGTTGTCACAAGCCATGGGTGTTGCTTTATTTGATTCTTATATGGCTTGTGCTTATTTCCTTTGATTTCTCAAGAACCATTTGCTACTTCGAATAATTCGCGTATGGACGACTATTTGTATGCTTAATCACTCTATTAGGATGATCATGCTTTATGCTTATATATCTTGATATACTTGTCCATACCATGCTTGTTTTCTAAAGATATTGGGGGAGCTTCTCATATTCCACAAATGGTGCACTTTGTATTCAAACGCAAATTCTCCAAGTGCACACATTATGGGGGAGCTGTCGTAATATCTTATATGGAATCAAGGTTTAGAGCTTATCATAATATCTATATGTGACTCTAGCTCGGTTTGTCATCGTATACCAAAAGGGGGAGATTGTAAGGGTATTTTACCCTTATCCATTATTTTGGTAACAATGACACCGTGCTAGAGTATTTGGCCTAATACATGTTTGTAAGGATAATCTCATGTATTAGCCAAAGAGGCATAAATGGTGTATCAAAGGAACAAGAAGGCTAAAGGAGACCCCCCCACTTCGACAACAATCAAAAAGGGGTCTACAGCAGGAATCCGGTCACAGGCCCGGTTGGACCGGACCGTGCGCCGGCTGGCTCCGGCCTGCCGCCCGGGCGCACGGCCGGGCGCTCCGGCGCCGACCGGCTCCTGCGCTGATGCCAACCGGGCGACCTACTGGAAGACACAAAGTGACCCCGGTCGGGGTCCGGTCTGCCGCCCGGTTTGGACCGGCGGGTCCGGTCCCAGGCCCGGTCTGACCGGGCTCTCGGCCGGGTTCCCCGGCGCCAACCGAGCTCTGCGCTGACTGCAACCGGAGGGAGTACTGCGCGACATTTTGAGGGTCCGGTCGTGGTCCGGCCTGCCGCCCGGTTTGGACCGGCGGGTCCGGTCCCTGGTCCGGTCCGACCGGCCCCTGCACCGGACACTCCGGTCTGTGGTCCGGTTGACCGGGATTCTCGGGAGAAAGCTGATGTGTCAAGTGACCAACGGCCATATTTCAAGTGACACTATAAATAGCCCTTCTCCTACCTCTGAAGAGTTAGGCACTACACTACAAGCTGTTCTTGAGCTCTCTCTCATACTCCATTGCTAGAAACACCAAAAGCCTCAGATCTCCCTCCTCCTCCACCCAAACTCAAATCCCTCCGGGGAAACGATAGAGGAGGACCCGATCTACTGTTCTACCAAGCCAAATCTCATTCCCCCTTGTATTCATCAAGAAGCTTGCTCTCTAGGGTTCATTGGAAACCCTAGGTGGGCAAGAGTGGTCCGGAAGCATCCGGGCTGTGGATTTGCTCCGGGCAAGATTGTGAAGGTTTGGAGGCTACCTCAAAGTCTACCACAAGTGAGTGAGCTATTCCTTCGTGGGATAGGCTCCGGAGAATAGGGTGAGCCTTCGTGGCGTGGGGAATCCTTCGTGGGACCTCCACCCCTCCAAACGTGACGTACCTTCTTGCAAAGGAAGGGAACACGGGAATACATCCTCGTCTCCGCGTGCTATCGGTTATCTCTAACCGAACTCCTTACTTGTGATTTAACTGCTTGTGAGAGCCTTCGTGCTCGAGTTAGTTGTATCCTCATATAGGTTGTTTCACCTAGTTTGCATTAGGCTCACCTTTATATTCCGCAAAGCCTAATATTGCAAAGAAAGAATTAAAATCTGTAGAAACCTATTCACCCCCCCTCTAGGTTTACCATCTCTGAACTTTCAGGTAGCAGCACCTGGCAGGCCGGGCTGGCTGCCGGAAATTCCGGCAGCAGTACTCGGTAGGCCAGGTCAGGCACCGAAAAACCACAACAACCTCTTTTTGTTAGAATTTTCAAGGCGGGCATGCACATATATAGATGAAGGATAGAGTAGGTTGGATTAGAGAAAGTTGAGATTCTAGACATGCCCATTGGTAAAAAAATCAAATTGCAGCAATGAGCATGGTGTCGAATTAAGCAAGAACCGAGAAACTTCAAAGATAAGATATAGCACTTAAGATCATAAGGCCTCAAAAGATGAGTAAACTAAGATGCATAGGAGGCAAATAATAGGGCGGGGGATTTCTCCCCCTTATGTGAAAGCGCAAATGTCATGAGACCTCGAAGAGACATGCTTGGGTCCATATTTTGAGACATTGGTTCTATTAATGTTGCACACATAGGTATGCATCATACCAAGACAAGGTAAGATGACTATCCCTACATATGCGGTGCTACCAAGCTAGATAACATGTTAAGAGCAAGAATATAGTGCAAGAAGTAAATCAATCCAAGTTTTTAGGATCAAGAATACTAAATTCTCCTCTCAAGGTAACAAATTGGGCTTCATCCAAAGGCTTCGTGAAAATATCCGCCAATTGGTACATGGTTCCCACATGGGTCAGAGAAATGTCACAATATGCGACATAGTGACGTAGGAAGTGGTGGCAGATGTCAATATGTTTGGTGCGACAATGTTGGAGGGAGTTGAGCGATCTTTATTGCGCTTTCATTGTCACATATAAGAGGCACCGTACCAAGAGACACACCATAGTATTGCAAGGTTTGCCTCATCCACAAAAATTGAGCGCGCAACAATATGTCGTGGCGATATATTCGGCTTTGGCGGTGGATAGGGCGATGGAGTTTTGTTTCTTGGATGACCAACTCACCAACGACTGGCCAATAAATTGGCAAGCCCTGGAGGTCGACTTCCGGCCAACCTTATTGTCGGTCCAATCGGAGTCCGAGTAGCCCACAAGCTCAAAGGTTGACCCCTTTGGATACCAAAGCCCGTGAGTAGGAGTGAGAACAAGATACCTTAAAAATCGTTTGACTGCCACCAAGTGGCTCTCCTTATAGGATCGGATTGAAAACGAGCACACATCCCTACACTTAACATTATATCCAACCTCGAAGAAAAAATATAGAGCAAGGATCCAATCATGGATCAATATACCTTTTGGTCCATGCCTTGCTCATCCTCACAAGGCCCAAGTTGCCCATTCAATGGCATGGGGGTCTTTATGGTGTTGGCCTTGGTCATATCAAACTTCTTGAGCATGTCCTTCACATACTTCTCTTGGGAGATGAAGGTGCCACTTGCAAGTTGCCTCACTTGGAAGCCAAAAAAGAACTTCACCTCCCCCATCATGGACATCTCAAATTTCCTAGTCATCAAATCCTCAAAAGCTTTGTTATGAGATTGGTTAGTGCCACCAAATATAATATCATCAGCATAGATTTGACATACGAACAAGCCACCCCTTTAACCCGCTTGGTGAAAAGGGTGGAATCGACTCTACCCACACTAAACCCGTCCTTGAGAAGAAAATCCCTAAGGAACTCATACCAAGCAATTGGAGCTTGCTTGAGACCGTAGAGTGCCTTATGGAGTAAATACACATGGTCAGGATGATGCGAGTCCTCGAAACCCGGGGTTGAGCAACATATGCCTCCTCTTTCAAGGGACCGTTTAGAAAAGCACTTTTCACATCCATTTGATAAAGCTTGAAGTTATGAAAATAGGCATAAGAAAGTAAGATACGAATAGCTTCAAGGCGAGCAACGGGCGCAAAGGTGTCCTCATAATCCATACCTTCTATTTGGGTAAACCCTTGCGCCACTAACCTTACTTTATTTGTTGTAAAGATGTCTTTCTCGTCTTGCTTGTTCTTGAAAACCCATTTGGTTCCAATCACATTGATGCAACGATCTTTGGGCCTCTCAACAAGAGACCATACTTCATTGCGGGTGAAACACTCTAGTTCTTCTTGCATGGCAATCACCCAATCCGGATCAACCAAGGCCTCATGTACCTTGAGTGGCTCAAAAGTAGACACAAAGGCATGATGTTCACAAAAGGTTGCTAAAAGAGTTATGTGCCTATGAGTTACCACCCCTATGGAGATGCTTCCAAGGATCTTGTCCACTTGCATCCCACTTGACCTTGTGGCAGCCTTGATCTTCTGAGTGGTTCCTTCATGATGAATAAATTTATCTCTTGCAAGATTTAATCACGAGCTTGATCTTGAGATCTAGAAGAGTCTTGCTCTCCTTCTTGATCTTGCTCAAGTGAATGAGCGCATGGTGCTTGTTCTTCGGTATGCGACTCCTCTTGAGTGATTTGCTCCCCTTCTGATGCACTTGATGGTCCAACTTGATTAGAGCTAGGTTCCACTCGAGTTAAGCTTGAGTACCCTTCATCATTTGATTGATCAACAACATCATGGACCTTCATGGGCAAAATATGCCAATGCCCATAGCCTTGATGACTTGGGAAGACTCTCCATCACCTACATCACTTGGAACAACTTGCTCCATTTGGGAGCCATTATTCTCGAAGAACTCCACGTCACAAGATACTTCAATGCAACCATTGGCTTTGTTGAAGCATCTATAGGCGTGGGAGTTATCCGCATAACCAACCAAGGTACACTCGATATATCTAGATTCGAATTTACCGAGTCGCTCCTTCTTGTTCTTGACCATGCACTTGCATCCAAAGACACAGAAGTACATGACGTTGGGCTTGTTCCTCCTGATGAGCTCGTACGGGGTCTTGTTATGCAACGTACGAAGAAAGATCCGGTTTGCATAGTGAACCGCGGTAGAGATGGCTTCTCCCCAAAAGTGATAAGGAGACTTGAATTCATCCATCATAGTTCTTGCCATCTCAATGAGATTCCGGTTCTTCCTTTCAAAAAACCCATTTTGTTGAGGGGTATAGGGTGCGGAGAACTCATGCTTGATCCCTTCATCTTGAAAAAAACTCGTCCATGGTGTAGTTCTTGAACTCGTAACCGTTGTCGGTTTGAATGGTCTTGATCTCCACTTTATATGTGCGTTGTGCTCGCTTGGCGAAGTCAACGAAGTACTTGTGGGTTTCATCCTTGGACTTGAGGAGAAACACCCATGTTTACCTTGAATAATCATCAACAATGATGAACCCATATTTGCTTCCTCCAAGAGACTCATAACATGATGGCCCAAAGAGATCCAAATGAAGGAGCTCCAAGGGACGAGAGGTAGTGATGACATTCTTTAAGGGATGCCTTTTTCCTTGTTGCTTCCCGGCAACACAAGCACAACAAACACGATCCTTATCAAAATTAACACCTGTTATTCCAACAACATGATCACCCTTTAGTAGTTGTTTAAGATTTCTCATGTTGATGTGGCCGAGGTGGCGATGCCAAAGCCATCCTTTGTCAAACGTGTCATTTAGACATGTAGGAAGATAAGTACTCTCTTTGAGAGATCAACCATGTAAAGATTGTCTTCCACATGTCCAACAAGGACCAATTTGAGATTTTCACTCCTAAAGACTTTCACAAAGTGTTGAGATAAATAGGAATCATAGTCGGCACTAGCGAGATGGTAAATAGAAAGCAAGTTATAGCCAAGGGATTCGACAAGCATGACATTCTCGAGAGATAAGTCTTTCGTGATCACCACCTTGCCGTACCCAAGTACCTTTCCTTTAGAATTGTCACCAAATGAACTCATCAAGCGCCCCCTTGCCTCCGGTCATGTGATTGGTGCATCCACTATCAAACACCCATTTTGGTCCACCGGAGGCATAGTCCTACACAAATCAAACCTTTTGTTTAGGAACCTATTGAGTAATGGGTTCCATAGCATTAGCCACAAGATATTTTTGTACCCACATTCAGTACCATCTATAAGCATAGCCATTTCGGGGGCCAACATATTTAGCATATACATCCCCTTGTGTGCCCTTACATAGCACATTAGATGGATTGTTCTTCCCCGCAACCTTGCGATTGGGGTTGCCCCTTGTGGCTCCCCCATTCACAACGACATTCTTAGCATTGCCATCCACCTTGTGCCCTTCTCGCACAAAGTTCACCTTTTTAGGTGTAGTGGCACCATTCTTGTCATTTCTTGGGTTGTACCCAATGCCTTGCTTGTGAGCTCTCACCCTTTGATGAGCAAGAACATCATCAAGGGTCTTACCCTCTGTAGGAGGTGTGAGAAACTCATTCTCAAGTTGTTCCTTCAACATCTTAATATCCTCAATGAGAAGTGCTTGATCAATGGTAGAGTTAGAAGCACAAGCAATATTTTCAACAATAATGGGATCCTTGCCAAAAGCCTCTTTATAAGTGGCTTAAAGTAGGTCACGGTTATCTCTAAGTTTCATGAGCTCACCCTTAACTATCTTGTTAGCAAGCTATAGGTGTTCAAGAACCTTTGTGAGGGAAGCATGAGCAACTTCAAGTTCCTTCTTTGAAGCATCAAGCTCTTGAGACAGTAAACGAGCCCTATCAAGAGTTTCCATGTCTTTAATCTTATCAACTTCAAAGGTTTCAATTTTTGTTAAGAAAAAATGTGGTGTTCTTCTCAACGCTTAGCTCTTGCTTTAGGAGATTGAATCTCCGCTTCTCATATTCAATATGAGTTGTCAATTCCTCAATGGTCTCATCACGCGAAGTGGCGGTTTCCATTAAGTAATCAAACTTAGCAAGAGCATCACCACGAAGAGAGCACCTTACTTTAAATAATCCGGTGATAATATCTTCTTCTTCTTCAACAACATCATTAGCATCCAAGATGCTAGAGAGAGAGGGAGGAGCAATCACCTTCGAACTTCTTGCCATGAGGCAAATGTCGGAGTTCTTGGGAATAGTGGAGAGGTCAAGATTGTCCTCCATAGATCTTCTTTCCATGAGGCACGTGCTGGTGTTGTTAGGAATTTTGGAGTTGTCGGAGTAGTCCCTGGTGTAGTCGTAGGTGAAGAGTGACCCAGGTACGGCAAGAGCCAAACTTGCCAAACCCACAACCTTATCCTCATCATCACTTCCTTCATCGGAGGTGTACTCGGCACCAACAAGAGCTCTTCCTTATCTTCTCTTGTTCTTCTTGTATCTTTCGTTGATGGGGTTTGGTTTCAATCTTGGCTTGGCACCCCGTTCATACTTTGGCTTGTCTTCTCTCTTCTCATATGGGAACTTGTCGGTGAAGTGGCTGGCTTCATCACAATTGTAACACATCCTCTTATTCTCACTAGGGAAACTCAAACCTTTCTTTCCAAAGTTCTTCTTCCATTTCTTGGCGAAGAAAGCAATATCAACATCCATATCACTAATTGAGGTCATCTCTTCTTCTTCTTCTTCTTCAATCTCTTGATATTTTTTAACATCTTGAACAACCTTGGCCTTCAATGCGAGACTATGGTTGGCCTCCAACACACGATTCATGTCCTTGACCTTCTTTCCTTCCTTGGCCAAATTTTCCGTGGCCATAAAGTATGAGACAAGATCATCCGGAGTGAAGTTTCTTTGAGCATCGAAGAATGTCAAGTTGAGGGCGGTTTAGGAATTGCCGCAAGCAATTATTGAGATGATCTTGGACTTGATAGTCTCATCGTTGACATCAAAGACATCATGATATTTGTCACAACCAAGTCCCTTAATCCTCACACGGAGAGTATCAAGTCTTGAATAGCAATCAGAAAGATTTTCACCCTCCTTGATCATGAACAAGCCCAACTTGGACTTGGCCAGCTCATAATGGATCTTTGAATGAGGGACATTCCCTCTTGAAGAATGATGATACGATCCCAAAGCTCTTTGGCGGACTCAAGATCACTAACTTGATTGCGGAGAGACCGGTGAAGAGCACTTCGGATCTTGTCACGGGCGGTGGCATTGAGTTTACGGTCATAGTACTCTCGTGGTGACATGTTGTCCGGATCGACAGCCTTGAATCCTTTTACCACCACATCCCAAAGTTCCTCGCTAAGAGCAGGTCTAACAGACCCCGTAAAAGGGGCAAACCCGTATAATAACCGTCGATTTGAGGGTTTCGGCTCTACTCGGCCGTCTAGCACGCCCCGTAAAAACGGCCCCCGCATCGTTTTTTGCTGTTTTGGATTACGGGGCGGGTCGTCGCCCCCTACTTGTGCGGGGTGGGAGCGGGGATAGTGGGCGAAACCAGTATCGCCCACTCCACTGCGCGCGAAGCATTTCGCTGAAGCCAACCGCCGCCGCCGCCGACCGATCTCCTCCCCCGCGCCCTTCCCGGCCGGATCCCGCTGCCATGGATCGTCCGCAAGAGGCGCCTACCGCCGACGATGCATCTCCTCCGGCCGCGGTGGTCGATGTCCCCGTCGGAGCTGCGCCGAACGCCGGCGTGGTGTCGGCCATGATCTCCGCCACCATCCCGTCAAAGAGGAAGAGGATTCCGAAGCAATTCTTCGAAGCTCCTGCGGCGGCGGCAGCTTCGCCGGCCGCCGCTTCACCGGGCGAAGCCCCGCCGGCTGCCAAGAAGGCGGGCCGGATGAAGACCAAGGCGGCCGGGCCGAGGGGCGCCGCGCCGGCCAAGGTGCGGACAAAGGCAATCAGCCGCATCGGCCTCGCGCCTCCACCGCCCTCCAAGGCCACGCCCTCTCCTCCCTCCGTTCCGTCCGATGCGCCGCCCGCGCCGCCGCCATCCACCATGGACGTAGACAAGGTGTTCGATGTTGAGTCCACAACATCCTACATGGACATGCTCAACGGTTCCGCGGTGAATTTGGACACCGGTATCGATGCATTCGATGTCGAGTGCAACGTCGAAGAGATTGATGAGGAGGAGGAGGATGAGGGTGACGAGGAGGAGGTGGTTGAGGTTGATCCGGCTGCCGCCGGTTCTTCGTCGACGCCGAAGCCACGCATGGCGAACTACAGCGAGATCGAAGACGCCATCTTGGTCCGTGCTTGGAGCAAGGTGGGGATGGATGCGTGCACCGGAGTGGACCAAGGCGGCAAGCGCTATTGGCAGCGCATTGAGGATCTGTACCACCAGCTGAAGCCTCGCACGAAGAGCATGGCGGACAGATCCTACCGCTCCCTTGAAGGCCGATGGAACATCATCAAGCCGGCTTGTTCTCGTTGGAGTGCTGCCATGGATCAAGTGGCCGACAACCCCCTAGTGGATGCGTGCCGGAGGACTATGTAAGTTTTCCTTGTGTTGATGATGTGGAAACATCACAAGCTATCCATATTATGTGTTGATGATGTGGAAACATCTCCTCATACTATTGTTGTGCAGCCCAAGTATGCTCAACAACGGTACAAGGACATGGCCGGCTCGAAGAACAAGGAATTTCAATTTCAACATTGCTTTTCCATCCTTCAACATCTTCCTAAGTGGAAGTTGCGGGACAACGAGCCAAAGTGCAAGAAGGAGGCACTTCTCACCATGGATGATTGATGCGTGTAGTTGACACGTCCGTTGGGAACCCCAAGAGGAAGGTGTGATGCGCACAGCGGCAAGTTTCCCTCAGTAAGAAACCAAGGTTTAATCGAACCAGTAGGAGTCAAGAAGCACGTTGAAGGTTGATGGCGGCGGGATGTAGTGCGGCGCAACACCGGAGATTCCGGCGCCAACGTGGAACCTGCACAACACAACCAAAGTACTTTGCCCCAACGAAACAGTGAGGTTGTCAATCTCACCGGCTTGCTGTAACAAAGGATTAACTGTATTGTGTGGAAGATGATTGTTTGCAAGAAAACAGTAAAGAACAAGTATTGCAGCAGATTTGTATTTCGGTATTAAAAGAATGGACCGGGGTCCACAGTTCACTAGAGGTGTCTCTCCCATAAGATAAAAGCATGTTGGGTGAACAAATTACGGTCGGGCAATTGACAAATAGAGAGGGCATAACAATGCACATACATGGCATGATAAGTATAGTGAGATTTAATTGGGCATTACGACAAAGTACATAGACCGCCATCCAACTGCATCTATGCCTAAAAAGTCCACCTTCGGGTTATCGTCCGAACCCCTTCCGGTATTAAGTTGCAAAGCAACGAGACAATTGCATTAAGTATGGTGCGTAATGTAATCAACAACTACATCCTCGGACATAGCGCCAATGTTTTATCCCTAGTGGCAACAGCACAACACAACCTTAGAACTTTACGTCACTTTGTCCCAGTGTCAATGCGGGCATGAACCCACTATCGAGCATAAATACTCCCTCTTGGAGTTAAAAGCAAAAACTTGGCCGAGCCTCTACTAGTAACGGAGAGCATGCAAGATCATAAACAACACATATGTAATAACTTGATAATTAACATAACATGGTATTCTCTATCCATCGGATCCCGACAAACACAACATAGAGTATTACGAGATAGATGATCTTGATCATGTTAGGCAGCTCACAAGATCCAACAATGAAGCACAATGAGGAGAAGACAACCATCTAGCTACTGCTATGGACCCATAGTCCAGGGGTGAACTACTCACTCATCACTCCGGAGGCGACCATGGCGGTGTTGAGTCCTCCGGGAGATGAATCCCCTCTCCGGCAGGGTGCCGGAGGAGATCTCCAGGATCCCCCGAGATGGGATCGGCGGCGGCGGCGTCTCAGTAAGGTTTTCCGTATCGTGGTTTTTTGCCTCAGGGGTTTCGCGACGGAGGCTTTAAGTAGGCGGAAGGGCAGAGTCGGGGGCTAACGAGGGGCCCACACCACGGGCGGCGCGGGCCCCCTTGGCCGCGCCGCCATGTGGTGTCGCCACCTCGTGGCCCCACTTCGTATGCTCTTCGGTCTTCCGGAAGGTTCGTGGCAAAATAGGCCCCGGGTCTTCGTTTCGTCCAATTCCGAGAATATTTCGTTACTAGGATTTCGAAACCAAAAACGAGCAGAAAACGAGAGCCGGCACTTCGGCATCTTGTTAATAGGTTAGTTCCGGAAAATGCACGAATATGACATAAAGTGTGCATAAAACATGTAGGTATCATCAATAATATGGCATAGAACATAAGAAATTATCGATACGTCGGAGACGTATCAAGCATCCCCAAGCTTAGTTACTGCTCGTCCCGAGCAGGTAAAACGATAACAAAGATAATTTCTGAAGTGATATGCCATCATAACCTTGATCATACTATTTGTAAACATATGTAGTGGATGCAGCGATCAAAACAATGGTGATGACATGAGTAAACAAGTGAATCGTAAAGCAGAGACTTTTCATGAATAGTACTTCAAGACAAGCATTAATAAGTCTTGCATAAGAGTTAACTCATAAAGCAATAAATCAAAATAAAGGTATTGAAGCAACACAAAGGAAGATTAAGTTTCAGCGGTTGCTTTCAACTTGTAACATGTATATCTCATAGATAATTGTCAACATAGAGTAATATAACAAGTACAATATGCAAGTATGTAGGAATCAATGCACAGTTCACACAAGTGTTTGCTTCTTGAGGTGGAGAGAGATAGGTGAGCTGACTCAACAAAAAAGTAAAAAGAATGGTCCTTCAAAGAGGAAAGCATCGATTGCTATATTTGTGCTAGAGCTTTTATTTTGAAAACATGAAACAATTTTGTCAACGGTAGTAATAAAGCATATGAGTTATGTACATTATATCTTACAAGTTGCAAGTCTCATGCATAGTATACTAGTAGTGCCCGCACCTTGTCCTAATTAGCTTGGACTACCGGATCTTTGCAATGCACATGTTTTAACCAAGTGTCTGTTGACGGTCAGAAACCCCCTGGCGGGCAGAGACGGTCAACACGGTAGAGCCGGGAACAACTAGGGCTGCGGCTGGCCCCAGTCCCTCAGAGCGACGGCCCGCAAAGCCTCCTGGTCGCACGTCCGATGTTTATCACAAGGGCGTGCCACGTGACCTATACCTGGTCAGGAAGGTGTGAATGATGCCTTGCTTAGTTTCCTGCATGGCATACACGTAAACATTAAATACGAGCCTCGATCGGCTCTCAGGTTATCCTGTGAATCGGCTCAAAGAGCCGATCCACCCATGATCCGGACAAGGTGTCCGAATATATGGTGGTCCTGCTTGATCAAGATAAAGCTGATTAGATCTACGACGATTTAGGGTTTTCACCGCATAATCGGATCATCCTACTCACGATTGGGCCTCGCGCTCGCGCACGGTGACCGTAAGACGATCCTAGACAGGGCCTAAAAACCAACACGAGGTTGATCCCCGGAACATCCTTTCTAGGGCTAGCAAACGCCACCCTACACGCCGGCTGGATCCTCCAACCCTTTGTAAGGCCTAACTATTGCGGATGTTAAACTAATCCTTGATGAAACAAGGAGCAACCGTAAAGGATCAGATCTACTAAACTATGATCAAGAGGGGTGCCGCCCCTACACCTAAGATAGGTGTAAGGGCGGCTAGATGTGCAAGGGTCGCATGACGAAAGCATGTAATTCGAAGAACAATGCTAACCCTAACACATCTAAGATAACTACGTTGCTCGCCATCAAAAAGGCTTCGATACGAGCAACGCATGAACAACGTGGGCGGAGCTTGTGCTGCCTAGATCGCAAGATGCGATCTAGGCAGCATGGTGCTACCGGTAGAAACCCTCGAGACGAAGGAGTTGGCGATGCGCCGAGATTTGTTTGTGGTTGAACGTTGGTTGTTGTTTATTCCATAAACCCTAGGTACATATTTATAGTCCAGGGGACTTTCTAATGTGGGACGTGCACTAAACCGTGCACGGGTAAAACTCTAACTTCTAAACTAAGATGCGATCTAATATGTTACAGATACACGGGCAATTAAGCCCAACTTGGTATAAAAGGCCGATTCACGTATTTCTTCCATGTATATTCTTCAAGTCCATCTTGATCGCGGCCCACCTCTGACTCGGTCAAATTCTGGTGATAACACATGCCCCCCTAGTTTTGGAAATGACATTTCCAAAATCATTATGCTCTTCTTTCGTCGGGTCATGTCGTGGCAGAGCAGAACTGCCGCAGAATCCTCATCATGATGCCTTGCCCCTTCCATTTCTCCACGCGGCCGCAAAACTCTCTTGTTGGGCAACATCTCCTCGGAAACTGCTGTGGCATTGAATCTCCCTCATATCCCCTTTATTTAACCGTTCTAAACAGCCTGCGTCTCCTTCGTCCTCCTCGCATTAGCACCAAAAAACCCTCTGTGCCACCATGTCGTCTTCCTCCTCCTCCGAGCTTTCCTATGGGTCCGACTCCTCCCGCGAGACGCCGCCGGAAATCCGTGCCCCGGAAGAATGGGACGAGGAGAGCCACGCCTCCTCCGTTTGGTCTGAGGACGACAAGTCCTTGACCAGCGGGGATGAAGATCTTCAGTTCCTCGCCGACGGGGAACTGGAGTCAGAAAGCGAGGACGACCGGTTCCCCTGGGACGGTTGTCCCACCTCTGAAGAAGAGGACGAGGACGACGACGACGACGACGACTCCCTCGAGGGCTACCCGCCGGCGAAACGCCTCCGCATGTGGTGGGACGACGACAGCAGCGACGATGAAGACGGGGACGAAGCTCCCGTAGAGGGCTACGGGAGTAGCGACGAGGAGCCCATCGGCAGCGGTGCCGATGAGAGTTCGAGGATGATGATGAAGGCGATGATGGCCCGTAGATTAGGATCTACTAGTATAGGCCTAGCAGTAGTAGATTGGTCAATAGACCCTTCTTTTGTTCTTCCTTCCTTGAGCAATCGGCTCTCCATTGTAAGAAACCCCAATACTAATGAAGAATTTCCCTTAACTTGATTTCGCCGATTTCATGCTGGGTTTGTCGACTGTTGGCCTAATCCATGCTTAATGACTGATGGCAACGCATCAGCTTCACGATAATCTGCGAGACAGGCCAATTTAGCCATCCCTCCAAGCTAGCCAGCTCTGCCGATGACGATAGCACAGCCGATCTTAGTAGGCTGGCGACTTGATCTTGAGCAGGCGTCTTTAAAAGAGCCCTGGAACTGTCTTGGATGCTCAAACTGATGACTCCGTAATAGAACACCACTCTCCAGACCAGTTGTGTCATAGGGCCAGCCGATTCCAACCAAATCGGCTGCCCCCCGAGCCTTAATCAAGGCGAATCAGCCACATGTGCCGATATTAGCCTCAAATCATGACGTAGCCCCAAAGCAGAGAACCTTCGGGGTGAGCTGCCCCCGAGCTTCTTCAATCTACTTCTCGCGCCTTGCCGGTCAGATCAGCTCCTTCCTTACCCTGATTTGCACGTCCCTGCTGTTCTCAGCATTGTTCTTGGAGAGAAAATCCGAGCCATCGAACCATTGAACCACTCCATTGAGGAGTTTTCCCATCATAGTCTCTCTTCGTGGTCCACTCCTGCTCCATTGACCCTCTGATCGTAACAGTTATTGCTCTTGAGTCGATGGCCATGCATCGGCTTTTATATCCTTAAGTCGATGTCTGTTGCATCGGCTGTGCTAAAAAAATTTCGAATTTCAGAATTTTTTACGGCCGATTTATGCATCGGCCCCCATACTTTAATACTCATTACCAAAGAATGAGACACTTCACTGCATATCCTCGTGTTTTATCTACCTGGGTGCCCCCCGGAGCCGATTCTGTCAAGAGAATTGATGGTATCGGCTCTGTTGGATAACATGTTGAACCCAGGCAAAATGGATGGTGAGGATAATTTTGGCCGATTGCTGGAATCGGCCTCCACGTTGCTTGCTCGGTGAAGGTTTTGTAATGTCCCTTCATAAATTTTTTTGGGGCCGATCACAAGGATCAGCCTCGCCACGTTTGCTTATTGACGTGCTCTTGCTACTCGTTCAGGCCGGTAGATAAAACCAGCCCAATCTCTGACTTTATCATGTTGGTGCGCTTGCTGTCGCCCACCTTGAGTGCATCGTGTAATCGTGGAGCGCTACGCTTTGTCGGAAGAACGAGCACCATGTTTGTGCCAGCCGATGTTTCATCATCGGCTTTCCTTTGCTTGGGCGCCACTCCATTTTCCGTGGACGACCCTCTTCATCCAGGGTTCGCTGAACCTTCGCAGCCAGATCAGGCCTTGCCTTCCTCAGCGTGTGCAGGTACAATCTTTCGGCTTCTTCCAACCCACGCAGACGCTGAACCCTTCGCTTTTGGGAACGGCCGAGTCCATCAGGGCACCACCTGGGCCGATGATATTTATCTTCTTCATCATCGTCCTCTAGTTCCTTGAGATCTTCCCCCCGAGCGGACTCAGCATGTTTGTTCTGAGGCGGGAGAGGCCCTAGACGCTTGAACACGGACACATTAGCGGCATCCTTCTTCCTTTGCTTGCATTCTGGGCAGTCCTCGATTGTCGGCAATCGGCTCATTCCGAGTCCCGGCAATGTTTGAAGAACGGACAGTCCAGTGCCTATCCATGTCATCCTACCCCCTTGACCTTCCTTCGGCGCGACGATTGTACCCGTCGTTGCTTCTATCATGTTGACGGTACCTCGACCTCTGCATCAGACCGACAATTTCTCTCATCATCTACGTCGTAGCGCCGACGTCGGCCGTACTGCTGCTCGTATTTGTTGAGGAGATGCTCGGAGAGTGGACGTTGATACCGCACGCTTCTCCCTTCTTCCTCTGTCAGGTACCGCCTGTCATCATCTTGGGGCCGGTCGCGTGTATCGGCCTCCTCTTCATCCTTGCCACGAGAGTGGCTGCTTTCTGCTTCACCCTTGCCATGGCGGCTCGCAAGCCCTGCCATGTTGACACCAAAGGAGCACTCTGGTTGGCCTATGGAGTGGCTGAGATCCACCATGCTGACGCCAAACAACGGACGTGAGTTTCTATCGAGCTTGACGCCGTGCGGACGGATCTTCTCAAAGGAGCCGATGAGTTCGGCTTCGAGGGTTGCCTTGATCTCGTCATGTTTCTTCTTGAGCTCATCAGGCAGATCCTCGTACTTGACCGGAGTGTCTTCCGCCATCTCGGATGTGGATGGCGATGTTGCGGATGTCGAAGGCTGTCCCACCGGGCGTGCCAGAATGTGTTGACGGTCAGAAACCCCCTGGCGGGCAGAGACGGTCAACACGGTAGAGCCGGGAACAACTAGGGCTGCGGCTGGCCCCAGTCCCTCAGAGCGACGGCCCGCAAAGCCTCCTGGTCGCACGTCCGATGTTTATCACAAGGGCGTGCCACCTGACCTATACCTGGTCAGGAAGGTGTGAATGATGCCTCGCTTAGTTTCCTGCATGGCATACACGTAAACATTAAATACGAGCCTCGATCGGCTCTCAGGTTATCCTGTGAATCGGCTCAAAGAGCCGATCCACCCATGATCCGGACAAGGTGTCCGAATATATGGTGGTCCTGCTTGATCAAGATAAAGCTGATTAGATCTACGACGATTTAGGGTTTTCACCGCATAATCGGATCATCCTACTCATGATTGGGCCTCGCGCTCGCGCACGGTGACCGTAAGCCGATCCTAGACAGGGCCTAAAAACCAACACGAGGTTGATCCCCGGAACATCCTTTCTAGGGCTAGCAAACGCCACCCTACACGCCGTTGGATCCTCCAACCCTTTGTAAGGCCTAACTATTGCGGATGTTAAACTAATCCTTGATGAAACAAGGATCAACCAGTAACGGATCAGATCTACTAAACTATGATCAAGCGGGGTGCCGCCCCTACACCTAAGATAGGTGTAAGGGCGGCTAGATGTGCAAGGGTCGCATGACGAAAGCATGTAATTCGAAGAACAATGCTAACCCTAACACATCTAAGATAACTACGTTGCTCGCCATCAAAAAGGCTTCGATACGAGCAACGCATGAACAACGTGGGCGGGCTTGTCTTTGCCTAGATCGCAAGATGCGATCTAGGCAGCATGGTGCTACCGGTAGAAACCCTCGAGACGAAGGAGTTGGCGATGCGCCGAGATTTGTTTGTGGTTGAACGTTGGTTGTTGTTTATTCCATAAACCCTAGGTACATATTTATAGTCCAGGGGACTTTCTAATGTGGGGCGTGCACTAAACCGTGCACGGGTAAAACTCTAACTTCTAAACTAAGATGCGATCTAATATGTTACAGATACACGGGCAATTAAGCCCAACTTGGTATAAAAGGCCGATTCACGTATTTCTTCCATGTATATTCTTCAAGTCCATCTTGATCGCGGCCCACCTCTAACTCGGTCAAATTCTGGTGATAACAGTGTCACAATGGGGTACCTCCATGCCGCATGTACAAAGGTCTAAGGAGAAAGCTCGCATTTTGGATTTCTCGCTTTTGATTATTCTCAACTTAGACATCCATACCGGGACAACATGGACAACAGATAATGGACTCCTCTTTAATGCATAAGCATGTGGCAACAATTATTATTCTCATATGAGATTGAGGATATATGTCCAAGACTGAAACTTCCACCATGAATCATGGCTTTAGTTAGCGGCCCAAAGTTCTTCTCTAACAATATGCATGCTCCAACCATAAAGGTGGTAGATCTCTCTTACTTCGGACAAGACGGACATGCATAGCAACTCACATGATATCCAACAAAGAATAGTTGATGGCGTCCCCGGAAACATGGTTATCGCACAACAAGCAACTTAATAAGAGATAAAGTGCATAAGTACATATTCAATACCACAATAGTTTTTAAGCTATTTGTCCCATGAGCTATATATTGCAAAGGTGAATGATGGAATTTTAAAGGTAGCACTCAAGCAATTTACTTTGGAATGGCGGATAAATACCATGTAGTAGGTAGGTATGGTGGACACAAATGGCATAGTGGTTGGCTCAAGTATTTTGGATGCATGAGAAGTATTCCCTCTCGATACAAGGTTTAGGCTAGCAAGGTTATTTGAAACAAACACAAGGATGAACGGTACAGCAAAACTCACACAAAAGACATATTGTAAACATTATAAGACTCCATACCGTCTTCCTTGTTGTTCAAAACTCAATACTAGATGTTATCTAGACTCTAAAGAAACCAAATATGCAAACCAAATTAGCAAGCTCTAAGTATTTCTTCATTAATGGGTGCAAAGTATATGATGCAAGAGCTTAAACATGAGCACAACAATTGCCAAGTATCAAATTATCCAAGACATTTTAGAATTACTACATGTAGTATTTTCCAATTCCAACCATATAACAATTTAACGAAGATGAAACTTCGCCATGAATACTATGAGTAGATCCTAAGGACATATTTGTCCATATGCTACAGCGGAGCGTGTCTCTCTCCCATAAAGTGAATGCTAGGATCCATTTTATTCAAACAAAACAAAAACAAAAACAAACCGACGCTCCAAGCAAAGTACATAAGATGTGACGGAATAAAAATATAGTTTCGGGGAGGAACCGATAATGTTGTCGATGAAGAAGGGGATGCCTTGGGCATCCCCAAGCTTAGACGCTTGAGTCTTCTTAAAATATGCAGGGGTGAACCACCGGGGCATCCCCAAGCTTAGAGCTTTCACTCTCCTTGATCATATTGCATCATACTCCTCTCTTGATCCTTGAAAACTTCCTCCACACCAAACTCGAAACAACTCATTAGAGGGTTAGGGCATAATAAAAATTCACATGTTCAGAGGTGACACAATCATTCTTAACACTTCTGGACATTGCATAAAGCTACTTGGACATTAATGGATCAAAGAAATTCATCCAACATAGCAAAAGAGGCAATGCGAAATAAAAGACAGAATCTGTCAAAACAGAACAGTCCGTAAAGATGGATTTTATTAGGCCACCAGACTTGCTCAAACGAAAATGCTCAAATTGCATGAAAGTTGCGTACATATCTGAGGATCATGCTCGTAAATTGGCTTAATTTTCTGAGCTACCTACAGGGAGGTAGACCCAGATTCGTGACAGCAAAGAAATCTGTAACTGCGCGAGTAATCCAAATCTAGTACTTACTTTACTATCAAAGACTTTACTTGGCACAACAAAACATAAAACTAAGATAAGGAGAGGTTGCTACAGTAGTAAACAACTTCCAAGACACAAATATAAAACAAAAATACTGGAGTAAAAACATGGGTTGTCTCCCATAAGCGCTTTTCTTTAACGCCTTTCGGCTAGGCGCGAAAGTGTGTATCAAGTATTATCAAGAGATGGTGTGTCAAACTTACCTTGGGCTTTACCCTTACCTTTCTTATTGTTTTTCTTTCCCTTTGGTTTAGGAAATATATGATTTCCCCCTGGTATAGAGGTGAATTTCAGAGTGCCTTCTCCCACATCAATGACTGCTCCCAATAGTTTCAACAGGGATCTCCCGAGTATGATTTTTCCTGTTTCAATAACAAGATAATCAATGGATATTGTTCTTCCGAGAATGGGTGTATGCACACCTGCGGCTATTCCCTTAGGAATTATAATAGAGTTATCAATGAGAGTTATTTCTTCTCCTCCTTCATCGACTCCCCAAAGTTTCAAAGATTTATAAATGCTTTCAGGCATAAGGCAAAATTCATACATAATATCACGGTAGGCATGAAGAGTTCGATCACCGATAACAATTTTAACAGTAGGATCCCACAATGAAAGTTTAGAGTTCACTAAAACTTGTTCAAGACGATTACGAACGTGGCAATAGTTATCATCCAAGCGAGATGTACTTATCTCGAGGTTGTTTAATCTACTATATATGCTAGTGAGGGCTGAATCGAAGTTATTAGCTGAATCATGTGATGCAACCAACTTCTTTATGGCATTAAAAACTTGATCCCCATTGCAATGAAGGAAATCTCCTCCCACTAAAGTATCCAAAGCATATCTATAGCGAACCATAAGACCAAAATAAAAATTACTAAGGAGCAAACTTAGAGTCATTTGAGGTTCAGTTTTACGATAAGAAGTAAAAATTCTAGACCAAGCATCCTTAAAACTCTCCTCATCCCCTTGCTTAAAAGTAAAGACTAATTCTTCAGGTGAAGAAGTAACAAGTTCAGAGCTAGACATGGTAACAAAAGTAACTAATTTTTTTGGTATTTTTAATATAGAGTGCAAGACAGTAAATAAAGCAAAACTAGCAACTAATTTTTTTTGTGTTTTGATATAAGTGCAGCAAACAAAGTAGTAAATAAAATAAAGCAAGACAAAAACAAAGTAAAGAGATTGAGAAGTGGAGACTCCCCTTGCGGCGTGTCTTGATCTCCCGGCAACGGCGCCAGAAATTTGCTTGATGCGTGTAGTTGACACGTCCGTTGGGAACCCCAAGAGGAAGGTGTGATGCGCACGGCGGCAAGTTTCCCTCGGTAAGAAACCAAGGTTTAATCGAACCGAGTAGGAGTCAAGAAGCACGTTGAAGGTTGATGGCGGCGGGATGTAGTGCGGCGCAACACCGGAGATTCCGGCGCCAACGTGGAACCTGCACAACACAACCAAAGTACTTTGCCCCAACGAAACGAGTGAGGTTGTCAATCTCACCGGCTTGCTATAACAAAGGATTAACCGTATTGTGTGGAAGATGATTGTTTGCAAGAAAACGAGTAAAGAACAAGTATTGCGGCAGATTTGTATTTCGAGTATTAAAAGAATGGACCGGGGTCCACGGTTCACTAGAGGTGTCTCTCCCATAAGATAAAAGCATGTTGGGTGAACAAATTACGGTCGGGCAATTGACAAATAGAGAGGGCATAACAATGCACATACATGGCATGATAAGTATAGTGAGATTTAATTGGGCATTACGACAAAGTACATAGACCGCCATCCAAGCTGCATCTATGCCTAAAAAGTCCACCTTCGGGTTATCGTCCGAACCCCTTCCGGTATTAAGTTGCAAAGCAACGAGACAATTGCATTAAGTATGGTGCGTAATGTAATCAACAACTACATCCTCGGACATAGCGCCAATGTTTTATCCCTAGTGGCAACGAGCACAACACAACCTTAGAACTTTACGTCACTTGTCCCAGGTGTCAATGCGGGCATGAACCCACTATCGAGCATAAATACTCCCTCTTGGAGTTAAAAGCAAAAACTTGGCCGAGCCTCTACTAGTAACGGAGAGCATGCAAGATCATAAACAACACATATGTAATAACTTGATAATTAACATAACATGGTATTCTCTATCCATCGGATCCCGACAAACACAACATAGAGTATTACGAGATAGATGATCTTGATCATGTTAGGCAGCTCACAAGATCCAACAATGAAGCACAATGAGGAGAAGACAACCATCTAACTACTGCTATGGACCCATAGTCCGGGGGTGAACTACTCACTCATCACTCCGAGAGCGACCATGGCGGTGTAGAGTCCTCCGGGAGATGAATCCCCTCTCCGGCGGGGTGCGGAGGAGATCTCCAGGATCCCCCGAGATGGGATCGGCGGCGGCGGCGTCTCGGTAGGGTTTTCCGTATCGTGGTTTTCGCCTCGGGGGTTTCGCGACGGAGGCTTTAAGTAGGCGGAAGGGCAGAGTCGGGGGCTAACGAGGGGCCCACACCACGGGCGGCGCGGCCCCCCTGGCCGCGCCGCCATGTGGTGTCGCCACCTCGTGGCCCCACTTCGTATGCTCTTCGGTCTTCCGGAAGGTTCGTGGCAAAATAGGCCCCTGGGTCTTCGTTTCGTCCAATTCCGAGAATATTTCGTTACTAGGATTTACGAAACCAAAAACAGCGAGAAAACGAGAGCCGGCACTTCGGCATCTTGTTAATAGGTTAGTTCCAGAAAATGCACGAATATGACATAAAGTGTGCATAAAACATGTAGGTATCATCAATAATATGGCATAGAACATAAGAAATTATCGATACGTCGGAGACGTATCAATGATGAAGCGGAGGACATGAGTGGGAGAAATACCGGCAAGCCCGAGGGCAACAAGAAGGCCAAGGAGAGGGTCAAGGTAGAACTTGAAGCAGCTAGCTTCCGGGAGAAGTTGGATCAACTCATGAAGTCCAAGGAGGCATTGACGATGAAGACGTTGGAGACCAAGCTCCTCATCACCGACAAGAAGAGTGAGGTGAAGCTTGCCAAGGTGCAAGCAAGGAGGGAAGATGCCAAGTTGAAGGCCGAGCTTGACATGAAGATGATCGCAGCCAAAGAAGCCAAGGCCAATAAGGAGCTCTTGGCCGAGGAGAGGGAAATCATGATGATGCGCACCGACGACATGGACGAGGATCAGCTGGCGTGGTGGAACGAGACCAAGGCGGACATCATTGCGAGGAAGAAGGCTGCGCGTCAAGCTCGTGCTCAAGGTGAGTCTCCGGCGAGCGGTGGCGCCGGTGGCGATGGATCCGTTGATGGTTGATCACATTTGGGAACTTCCGTGGCTTGAACATTGCCTATGATCGCGTTGTGATGTTAAAACTATGAATTATGCATCACATATTTTGGATGTGCTATGTTTGATGTGAAATTGTTGTGCAAATTGCTTTGTCTAAAACCCTGTTTTGAGGGGCCAAAAACTCGGACGAGCTAGCAGAACCCGTATCCCCACCCCGTAAAACAGAATATTCTGTTTTACGGGGTGGGGATACGGGTTCTGCTAGCTCGTCCGAGTTTTTCGCCGGTGAAAACCGGATACAGGGCCCTCTACTCGCGTTTTACGGGTCGAAAAAATACGGGGCCTGTTAGACATGCTCTAACAGCTGCGAAGATGAGACTCCATAGAAGTTTTCCAAAAGGGATAGTGAGTTCCATCAAACCGAGGAGCAGGACCATAATGATTAATATGGGGCATGATGGGACTAGTTTTAGGGTACTCATAAGGAATAGCATGATAAGATCCCGGAGGTTTTGGATGACCACTAGTTGAAGCGGCACCCACAACCCCATCACTTAATTCTTCCGGGGTTGGAATTCCTGGAGGAGCACTAAGTGCAATCTTATCCTCAAGAACCTTGAGACGCTCAAAGTATTTACTCATTTGGTCATCGCGCTCGGTAGAGGCTTTAGCCTTTTCAAGGGCACACCTCTCCCGAATCTATTTGACCGAATAAGTCTTAGCTAGTTTCATCCTCATCATCAGAGAAAACCATCTCGCTCTTAAGGCGGTGAAGTCCTTAGAAAGAGCCCTATGCTCAGATGACAATTGAAAGGATAGAGATGGTAACCTAGAGGGGGGTGAATAGGTTCTACAAATTTTCTTTGATATCTTTTGCATGTTTAGGCTTTGCGGAATATAAAGTGAGCCTAATGCAAACTAGGTGAGGCAACCTATATGATGAAACAAGATACTCAAGCACGAAGGCTATCACGCAAGCAAATAACACAAGTAAAGAGATCGGTTAGAAATAACCGAGGCACGCGGAGACGAAGATATATTCTCGTGTTCCCTTCCTTGAGAGGAAAGTACGTCACGTTTGGAGAGGTGTGGGTCCCACGAAGGACTTCACAAATGCCACGAAGGCTCACCTTCTTCTCTGGAGCCTATCCCGCGAAGGAGTAGCTCGCTCACTCTTGGTATACTTTAGAGGTAGTCTCCAAACCCTCACAGACTTCTTCTTGGAGCAAATCCACAACCCGGATGCTTCTGAGTGACTCTAGCCGCCTAGGGCTTCCACAAACCCAATAGTAACAAGCTAGCTCGATGAACTCAAGGGGGAATGAGATTTGGCTTGGTGGAATCCTAGATCTAGGCTTCCAGAAGCTTTTCCCCAAAGGGATTTGAGTTTGGTTGGAGGAGGAGGGAGATCTCAAGCTTTTGGAGCTTAACAATGGAGTGTGTGCGAGAGAGAAATGTCTTGAGCTTTTGGACTGGTCAACCTACCTCTGCAAGGAAGAAGAAGTGGCTTATATTGTCCTCCCGAGAAAAAGAGCCGTTTGGTGCCAGAGTTGTGATACCCAGCGTAGGGTCCGACAGGTACCGAGATTTCCGGTATCCCACCCAGCATGCCGAGCCAGGTACCGGGCTGCCCGGCAGCAGCACCCAGTATGCCGAGATGTGTGTCGGGTTACCCGGTAGTAGCACTCGGCATGCCGAGCTGTGTGTCGGGTTATGCATGCCGGGCTGTGTGCCAACCTGCATGGATCTTCGGTTCCTCCTCCCGAACCCTATGCCGTGGTTCCCAACTTTGCTCAAACGGAAAGTTTCTCGGAACAACTATACCTCTTAACATTTTTGGTGTGAAGAATATGTGGTAGGATGTGTATATGTGGCTTTGGCAACATCCCCATTAAGCTCATCGAGACCGCCCCTCTTAATAGAGTGGTGATTCCTGTAGACTCAAATATAAGCAATAGAGAAAAGAGCCAAAACACCATCGCTTCTTGAGAACGTCAAACGGGGGGTCTCTCACCATCTTGCAACCTCATATGCGGACTAAAACCTGTGTATACACTTATAGAAACCATTAGTCCACACAATAGCTTTGGTGTCATTGTTAACCAAAATAATGGTTAAGGGTAAAATATCCTTTCAAAGGATGGTGTGGTAGCGGCGGCTCCGTCCACCGAGTCCTCCTTCATCGTCGTTGGCCAGCGGATGGCGGCGTGGGGGCATGATCGTATGCTTCGTAGAATAAAGGTGGTGGTCCTAGGAACCTTCTTGTGCGAAGATGGAGACCTCCATGTGGCCGGTTTGTCTTCATCTGGCCGGAGTGGTGTGTTCCGGAAGGCTCCGCCGACGGACGTAACAGTGCATGTATGCCTCGAGTTCGCTGCATCGGGTGGTATTCGGTCGTGCGGACCCATGTTTTTATTCCGACCGTTTGGGTCTGGAGGGAGCGGCGCGAAACTCTACTCTTTGTTACCATCAAGTGACATTTTGATCCATGGTGAAGACAAGGAGGCGGAGAATATCATGAATGTTGGATTGGTGGACTACCAATGGAGTTTCGAATCTCTGCGCTGTTGAGGGACTTGCTTGGTGGTCTAGGTTTCGCAACAACAGTATGAAAGCGGGGCGGCAGCACATGTGAAGTTCAGAGTTTTATCTTTCATGGTGAAAACCCAAGGTGTGGCCTTAATTGGTTGTGCCTCGCAATGACCTTGTTGAAGGCATTGTTTTGAGAGCGGATACTATCTTCAGGGTTTCACCCTGAGATCTTTGATTGAGCGACGACGCTACTTGTGTTATGTTCCCTTCTTGAAGGCGTCGCTTTTGAACAGTCTGGAGTTTAGGTTTTGTCTTGGTGGTGGTTGTATTGTTGCTGTCAGGGCCAGAATACCATAGCGGGACTTTTTTTGTTTCTTAGTTTTTGTTTCTTTCTTGGATGTGTGCATCCAAACTACTATTAGGATGTTGCGTTATTGCAGAAGCTAAGTGTAATTGGTATCTCTTATCCTTATCGAAAAAATGAATTGGTTGGTATAGTAAAAAATGCAATGCATGTTAGTACAGACTGTGATCGATTTTCATGTTGATTGCTTGAGGACACACAAGGGTGTCATAATGCAGGCATAGGCAGGTGGACATGCATCATATGCATGGCGATCGATGGAGAAAAGAGATGTGAATGGAGATGGAAGGAAGCCATGGGCTCATCCTATTATTACACACACCTCGAACAAGGCAGAGGAGAGACAGCCACCCAGTGATGCGCGCCCTGTCCGCGCCGCGCGGGGGCTCCCCTGTTGACCGCCTCGGTATTAAGCGCGACCCTGGGCGTGTCCCGGCATCGCAAGGCTTCCCTTGCTCCCACCCGCGCACCATGGACGCCTGTCGCCTCCTCCTCCTCCTCCTCGGCTTCCTCGCCGCCGTCGCGCCCCTGGCCTCCGCCCAGCTCTCCCCCGAGTTCTACAAGGACTCCTGCCCGGACGCCGAGAAGATCGTCGCCGCCGTCATCGAGAAGAAGCTCAAGGAAGACCCCGGCACCGCCGCCGGCCTCCTCCGTCTCATCTTCCACGACTGCTTCGCCAATGTACCTACCCATTTTCATCGCATTTGCTTTCATTACGAAAATGATACTAGTATATTCATTGGAGATGGCAACGTGAACTGGTGGTGTCCATGCATGGCGTAGGGCTGCGACGCGTCCATCCTGATCGACCCTCTCTCCAACCAAAGCGCGGAGAAGGAGGCCGGGCCCAACATCTCGGTGCGCGGCTTCGAGGTCATCGACGAGGCCAAGAAGGAGCTGGAGGCCAAGTGCCCCAACACCGTCTCCTGCGCCGACATCGTCGTCCTCAGCGCCCGCGACTCCATCCACCTCGCCGGCGGCCCCGCCTACAAGGTGCAAATGGGCCGCCGCGACTCGCTCGTCTCCAACCGCGAGGAGGCCGACAACAACCTGCCCGGCCCGGACATCCCCGTCCCCAAGCTCGTGTCCGAGTTCGTCTCCAGGGGCTTCACTGCCGAGGAGATGGTGGTGCTCCTCGCCGGAGGCCACAGCATCGGCAAGGTCAGGTGCATCTTCATCGAGCCCGACGCCACGCCCATGGACACGGGCTACCAGGCCAGCATCAGCAAGCTCTGCGACGGGCCCAACCGGGACACGGGATTCGTCAACATGGACGAGCACAACCCCGACTCCATCGACGGCACCTACTTCGCCAACGTCATCGCCAAGAAGATGCCGCTCACCATCGACCGTCTCCTGGGGATCGACTCCAAGACCACGCCCATCATCAAGGACATGCTCAACAAGCCCGACGACTTCCTGCCCTCCTTCGCCAAGGCCATGGAGAAGCTCAGCGAGCTCAAGGTCATCACCGGCAAGGACGGGGAGATCAGAAAGACATGCTCCGAGTTCAACAACCCCATGCCCGCCACCGGGGGCTCGGTCATACGGATCAGCTCCGCCAACCCCGAGGACCTCGAGGGGTTGTCCTCCGGAGGGAAGGAGGTGTCCGGCATCGTCTCGCAGGGCTCCAAGGACCCCCTGCCGGAGGCCAAGGTCGTCGACGGGCACCGCAAGAAGGTGGCCGGCAGGCACCACAAGCTCCGCGGAGACAGCTCCTAGAAGCCGCGCGCGCCCGTTGTTACTACCACCTACGACCTGCCATCCCTCTCCGCTCCGGCGCGCCGCCGTGCCTGCAACGCGCCTAGGCCTGACACCTCCAGCGTTCTCCTTCAAATTATTGCTCTTCTGGTTTTTGTTCATTCTTCTTCTCACAATACGTACTCTTGCTCTTGTTTGTAGAAGGAACGAGCGACGTGTACCTACATATACACGGCTAGTTGATTAATAGGCTTATTATCAATTGATTCGAAGCTAAGTAATACCCAAGGTGTCGAGTTTTTAACAGCGACCACAGCCATTGTTTCTCTTGATTTTGTTCTATTCTTCCTTTGGCAGCTCAAATTGGGTGCCCAATAAAATTCTGCCAGTTTTGTGCTTCTGTTTTGTATGCATACAGAGTTATACATTGTACAGTGTACTTGTTTTCATAGATGCACTATACACTTGTAGTATTGTTTGTTGATAGGTCAACATAATATATACGGTGGCAAAGATGTAATCCATCTAACGCCGATCCACGTAACTTACTCGAGTACATTTGTTTCCCCTATCTTTGACTTGGAACAGGGTCACAGGGAACATCAGTTGCCTTTTTTTTTAGAAAGAGTTAATAGCATTGCACGTATACATAAACTTGTTTACCAGCGCAAACTCATACGCAAACTTGTAAATTATGGTAAACTGGTCTACTAACTTGGAACATCGTTTTTTTTTTGCGAAAATTCCTGGATCTATCAATATAATCATTAACAGTAGTACAAATAACCCAAAAAGTAATAATAATTATAAATAATTACTTCAACTACCTATCGACAACTATAGGCACTAACATGAGCAATCTAGTCCAAATCACCCAATCGTGATCGTAGATGTGCTTGACGTGGCGCGTTGCACCACCATCCATTAGGGCGATTCCAGTGGGAACCACCCTTGTGTGGAGGCCACCGCCTTTAGGATATGGATTTTGGAGAAAAAAATGCTTGAATGAAGTGGCTGCAAAAGAAAATGTAAAGGGGTTGCAACATAAACAACACCACATATCATTACGAGGACGATTTACAAGTTAGGGAACCAATTTATCACGGTTTGCAAGTTTGTGTGTAAGTTTGCACGTTGTGGACAAGCTTATGGATGTTTAGTGTTATTAACACTTTAAGAAATTATATATGTACAATTTTAATTATATAGGTGCTTCTTGAAATAAAAAAGTTGCACGTATTTTTTGTACGACTATAAACTCAAAGGCATGCGGAAAATCCTCAGAGGCTAAGAAATAGCATATTTGATTCTCCATAGAGATATTTGTGGGCATACACGCACTCTAAAGAGAATCCCCAGTGTATGTTATTGTAATCAACACTGATACATCTAATGGTGTGTCTGTATTGCCACACGCGAACACAAGAGGCCATCGCGTGGTCCTCGTCCTCGATGGCCATCATGTTGGCCTGGACACCGGTATCCTAGCAGCGCCGGTAGGAGCTCCACAAGGATCCGCAGCGTGGAGTCGCATCCGCATCAACTTGCTCTCCCATGCCGCTTGCCGCTACGACGCCATGGTGGCGGCTTGTATCAGACCTACAAAATTAGGATAGAAAGAGACGACAAACAAGGGCGGGCGATGGACCGAGAAGAGAGGGGAGGGTAAGGCAGTAGGTGACGTGCCTTGCTAGAGTGTGGTGGCGGTGCGGTAATGGTGCTCTCCGGCGTGGTAGAGACGGGGGAAGAGGAGGATTAATTTTTTACACGCAATTAGTTTTTTCAATTAGCTTACAAGTGGGCCATCGGTCCACATCACCGAGTCCACTAGGTTTTCTTCCACCTCGGCCTTATAGGTGGGTCCCACCAGTCATAAACAGTGTCAATTCATGCTTAGTTCGCGTGTAGTGTTTTTGCGAAACTTCAAAAAAAAATGTACCCCCTCCAATCCATAATAATTCTTGGGGGAGAGAGTAAAATTTGTGTCCTAAAAAACAAAGTGGTACCATTAATGAACAACTCTTTGCGGCTACGAAGTACTCAAAGAATCCCCCGTGTCCATAATAATTCTTCGGGAAGGGAGTAAATTTTTTGTCCCGAAAGACAAAGTAGTAGCCATTAGGCATTTACTAATCTAAATTAGGGTAAATGTACATTTTATATATATAATAAATATTAGTCCACGTTTTGTAAACTCGTTTGTTAGTCCAAGTCGGTTGGCTTGTCAAAAGCAAAGGAGCACGAACATGGTCACTTGGATGATCACCGTCAGAGCCAAAAAAATCTCGCGAAAAGAAATAACCGAGCCGAAATTTCAAGACAATATGTGCTTATCCTTCGGAGTTCGGAGAACAACACATTACTACTTGCATCGGTGAGAAATACAGCTTCTTCTTCTTCGTGATTTTAAGAACGTGTCGAGGTGACGCACACTGGCACAGGACATGTTCATCCCAAGGCGGACTCAAAGGATCCACCGTTTGGAAAAGTCAGCTTTTTTTTTTAAAGAAGAGTTTGGAAAAGTCAGCTCCATACCAAGGATGGGAGCAGGCCGTGTGTACGTTTCCAGCCTGCTTCCTTAAGCTGGGCCAAGTCTGAGGGAAGACCCAGCCCGCACGCGTATTCGATCCACTAGCCTTGGCTCCTGGTGCCGCTTGCGGCTGCGGGACGCAGCAGGGAACCCTCGTTTAGTCCCACCTCGGCAAGCCACAGAAGTTTCGACCGGTTTATAAGCTCAGCGTTTGCAGCTGCGTTGTCCCTTCGGGGGCATCCGATAAAATTGGAACGATACAGAGAAGATTAGCATGGCCCCTGCGCAAGGATGACACGCACAAATCGAGAAATGGTCCAAATTTTTTTGAGATTTCGCGCGTTGGTCCCTGCTGTCTTACGGGTATGCCCAGGGCCTTGCTCTTTCCCCCCTGATTGTTCCTACGACTTACTAACAGGTCCCTCACTATTCCTTTTTCTCCGTTCCACCCTAGTCTCTCTGTCTCTACTCTCTACCATCGGCCAAGGTTCCTACGTCTTCATCTTTTCTTTCGATGATGCCCTTGTGATAGTGCTCTTTCACACCTGCTGCTCCTTATTTGAACATGCTTTGCTCTTGCTGTGTTGTTTTCTCTATGTGCTATTGCTTTGCCTTTATACTAATCCATCTCCATTGAAGTACAGCTTTATCCACAAACCTGAAGTTTGATTGTTTTCTCTTCCCTGGGAGGCTGGGAGAGAGAATATTGCACTCTACTGATTTTAACAAAACATTATACAAAGTCTTTAGGATACAATCCAGGTTAAAATCTCTAGAAATAGAATAAACAAAACATTCATTAGCTAAAACATGTGCCGCTTTATTATGTTTTTTATGTTGTGGTAGCGCATTCTTGAAGGAAACCTCTGTGAAACTTGCCCAAACATTCAGCTTCAGCTAGCCTATGAACAAAACCGGACTAAAACATACTCCCTCCGTTTCATAATTTATGTCATGGATTTAGTATAAACTAAAACCAGGACAAGAATTATAAAAAAGTAGGGAGAAATATTCTGCTATTATCTCTTGACTAATCTATGTACATGAATTCTGAGGTCCTAATCTAAATATCAAAGTTTAAAAGGTTTTGTTTTTTGAGGGGCAAAGTTTAAAAGGTTTGACTTATATGTCTTATGTTACAGAGGAACCAGAAGGAAAAGTAAGTCACAGAACCGAAGTTTAGTACTCCAAATGCTTTTTCCTGAAACAACACTTGCCAACTGATGAAATTTCACAAGGAATATAAATATGTTAGCCACTGTGCACAATTACATGACATAAACACGCTTGCCTCAACCAAAAACAGGAACATATTCAAAGCCGGTTAGGGGTTACACATGGAAGTATTACAGATAAGGGTACCCGTCATCCTATCAATCTAATGCAGAGCTAAATCAGAACAAGCTACTTTTCCCCTTTGCCCAATAATTTACACTCTTTACATCAAAAAGGAAAATAAGATTAATGATGAACCAAACAACAGCAGCAACGAACAAACACTCTAGAACTGATGCTCATGCTTCACTCGCCCTTTCAGTATGCCTGGAACAGGGGGAGAGCTTGGTAATCTGGTTGTACCGTTATTTGCCATTGCAGATTGTTGTACATGATTTCGATAAATATCTGGCATGCTTGAGCCCTCGCAACCATTTGATCTTGGCTCTGGAGTAACATGATTCTGTTCTTTCCCACTGGAGTTCAGTGCTTTTATCACATATGAGTCGTCATGCAACTCAAATGGAGTGCTGCAGTTTCAGAAATACACATAAAAAAAGTAATCAGGAGACCTTCTGTTGATCTAAGAAGCAGCATATATTCATACTGAATTATTTATTTCAACAGAATTCTTTATATGATGATTTAGATGAATTGTGTTCTATACTTCTTAGACAAGATTCACAATAACATTTGGCTCATCTCATCTGTCTACTTTATTTTCTGATCCAATGTGCCCCATCGTGGATGAGTGACGAAGGCAAATGCACATTTTGACTTTTTTTTCTATAAAGAAATGCACATTTTATATGTGAGACCAAACATGCATAGCTATGATCTAACAGCTGAGATTTGAGTTCTCCTTATCCTATTTTAACTTGGTTCCTAGTCATTTCCATACTTTATATCCAGATACTCCCTCCAGTTCACGAAAAATGGCGTTTTAGACACTTACAGAGTATATTCAATATGTAGCTTTGGCCACTAGTTTCTATTCTAGTAGAAAATATCTAATAACATAATAGTGTTTTGAAAATACATTTCAAGACAAATCTATCTATATATATACACGATTTTCAAGCTTCTAAACTTAATACTCAAAACAAAATTGATACCCAAAGTTTTCCAATTCCGACTGAATGTACGCCAGAATCACTTTTCTGTGAGCTGAAGGGTATGAAGTAAAAAAGCTGCCCAGAGAGAAATAAATACAGTAATGCCCTGTTTGGTGGCGCGGAATTGGCCTCCGAATAGGGTTTTTGGAATTGGAAACCCGAATACCACCGTTTGGATGTGTTCAGTATTCGTTTCTGGAATTGGAAACCAATTCAGAGGGCACCCCCGCCCGCAACTAACTTACCCCCACTACATTCAGAGGTCGATCTAGACCTCTGTATTGGCGCAGTATTCCCGAACCGCTCCCCGCTCGCACTTGCCTCCAGCACGCGCGACACTCGCCTCACTCGCGGTCGCTCAGCCAGTGCCGCCGTGCAGGTATGCTCCGCCGCCCTCTCTCTGTCCCCTACCCTCTCTTTCCGCCGCCACCATCCGCTGCCGGCCCGTGGCCCCCCTTCTTCCCCGCCTCCCCTTCCCCCTGGCTGCCCCCTTCTGCCCACCTCCCCTTCCCCCTGGCTGCCCCCTTCTTCCCCGCCTCCCCTTCTCCTGGCTACCCCCCTTCTTCCCCACCTCCCCTACCCCCTGGCTGCCCCTCCCCACGGTGGAACAACCCTAACCCTAGCGGGCGAACGATGGCGACAGGTTGCTCCACGGCGGCTGGAGATGGTTGTGCAGCCGTAGGTGGTGCAGCGCGGGAGTCTCCTCTCCTCTCTGTGTAGCGGCACCCCTACCTCGAGGACTCGCCGCCGCCGGGCCAGCCTCCTCCCTCCCCATCCCTGGCCTCGGGCCGCCGCCGCCCCTGGCCCCCCTTCTTCCCCGCCTCACCGCACCATTTGGAAACAATTCCACATAATGTGCATCCAAACAGGTTTTAGAATTCCATTGGTCTTTTGATTTTGCAAGCGAATACCATGCACATCCAAACAGGTTTTATGTTATTCCATTGAAATCGTTGATTTGGTTTTCCATTGCCAATTGAATTCAGAGTTGAATTCTGTACAACCAAACACTGCATAACAGAATTATTGGCTTACCTATTAAAGTCAAAATGCACCAGTTGCATATCTTCTGATATCTCAACTTCCACCATTGCATGGGGCCGAGTCTGCAGGATAACAAAAACTGTAATTTGGCCTGTCATTATGAACAGAAGGCACAACTGTAGAATGAGATTGAAGGATAAAGAATTCAAAGTTATTCACCTGGATAAGTATGAATGGCAAGGCCACTCCACCCGAAGGAGTGGTTCCTGAACCATACAGCTCCTCATTTCGGAGTACTAAGTTTTGCATACCTAGATACTTGATATACCAAGAACATCCGTAAATACATCAATTAAAAAAATAACCAGGGGATAATAAATGTTTAAAATAAGAATGACTCAGTCTGAACCAACAATTCTTGGGAACATTTCTATTCAAGCATTAAACCTAAATATAGCAAGATACTACTCGTACTTTACTGTAGCAACATTGTTTACCATAAAACATGCTTCCCGCACGCTCAGAATACCAAGGGTTATATTTATTGTAGTTTTAATAGTGAACTGCTTGATTTTTAGAGATCAGGGGCTCAGGACCAAGAATCAACCAACTTTTGGTTCACTGAACACACTGGTTGGAACTACGCGTAATTGGATCCTTCTTTCTAAATCTCAAGCAGCAAAGATCATAACAAACCTACTTTTGGTTTTTAAGTTGCACGGGGCATCACAAAGAAAGGTAACATATAAGAAACAGATATAGAGTACACTGATCTGCGACAAGTAATAATATTTGTCAGAAAGCAGGAGTGCAAACAATAACTAGAAATTGAGACCTTCCTCCGCCTATTATAAACCTATCAAGTACTTATCATTATTTATTTGGCAGCATACTCAAGATTGTAAACAGGGAACTGAGCCAGTGAGATGGATGCAAGTATTGAACTCTGCTTTGTTGGCATGGACAACATTGACCCGTAAAGACAAAGTACGCATACTGAGAGACAATAGTACACAGTACAACAACTAAGTGATGCTCTGTTATGTCAGAGCCACATGATCTGAAATGTACAGTATCCTATTATCTTACACAGAATATACCATATATTTCACATGACATAACTTAAAAACAGGTGAATCATATCCTTACTTGGTCTTGTAGCTCTTGCAAGTAAGCACTTTTCTTCTCAATCCTACCTTTCAGTCCAACGAGCTCCGTCTGTAAACAGGCACAAACTGATGAGCAAGACTGTACATAGGTGTACCAAATCTTGACAATCACTGAAAAAGAAGCAACCTGCAATTCTTCAATATCATTTACACTAGTCCGAGGCAAGCCTTTCCATTGTATTTGCTTCTTATCTTTAGATATAATCTCCATAGCCATTAGAACATTCAGTGCGTCATAAACCCTTCTTCGTATATTTTTCTCATCATATTGTTGCTGCATTTTAACATAGAGTGAGCACATACCCCATAAAACAAGTAACTGATGCAAAGGGCATTCATATTTCTTAACTGCATTGGGGTTATCAGGATCTGGCGCTTCAATGTTGTTATTGGGATCTGAGAACTCAGCAACAAGTTCATCTGCAACCTGAAAAAATTGGCAAAATCGGCAAATTGGCATTCATTTTAGTTCCATTACATCCTAGAGATTTCAAATAACCAATACAAAAACACAACAAAAACGTAAATATTATTATTGGCACAGTAATAAAACAGGATATGTTTCACAGTTTCAGGGAACTCTAATGATCAACTTGAATATATTCAAAGGCACCATACCTGTTTAAAATGTAACAGTAAAGGATTAATAAGATCAGGGGCTAACAGTGATCAGTATCACACATATTTATGGTTTCATGACTTTGAAGTAAAAAAGGACCAATCAGGACTAGCCCTTGGTGGCATATCTTGTAGTAGCAAAATTCCAGAAATTCGCTCCCAGCGGGGAGTGGAGTGTGCCACTGCAACCCCAACCACGGGGCCTCTGCCCCATTCTCAGTTTCCTGACTTTCATCACAATAAGGTCTTAATGATCAAATGGTGGTATTACATACGACATGCATGTGTGGTTCGAGTTCCATGATCTCAATTTATGATACAAACTAGTCCTGCCAGCTTGATTAAACTTAGTAGAATAATGAAACGCCTTCAGAGTAACAAAACGAATTGATCCAGGGGCTGCATCAATTAAACCAGGTGGACTACATGGACAAAGCCATCTCAATGTTTAGTGAAATAATTATGCCCTGTACTTGTATGAAAACTGCTATTAGGCTTTATACTACAGCACAGCATTGGTCCATTTTGAATGGCTGGTTGGACCTTCAAATATGAAGCAAAGAGAAAGCATACGTAGAGAAAAAGGGTCAGGTATGCAGCGATGACCATTTTATATTTCTGGTTAAGATACATGAAAACTCATGCCACCCAAGTAGATGCTGACTAACATAACAAGAGGAATTTTGAATTAGGAACTAACAAACCACGAACCTCATTATATGTTGTTCTGCCTTTGCTTTCAACTTTCTCGCAAACTGCAAAAACAACAAAGATAACACATCATGATAAATCGATGTTGGCAGTAGGCGAACCTCTAGTCGCTGAACATGACCCCTCTTGAATTGATACCAACCAAATAGAAGAAGAAAAAATACAATTTCTGCTCATTGGCTGTATTTGCAATTGTGCTGCTTATGGATAATTTATAAATGTGAACACGACCTGCAGTTGAAACTTGAAAGTAGTAATATGGAAAGAGAACTATTGGACTGACCTTTCATACTGAACTGTCGCAGTCCCCGGCCACCTTTATCAGGACCAATCGATGCCGCTCTCCTCTTCTTCTTCTTGATGATGCTGTTTTCGAAGTTACTTAGTGCAGTGAACCAATAGAATAGCAACTATGCAAAGGATACTTAGAAGTTTAAGCTACTTGTCTAAGTATGCTATTGAACATTAAGCAGCAGTTTCCATTATTTGATGATTCCAAGTAAATATAAGGATATAGAGGATATATATGATCATAAATGAACAGACCGAACGGAGTAGCAAAATTGGGCGTCCACTTAGATACAGTCTATGACTATGGCAGAACAGTAACCATATATGTCTGCTATTTCTGCTGATCAACATGACAAGTGTACACATGTATGAGCGAGAGCCTTCAGAAGATGGTTAGATCTAGGAGTGACACTTTGAGCAAGCAAGGGCAAGGCAGACTTGCAACACTTAATTCGAATAACAAGCACAGTAAATTCTACAGATCAGCAGAGCAGCACCGAGTCCAGTGTGCAAAAGCTTAAGCCGATGGCAAAAATAATTGGAGCAACGCGCGCAGTTAGAATAGGACAGATGGGGTAACCCGATCTGGCAAGGCAAGCGAAGCGAAGCGGGGTTGACGAACCTGACGGGAGGCTGCGAGGAGGGCGCGTCGTCGCCGTTGATGTCGAGGTTGTTGAGGCGGAGGGAGGTGGTGCCGTCGCTGGCGGGGGTGTACGCCGTCGCGGCCGCGGCAGCGGGCAGCGGGTCCGTGCCGGCGACGGTGGAGGAGGGGCCGTTGTGGTCGCTGCGGGACGGGGAGCCGGCGCTCCCGCCGCTGGTGGAGGCGGAGTGCGAGGGCGGCGGCGTGGCGAGGGGCGTCCCCGCACCGGACGGCTGGTGCGGGACGCCGGAGGCGTCGTCGTCGGGGCGGTGGGACATGCCGGAGACCATGGAGGGGGAGATCGCGCGGATCGGAATTGGGGCGGGGAGATGGCGCGCTGAAACCCTAGCGAGACAGAATGGAGGGAGATACGGACGGAACTCGACGACGCGAGGGCGGGGAGAGACGGCCTTTGTTTTTCCTTTTGAGATTTTCTCTTTTTCTTTCAAGTTTATCAGATTTGGCGGTTGCGGATTGCGGTGCGGCGGTGACCTGAACTATTTTTTTTGAGATGCGGTTGAACTCGGAAGCAAAGAGGGGAGGATAGTCACGACAGTTGTGCCCTCCAAAAAAAGAAGGTCAGAGTCGTGACTTATCAGGAGTCTATCATGGAATCTGATGCGCCCGTAATTCTTGTGAACAGGTTACCTATATCATAACAGCAGTATAAAAAGATCTTTGAACCACGTAGTGAAGACTATGAGCACTAGAGCGAGCCAAATGCGCCGCCGTAATTGCCCCTCCATTACTGGAGCTGGGCAAAACTTGTCGGAGTAGAACTTATAATAGTACACGAGTGTAAAGTCTATCGTGCTAAGGTCATAACCAACGCAGCAGAGCAGCAACCTTGGCCAATGATGAGACCAATAAATCACAAGAGCCAAACATGTAAATCATTAGAGAAGGCCAAAGATAACTTAACAACAATTGATACGATTGTCGAGATACTATTTGCATTGGGACGATCTGATTATCATATTTAACTGGCATCTAAATCCATTCACGGCGAACTTAACACTCTCAAAATCAATTATTTTCTTTATTTATGGAGAGAAGGAACTTGTCACAAGGGTGAGAGATTGCTTTTGTTTATTTTTTTAGTATTGTTATTGTTTGGTTTTATGGGATTCGACGGTTGTAGTGTGAGAGTGACCTAAACTCGAAAGGAGGAGGAGGGTTGGATGGTCATGAATGTAAGTTGCAAAGAATGATTGCCATGTCTCTTGATTACCATGACTCCATTGTGAAGTCTGCTATGCTTGTACATTTTACAAGTTGGATTGCAAATAAGTCAAAAGGCAAGTCTATTACATTTAGCACAAATCTGACACCAAACTTATCAGCTTTTGAGTCCATTCGCTACGAGCCCTAACACTCGTAACAAAAAGCATAATCTTAAGGCTCGCTTTTTTTTTTTTGCTTAAGCTTATGAAAAGGTCGCATATGGATTCATGTGGTGTCTAGGTGCTAGAACACATTCCAGAAACTAGGGTTTCAATTGGATCAGATTTTTATTACCAAATCCTATACCATGTTTTCTCGTCAGGTTTGGAGCAGATCGAATAACGACTGGTTATAGATTCACATACATGCAATAGTTATTGATAGGTAGTAGATTGGCAAACCATATACAACTAATAATAGTTGATAAAATGAGTTTGAAAAGGCACTTGTAAAATAAGTGATTGTCACACAATAGAACGAGCCACACGGAACATAATAGGTCCGTATGGATATTTTTCCTGAATATCCGTATCTGACAATAATTTAGGATTATATGTTTTTTTTAACCGAACAAGCTGATTTTTAGCCGTTATGTGAAGATGATGCAACACAATTAGTTGATAGTATGTTGCCGAGCTCATCTGCTAAACAACAACATGAGCATACTTACCTGTCTGATTCCTTAAAACAAGATATGTAAAACAAGATATGGATTTTTTTTGGAAGTGTTGGGAAGCGAATAAGTACCCATTTACATCCACCTACACACGTACCAGAAATTGAGAAAGTGAGGGCTCCTCAGGAGTAAGTAGAGCCCACTATTGTTTCTAACCCCATGGTAAGTAGGGCCCATTGTGGTTTGGAATTAGCAGAGCTTGGCACGCGGGATGATGCAAGAGGGGCCTCGCAGTCGCAGCGTGTTGTCCTTACTGGGCCTGGGCTGAGAGCACGCGGTCACGTCCTACGCGCCGGTTCGACAACGGAAGCCGCTCGGAAATGCGAATCCCACGTCGAGGACACTTCCATCTACCTCCCAAGTCCCACCGTGAACTGTCGTAGCGTACCCACTCAGAAAGAAACAAACAAAATTTTACTGTGCCGTCCGTACTCGAGGTTCAGTGGAAACCAAAGAATGGGACAAGAATGGAGCCATGCATCCACACAGCTGTTTCCCATTTCCGGTGTGACAGTTAAGTCACAGGAACGGTACAAAGAAAATAAGTACCGTAGGTGATAGAAAATGTAAGGCCTACAAAATAACAACGGAGATGGGAGGAAACGGGACGCAGCTTGTTGTAGTTTTCTCCTCTTCGTCTCTGCGACGGTGTATGGCTCCTAGCTGCCTTGCTAGGGGTGGACACAAAGCTCAAGGCTTGAGGAACGACTCGAGCTCGACAAGGCTAGGCTCGGGCTCGACTCGGCTCGAAGGCCAGACAAACCAAGCCTAAACCTTCCAATCGAGGCTCGAGGCTCGACAAGCCCGCTCGACGAAGCTTGCAAGCCGGCTCGAAGGCTCGACGATGTAATAAAAAAAGATCACAATAGCCTTTGATAGCGTAAAATATTTACCAAATCCAGACTTTAATCAACAATTGAGCATAAATAGATCCATAAAAAAGTCTAAGGAGTCTACTAGGGTACCATATTTATATGACGCAGTTTAGCACTTTATAGGTAAACACGGCAAATACTAGCAAATTTATAAAGAACTTTGCAACATGAACACAAAACAAATGACCAGCCGTCCTGAAGAACATACAAGTTACCACAATATCTGGTTCGCCAATTGTGACATCATAGTGCAAAATCCTAAAAGACTGCAAGCCATTTCCATCAGTATACACGGTCGATGCATTTGCATAAAAATAGACAGTACATATCATCAACAGCAGTATAAAATACACTAAAAATTATAAAATGATCTTTGAACCACCTAGTGAAGACTAGTATGAGCACCAGAGCGAACTTAACAACAATTAATACAATTGTCAAGATACTATTTTGCATTGGGACGATCTGATTATCATATTTAACTGGCATCTAAATCCATTCACGGCGAACTTAACACTCTCAAAATCAATTATTTTCTTTATTTATGGAGAGAAGGAACTTGTCACAAGGGTGAGAGATTGCTTTTGTTTATTTTTTTTAGTATTGTTATTGTTTGGTTTTATGGGATTCGACGGTTGTAGTGTGAGAGTGACCTAAACTCGAAAGGAGGAGGAGGGTTGGATGGTCATGAATGTAAGTTGCAAAGAATGATTGTCATGTCTCTTGATTACCATGACCCCATTGTGAAGTCTGCTATGCTTGTACATTTTACAAGTTGGATTGCAAATAAGTCAAAGGGCAAGTCTATTACATTTAGCACAAATCTGACACCAAACTTATCAGCTTTTGAGTCCATTCGCTACGAGCCCTAACACTCGTAACAAAAAGCATAATCTTAAGGCTCGCTTTTTTTGGCTTAAGCTTATGAAAAGGTCGCATTTGGATTCATGTGGTGTCTAGGTGCTAGAACACATTCCAGAAACTAGGGTTTCAATCGGATCAGATTTTTATTACCAAATCCTATACCATGTTTTTTCGTCAGGTTTGGTGCAGATCGAATAACGACTGGTTATAGATTCAAATACATGCAATAGTTGTTGATAGGTAGTAGATTGGCAAACCATGCAACTAATAATAGTTGATAAAATGAGTTTGTAAAATAAGTGATTGTCACACAATAGAACGAGCCACATGGAACATAATAGGTCCGTATGGATATTTTTCCTGAATATCCATTTCTGACAATAATTTAGAATTATACGGTTTTTTTTAACCGAACAAGCTGATTTCTAGCCGTTATGTGAAGATGATGCAACACAATTAGTTGATAGTACTTTGCCGAGCTCATCTGCTTTTTTTTTTGAGCTCATGTGCTAAACAACAACATGAGCATCCTTCCTTAAAACAAAGTGAGGGCTCGTAGAGCCCACTATTGTTTCTAACCTCATGGTAGGTAGGGCCCATCGTGGTTTGGAATTAGCAGAGCTTGGCACGCGGATGATGCAAGAGGGGCCTCGCAGTCGCAGCGTGTTGTCCTTACTGGGCCTGGGCTCAGAGCACGCGGTCACGTCCTACGCGCCGGTTCGACAACTGAACCCGCTCGGAAATGCGAAGCCCACGTCGAGGACACTTCCTCTACCTCCCACGGTCCCACCGTGAACTGCCGTAGCGTACCCACTCAGAAACAAACAAAATTTTACTGTGCCGTCCGTAATCGAGGTTCAATGGAAACCCATCTCAAAAAAGAAGAGGTTCAATGGAAACAAAGGAGATGGGAGGAAACGGGACGCAGCTCGTTGTAGTTTTCCCCTCTTCGTCTCTGCGACGGTGTATGGCTCCTAGCTGCCTTGCTCTCCACGAAACGCTCCGTGGACATACAGAAAGAAGCCAACCGGAATGGGAAAAATCACCGCGCACCTCCGTCTTGCTTTTCGCATCGCAAGGTCGATCCAATCGGGACTAGAGATGTCTAGATGTGGTGAAATTTATCTACGACCAGGTCGCTCTGGCGCAACCGCGCAAGCGTGCGTAGCTCAACACGACGGCGACGGCGTGCATGTCACCGTCAGCCAGGACGGCCGCTGACGTAGGTACGTGCCTGCCCAGCCCATCGAGCCGTTCACATTTCCTTTGAGACAACGGTAGTCTTATCAGCGTTTATTTAGTCCTTTTGATTGCTAGCTTCATTCATTCATGCGAGAAGAAACGTTCAGCATGTATTGTGCTGTGCACAAGAAGCTCAACGTACGGCTATGAGAAAAAAAGAAGATCGAAGAAGAGAAGTCTCCTTGTCTACTTTATTTTTCCACCAAAAATCTCCTTGTCTACTTTTCTATTGACAAGAAACAAAGATACTAGGATGCTCATTTTTTCCATACTCTTTGTACTGTATACGGTTGTAAAGGTCGTATTTCTATCGCCCTCCTGACCTTTGTTTTTCTCTTTTAGCCAGCGCACTCGACGTCAACCACAACGATGACATGTTGACAAGTGCGTCTACGGAGCACATGTGTCAAGAGAGCATGTCTTCGATAATTTCGATTTATGGTTAATTAGTGCCAACATGGGTCAATACATACATGGATGATCAAAGGGCCGTGTTGGCAAGCAACGGTGGCGGATTTTACCGTGTTGAAGCGACGAGGAGCACCAAAGGGCGACATATTGCAAGATTTACGCATGCTAGATGGCGATGGGAGTCGACGAGTCTATTGGAGTAGCCATGGGGCGAGAGATGCGTTTTATCCGTGTCCAATGTTGCTCGTTCAGGGTCAGTCATGCGGTGATGGAGCCCTAGTTGGTCCATTTGCAAATGGCACAACATCGTTGGAGCCAAGGGGAGGGACAGGGGTGACCTTGGGATTCCGAGCACATCGGCCCGGAACCAAGACCAAGAGCATGCTTTTGCCTTCACTTTTGTTCTTCTTTCGCAAGGTAGGGCTCCATTGACACCAAACTGGAGCATTAAGCTTTGCCTATGATGTTTGCTGTTCATGTTACTTGCAAGCAGTTCTATCATGTCCGTGACTTCATCATATGTCATAAACCCGTTTCTAATGCTCAAAGATTTTAAGTCTCTTGTCTGACTCAACTATGAAAGTAGATACTCCCTCCATCCCATGTTATGTTGCACAAAATTTCCCGTACAGTAAAACTTTGATCAAGAATATAGAAAATATACAAACATCTATGATACCAAATACATATAGTATGAAAATGCATTTCATGATAATTCGAGTAATATTAATTTCATGTTATATATGTTTATATTTTTATCAATTTTCATGGTTAAATTTTATAAAGTTTGACTTTGACAAAAACTTATATGCAACACATTTTCTGATGAAGAAGTAATAGGAATTGAGGGCCTGGAAGCTTGAGTAAACTTGATAAGTCCCATGCTCAAGGTAGAAAGAAGTATGATGATATGGGGTCACCTTACTGAGTACCCGCTGACGGTTTAAATCTTTTCGACTGCTATCCATTCACCCTAATGGAGGACACTAATTCCACACATCTTATGGCGACATTAATCCACCGAGCATCAAAACCCATCTTGTTCATTATGGACCGTAGGTATGGCCATTCTACTTAGTCATACGCCTTGGCCATATCCAGTTTAATGGCACAAAGCTCCTGACTTTTTTTTTCATAAGGTTCTTTATATATATCACATTGTCTGTCGTAAGTCTTCCCAGTATGAAAGCCCACCTTCTTTAATTCTCTTTTCCTTCCAATGCCTCTGATTGACAACACACGTCTCCTATTTTCTTTCCATTAAAATCTCCTATGGACTGTATTCTAGAGAAAAATTCTCACGTGCACCGCTTTCCTTTGGGTCTCTACATATCGAGATGGTTCGGGTGGACCCATCTACATAGGTTATACTTCCTCTACGCTAAAATATAGTGCCTATAATATTTTTTGGAAGTCAAAACGTGTGAACCTTGGCTAAGTTTGTACAAAACTATATTGAGATCTAGAATATGAAATGGACGCCATTTGATTCATCATGAAGTGTATTTTAATATGGTAGTTTAAGGCGTAAAAATAAATTCAATTTTTGATCAAATCATAAGGCGCAGAGTGAACTCTGTCTTATTAGGTGTTGTAGATATTGATAATTTTCTTTATAAATTTGATCAAAGTTAGTGAATTTTGACTTTTATGAAAACCAATGCGTACTACTACCTCCATTTCAAGAAATAAGGTGTCCTCGTTTTACGTGTTTTTTGTTTGACCAAGAATTACTTTAAATAGTAAAATATTATTTGTATGAAATTAGTATTATTAAACAGTTCTTTTCAATATGAATCCAATGATACTAATTACATATAATATAATCAAGATTTTCTTCCTCAATTTTTATGGTCAAAGTGTTGAAATATTGGGCCCACTTTTAGTGGCCAAATTAGATTTCAGTTTTTCCTATAAATCTCAAAGCCCACATAGTGGCAGCCTTGTGAGTTTGAGCCCAAGTTGGTGGCAGCTCACTAGGGAGTGGCAAGAGGTGGGAAGTTTAGTCCCACATGGAAAGTTGGGAGGAAGTTAGACCACCTTATAAGGTGGGTTGTTCCACCACTAGTAAGTGAGTGAGAATAGGAGTACTACACGCGCGCTCCTCCTCCTCCTCGCTCGTCTCGACTCGACTCGACTCGACACGTCACGACACGACGCGCGCCGCGCTCGTGGTGAGTGGATTGAGCCTCGAGCCGAGACTTTCCTTACTTTTTGCGGCTCGGGAAAACGAACAGAGTCCTAGACGGACGCGTCGCAGTTAGTCGGTTCGGGTCGCTCCCGGATCGTGGGCTATCTGTAACCGACTCAAAACGTTCGTGCGACGTGGGCGTGGCCCACGTTGCCTAGGGTTTCCCGAGCCTATATAATCTCATGCCCGGCTACCGCAGAAACACATCCAATACACGAGTTAGGGTTTCCACCTCTCTCTGCTTGAGCCGCCATCGTAGCCTACTCCATCCCGCGAGCCGACGTGCATCGGCGAACGGGAGAGCAGAGTCTCCGGAACCGCTCGTCCTTGCGATCCTGTACGGGAGAGGGCGAATTAGGTTTTTGGGAAGCGCTCTGCGCGACTGCTCAAGCTCTTCACCACGGGTCGCCTTCCGTCCAAGTCGGGCGGTGCTGCCTACCGTCGTCTTCAACGCCGTCTACTTCGACCCGTCGTCCCCGTCGTCAACAACGTTGTCATCAACAACGTTACTGCTGCGACATCGTCCGCTACACCTCCACCGCCACCACCACCAGATCGGTACGTGCGACATATCTCGATCTGTTTAGCGATGGATGCTGTACCGTTTGCTCTGCTGCTGTTCATGTTGATCACTGCATCTAGTATGTTCGAGTTTCACATGTTAGTAATTACTTTTGTCATGCTTTATATTCTGGAATTAATCATGGAAATTGTGCCTAATTATCCAACAATCCAAAAACCTAATAGTAGGCAATTTCCTGAGTTAACAATGGCTGGTTTTTCCGATGCACTGAGGCCGGATAAGTTTACCGGTGTGCACTTTAAGAGGTGGCAGTATAAGGCCATGCTCTGGCTTACTCATCTGAAAGTGTTCGAAGTTACTAATGGTTTACCTGAAGGAACTATATCTGACCAAGATCAGAACAAGTTCAAGGAAAACAATACTCTCTTCGTCGGATGCGTTCTAAGTATCCTTGCTGATCGTCTGTGTGATGTGTACATGCACTTAACAGATGGTAAAGAGCTCGGGATGCACTCGAATGCTAAGTTCGGTGCAACCGATGCAGCAAGCGATGCTGTACATCATGGAGAGCTTCCATGACATCGGGATGGTTAACAACCGTTCGTAGTCGAACAAGCTCATGAGATACGGTGCATTGCGAAAGAGCTTGAACTCCTTAAGTGTGCCTTACCCGACAAGTTTGTGGCTGGATGCATCATCGCTAAGTTGCCCCCTTCATGGAGGAACTTTGCCACAACTCTCAAACACAAGAGACAAGGAGATATCGGTTGAAAACCCGATAGCATCTCTTGATGTTGAGGAGAAAGCTCGGGCTAAGGATAATACCGAGAAAGGAGAGGGTCGGTCTAGCGCCAACATGGTGCGAAGAAACCCTACAAGCAAGAACAAAGGGAATAACAAGCCCTCCTTCAATAAGCCTATGAAGACTACAACCTTCAAGAAGAAGAAGATGATAAACAAAGCGGATCCGAGCTGCTTTACCCGTGGAGAGGCTGGCCACTTTTCTAAGGACTGTCCGAGAGAGGGCGGACCGCAAGAAAAAGGGAGGCAAGTCAACACGGTGACCGCTAGCAATGTCGATGGGTACGAGTAATCTCTTTCTTGTTCTTTCGGTATTTCAATCTTCATGTTGGTGGATTGATACGGGTGCTAATGTTCATGTGTGTGCTGACATATCCATGTTCACTTCTTACCAGGTCGCCCGGGATTCTTCCGTCTTGATGGGGAATGGGTCACATGCTTCGTTCGTGGTGTTGGCACGGTAGATCCGAAGTTCACTTCGGGGAAGATCGTGCGGTGAGGAACGTGCGGCATGTCCCTACTATGAACAAGAATCTCGTTAGCGGCTCCCTTCTATGCAGAGATGGGTTTAAGGTTGTTTTAGAGTCGAATAAAGTAGTTGTTTCCAAGTTTGGACAATTTATTGGTAAAGGCTATGAGTGCGGAGGCTTGTTCCGCTTTTCGCTTTCGATTTCGAGTAATAAGTCCGTGAACCATATTTGTGGCAATGTTAGTGATGATACCGGTGTTTGGCATTCTCGTTTATGTCACATTAATTTTGGTTTAATGTCTCGGCTATCCAGTTTAAGTTTAATTCCGAATTTCACCATTGCCAAAGGTTCTAAGTGCCATAGTTGTGTGCAATCAAAGCAACCTCGGAAGCCTCACAAGGCGGCCGAGGAGAGAAACTTGGCACCTCTAGAACTCATACATTCCGATCTATGCGAGATGAATGGTGTGTTGACAAAAGGTGGAAAGAGATATTTCATGACATTGATTGATGATGCTACTAGATTTTGCTATGTTTATTTGTTGCGAACTAAAGATGAAGCTTTAGACTACTTTAAAATTTATAAGGCCGAAGTTGAAAATCAACTAGAGAGAAAGATCAAGCGTCTTAGGTCGGATCGTGGTGGCGAATATTTTCCTAAAATCTTTGATGAATTCGTGAGGAACATGGTATTATTCATGAGAGGACGCCTCCCTATTCACCCCAATCAAACGGGGTTGCCGAGAGGAAAAACCGCACGCTGACTGACTTGGTGAACTCCATGTTAGCCACTGCTGGTTTATCTAAGGCATGGTGGGGGGAGGCTTTATTGACTTCATGTCATGTCCTGAATAGAGTTCCTAACAAGAATAAAGATAAAACCCCTTACGAGGAGTGGGCTGGGAGAAAACCATCACTTTCGTATTTGCGCACATGGGGATGTTTGGCGAAAGTCAATATTCCAATTACTAAGAAGCGCAAACTTGGACCAAAGACAGTGGATTGTATCTTTCTAGGTTATGCTCCTCGGAGTGTAGGATATAGATTTTTAGTAGTTCAATCCGAGGTACCTGATATGCATGTTGATACTATTATGGAATCTCGTGATGCAACATTTTTTGAGAATATGTTTCCTATGAAAGATATGCATAGCATTGCTAGAATTTCTACTGAGATAATTCCTGAGTCTAGTACATCTAATGAGTATTTTGAACAATCACTTGAGAATGTTACTGAGAAGGATGACAATGAAGCTCCTAAACGGAGCAAGAGACGAAGGATTGAAAAATCCTTTGGTGATGATTTCATTGTGTACCTTGTGGATGATACTCCCACGTCCATTGCAGAGGCATATGCATCTCCGGATGCGGATGATCTGGAAAGAAGCTGTCCATAACGAGATGGACTCGATTCTTTCTAATGGAACTTGGGAACTATCGAAACGACCACATGGATGCAAGCACGTGGGCTGCAAATGGGTGTTCAAGAAGAAGCTAAGACCTGATGGTACTATTGAGAAGTACAAGGCGCGGCTTGTAGCTAAAGGCTACACACAGAGAGAAGGCGAAGATTACTTTGACACCTATTCACCTGTCGCTAGACTTACCACCATTCGAGTACTACTGTCCATGGCTGCCTCCTATGGTCTTATCTGTAATATCCCAGGTTTAGAGGCAATAAAATGAGAGAACACCAAAGTGTGCATTGCATTCATGCATAGAAAATCCCGGGGAATTTTCTCGCTTCAAATAAAACTTACCACAGTCACTGAAGTTTCACTTGACTTGCTGGAATTGAAGTAGATCATCAAGTCAAGCGCTATAAACTTCACTGTGATCTTTGCTAAAACCTTATTTTGGGTAGACATAATTTGATCCATAGGTTGGATCAAAAAGGAACTAGAACTATTACACAACACTTAAAAGTTAGCAACTACCTCTGTGTGTAAATTAATTCACTTATAAATAAGTTAAACCACAGGGTCTAAAGTGCATAAAAGCCACACATTCTTATTTAAATCATAACTTATTAAATACATGGAATATCCTAAAACTAAATCCATTTACATTACGAATTATAGTTCAAACTATTTGAATCAAACTAACCATGAGTATTTTGAAACTCATATGACCATGCCTTGGTGAAATCAAACCCAACTATCCAAAATTGAGGAATAACCTTCAACTTTAACTTTTTACCAATATTATAATGTAAATCCAATCAAATATGATATGATGACTCATCCACAATAATAAAATCATCCACAAGATATTTAGTAGCAAATGCCACTTGGCTATCCAAAAATAAATCATATGAGAGGATAATCTCTATGCCATGTGGGATGAAAATATCTACATGACTTGCTTTCCAAGCTTTGCCACCTCATGCTCAAAGGATTGCTATGGATGAGGGCATGACAACCAAGCACCTTACTCATCAAACCAAATCAAGAGTCATCACCTATGTGTCATGATACTAGAGCTTGCCCAAGCCTATAAATAGAGCCACACCCTTCATCCATTTGATCCTCAAGTACCATCATACATGGGAACAAACACATAGAGCCACTCCATGTGAATTAGCTAGAATCAAGATGAAGAAGCTAGGAGGTGGAGGCATACCACAAGATGCAGGTTTATCAGATTTCTGAAGAACAAGCTACATAAAATTGCAAGGTAGAATCCCTAGGCAAACCATATATTTAGAGGATCATATCATCATATCTTGAGTAGGACCCTAGGTTATTACAAGACATTTAGAAGTGAGAGAGGTTATAGATGCTAACCATATCCATATCTATCCTAGAGAATATTAGAGTAGTATTAAATTCTACTTGTTCAAACCAACCATTAATCTTGGAGGTGAGAGCCATGTTCCATTAGTGAAACATAACCCAAGCTCATGCCCATATCCTAATTCTAGATGTGTATCATATTGGTGATCACTACTTAAACCCTAAACTACATGTGAACTCCAACTCATGGATTACTTTGGATTATAATTAGAACCCTGCCATACCTCATGCCTATTTTATAATTCAAATAGTGAAGCATCACTAAAAAAGAGTATGTAAAACCCTAAACCTTTCACATAGGATCCACTTCACATGAAATGATAGGACCTAATTTGTGTATCATGAATTAACCAATAATGAGCTTAGGAATTAGTCCATGTAATTCAAGCTAGAAATTGCTAAGCAAGATCATTAAACCTAGAGTTTATCCAACCATATGCTTAAACCCTAAGAACTATCATACACATAAAATCATGAACCAATCCCATCTCCTTTACCATTTGTTCAACCCTAACCATAATTAATTTATATGTGAATAATCAATATGGTTAAGCACTTGCAAAGTATAAATGTTCACCATTCACATGTTCTCAATTCCACAGGTTGATTCCTAAATTAAATAAGAATTGAGATGAACCCTAAAATAATATCTATTTGAATATTAACTTGTGCTTTATAAGAACTAAAGTTAATCAATTATAAATGGTTGTTTAAAAGCAAAACAATATAGTGAGTAACAGTATCAAATTGTTGTGATATTTAAATAATTTAGGACCTGCCAAAAACAAACAGAAATCAGTTTGAATTCAAATATCAAATTCAAACCAGAAAATAAAAACAGAAAATAGAAAAGAGAATAAGAGAGAGAGGGGCTTACCTGGCTTACCACCGTGGACCGTCGCAGCCCAGCACCGCAGCCCATGGACAGCCCAGCCTTGGCCCAGCACCGCAGCTCAGACCAGCCCACGGACACTTACCGTTTCGTCGCTGGCACAAAACAAGACGAGGGCGTCGTCTTCCTCCACGGCGTCGACAGCGCAGCGAGGAACGGCGGCCACGTCCTCGAAACCGATAAGGATGCCCCGGACGCCAACGAAGCTTCCAGAACCCTCCACTATCTCTCTCGCGTCCGAGCCTATCCATTCGCATCAAGATTCACGCCCACACTCAGCTCACCATCGCCGTTGCATCTCGGCCAGTACCGCCGGCGAGCCAACGAACCAGACCTCGCCTTGCCCTATAAATATGCCTAGAGCACCGCCAGGAAACCCTAGCATCTTGCCGCCCATCCATTTCCCCTCTAGTCCTCTCTATCTCTGGCAATCAACAAAAACCACCGACGGCTGTTCTCCGGCTAGCCGTCGATAGGAGCCACCCCGGAGTCCACCATTGGGTCGAGGAGGTGCGCCTCGACGTCTTCGTTCTACAGACCAAGCTGAGCATCCAGGAGAGGTGTGTGTGTGGCCAATTTCAAGATTTTCTTCTGCAGTACATCGCCGGGAATGGCGAATTCGTCGCTGCCTCCGTCGACAATCGCCGGAGCCGATCACACCGTCAGCACCAGGGTGAGCTTGCGCTTCCTCTGAGCTATCTATTGCATCCTAGGATCCACCATAGCGTTTTTTCCCGAGTTCGCCGGAGTTGAGCCGCCGCAGCACATGCTCGCCGTCGCTGCTCCGGTGATCCCCTGAGTAGGGCGACCACGCCATCGTGTTCAGTGAATCAGGGCGAGTCGGAAACCTCCAGTAGGCCATCCCGGGAGGCCATAAATCGGCAGCGCCGCCGTGCGCTGGCCGCCGGCGTCAAGCCGCCGGCGAGGTCAACATGGCCTGTAGGACCCTGCGTAGTATTTGACTAGTCCACGCCAACGTGGCAGTCGACGTGTACCTGGCCCCACTCGTCAGTCTCTGTGTGTATATCTGAATCGGTATGTTTAGTGCTTTAGGTTTATTTCAAATTCCAGTAAATTTCTGAAACTTTGAAAAATCATATAAAATCCATTTCAACTCAGAAAATTATGAATAATATATCAAAATGCTCACAAAAATAAACTCTATCCAAATAAAATATAAAACAAAAATGTGTGACAAAATAAAAATTCACTTATTTTAATCTTATTAATTATGCCATTTCAATTATTTAAAATACAATTTGAATTCAATCAATTGTTAAGTATAAAAAATTAAATTTTTAACTATTCAGTAACTAAGTAAAATGTTAGGATTAATTTTAATTACCATATTTGCATTAACTTAATTATTAGTGGTAATTCATAAACCCTAATTTGCAATTTACCATTTACCATTTTCTTTAAATAGTAATAATTCAAGAAAATATTAAAGGCCAATATTATTTTGGTAGTCCAACAATTGTTTACTTAAACATTTTAAGTCAACAAAATAAATACTTTAAAACCTAACAATAATCAGGAAACCCTAAATTCTAATTAAACCCTAACTAGTAATTATTTTAATTCTTAAACCCTCTAAAAATTAATAGCAGGTTAAAAATTATTAATAACTCTATTTCAATTGCTTAATCACATTAGTTCTAGTACCAAGTATTACATTAAGAATTGGATCATAATTTAGAAACCTTAGTTCTATTCTAAGTTAGAAACTGAATTCCATTATTTCATGTGATCATCCTAAATTAGTGCAACCCTGAAACCCTAGGGGGTTTTAGCCCATACAATTATATCCACCTCACCTTTAGGTGTAGAAACTTAATAAACAACCAATGAGTACATACTCATGATCCACTAAAATAAAACTAGGTACAATTCACAGGAGGCTATCATCTCATGTGTTTATTTTTAGTTAACACTTGTATGATCCACTAGTACCACTTAATTACAAACCCTAGCTTGCTAACCTCACATTGACACCATTCATCACCATACCACACCATTAGGATCAACCTTAATCATCATAATTTAGTAGAACTATAATTATGAACCCTAGTATCAACCTTGTGTAGCAATTCACATCACATGTCCTTATTCCACTAAACCCTACTTAGGAAAGGATAATCCATTTTGCTTAGAAGCAATTAGAGATTACTTAGTGAAGCAATAGTGAAACCATAGTAAACCCTAATAGCTAATTTATAGAACCATCTTAATAATTATCCTTTAATATGATGCTTAGAAGAAACCATAGCAATAACTTGCCAATACTTTCTATATAGAAACCCATTCTATTTAAGAACCCAACTAGTTCCTATTAGTGCAACTAAATAAACTCAACAGTAAACCCTAGAGTTACATAGCTCCTATGTATAGTAATTCATATTCTTATTTAACCTGTTCTTCAAAAGTTATTCTTTTGAAGTACAAATGTCAATCAAACCATAGAAGCCATAGTTCTTCATTTAAATACTCATTATTTCTTAAACAACATGTTCTTCAAAAGTTATTCTTTTGAAGTATAGTATCAGTAATCATCCACCATGATCTGTAGAACTTAAAATTGACAACTGTTCTTTACATATTGTTCCACCACTATTCTTTATGTGTGTACTTGTTATGATGTCTTATATCACTTGATTATAATGCTAACGTAACCAAACCCTAATAAGAACCTTGTTTGAGAACCCTTCTAAAAGTGCAACCAACCCTAAAGAAATCTTTACAACTCATATATCCTAAATCATCGAGGTTAGGTTACGCTCGGGACGATTGCATCTCATACTATGCATTATAGCATCTTTGCTCGTTCTTTAAACATTGTCCTTACCGGACGATGATGGTATTTCAGCATTTGGAGTTATCACGTATCGAAGCTTTTACCTGCATAATCTTGCAGTCAAGAAAGGCAAGTTCATCGCTTGCTCATGTCATTTGATTATTTTTATCAAATTATATGCAAAGTACTATACTTATCACTCCTGCATTGAAAAGCAAAGTATTATTTTACAATTATGAATATGACTATGTGGTGGGCAATGGAACCATGGTATGTGTTGATATGGTGGAGGTTCCATTGCACGGGTACTATTCATCTAGGACTAAGTACCAATGCCGTCCGAGTGATTCTAGCGCCGTACATATCGCGTTAACCATAAGATCTATAATGGCTCGGGGAAGTCAGTTGTATCTTTTCCCTCTCGCATGCCAACGGACTGGTGATAAGGGTTGCCCGGATCGGTCTATCTTTGGTAAAGGTGGGGACATGTGGTCCCGCACGGTCTACCATTAGATACGGGAGAGGGTAGACTTATTATTGGTCTATGAAGGATTGTAAGGGTTGTCCGGATCGGTCTATCTATGGTGTATAGGACAGGGCATATTAATTGTTCGGAACGGTCTACCTTATTGGTAAAGGTGAGAACAAAGGCCTGGGTCGGTCTACCCATAGATATAGGAGAGGACAGACTTACAAAAGGGTGGGTCCGCGAGGTCGCGGAGAAGGCAGTGATTGGCTTGGATCTTATACCTGACCTCACACCAAGGAAGTGTGGACGAGCCAGCTACTCGGTTGGCAACAAGGTTAAGTTCTCTTATGGGAAAAGTAACGCACCTCTGCAGAGTGTATCAAATTGTGGCTGTCACTCCCTGTTCCGGAAGGGAACTCGCGAACGCGGCAGGAAAGGAACTCCACGAAGTTCTGGTCAACTTTGTGAAGATCAGCGGGCATAGTTTTCAGAATAAAATAAACCTTTTGAAGAAATGATTATGAAAACTTGCATTGGCCTATGACTTTCTCGGTCTATGGCTGTAGCTAGTGCATGATACACATATTTCCTAATATGAACTTGCGGAGTACGCTCGTACTCATTCTATCTCGTTTGAACCCCCTTCTTAGAGCAAGGCACCGAAGGAGAAACTACCGTGGAACTCGAAGACAAAGGAGTCAACTGCAACGAGATGAAAAATCCAATCAAAGAAGTCAATGGAGTCAACTTCTGTATCAGCTATAATGGAAACCTAGACTAGTAATAGAAGGGAACCTTTCCCTAATCCTAGCACCTAAGTAGCTAGATTTCTATAGCAAGCCAAGTAGCTCTTGAACTTGAGTTAGCAATAAGATAGACTACGAGTCGTTCTTCTGGAGCTTTATTTGAAGTTTTACCTCACTCTGTAAAGTAGGAGGTTGTGTTGATCTTATGTAAACGGTTCGTGTGTACTTCTATAGACATACCTTGGACTCGCATATGTTTCTGTTGTACCACTCTGAGAGATGTAATATGGGTGGAACGGTGTTTCACTTGTGTTATGTCAACGACTTGTGTACTACACCATGCAGTGGTACGCTGGGTCATCACATTATCGTTCATCAAATGGACGTAAAGACAGCTTTTCTTAATGGAGAGTTGGAAGAGGAAATCTATATGGATCAGCCTGATGGGTTCGTAGTAAAAGGTGAAGAAAGAAAGGTGTGCAAGTTGCTGAAATCTTTATATGGCCCGAAACAAGCACCTAAGCAATGGCATGAGAAGTTTGACAGAACCTTGACTTCGTAGGCTTTGTTGTCAATGAGGCTGACAAGTGTGTTTACTATCGCCATGGTGGGGGCGAAGGTGTTATACTCGTGTTTGTATGTGGATGATATTCTGATATTTGGTACAAACATGAGAGTAATACACGAAGTCAAGTCTTTCTTGTCAAAGTGCTTTGATATGAAAGATCCGGGAGAAGCTGATGTAATTCGAACATCAAGCTTATTAAGAATGAGAGTGGGATTACTCTAACGCAATCCCATTATGTTGAGAAGATCTTGAGCCGGTTCGGCTATATTGATAGCAAGTCTTCTCCAACACCTTATGATCCCAGTGTGACATTACGCAAGAACCGGAGGATTGCCATAGATCAATTGAGATATTCTCAGATCGTTGGCTCACTCATGTACTTAGCGAGCGCGACTAGACCCGACATCTCTTTTGCTGTTAGCAAGTTGAGTAGGTTCATGTCAAACCCGGGTACTCGATCATTGGCATGCACTTGATAGGGTCATGCGCTACCTATGTGGTACAATGAGTTATGAGATTCACTATTCGGGGCACCCAGCTGTGCTTGAAGGATATAGTGATTCGAATTGGATCTCGAATGTAGCTGATCTCGTACGCCACAAGTGGGTATGTATTTACCTTTGGAGGTGGCGCAGTTGTCATGGAGATCTTGTAAGCAAACCATATTGACGAGGTCAACTATGGAAGCGGAACTTATTGCTTTAGACACAACCACTCGTTGAATCAGAATGGTTGCGTGAGCTCTTGATGGACTTGCCCGTGGTTGAAAAACCTGTTCGGCAATCCTTTTGAATTGTGACAATCAAGCTGTAATTGTCAAAGTGAACAATTCTAAGGATAACGCGAAGTCATCAAGACACGTTAAGAGACGTTTGAAGTCCTGTCGGGAAATTGAGAAACTCCGGAGTAATAATCGTTACATATATTCAAACGAGACAAAAACCTGGCAGATCCCTTTACAAAGGGACTATCACGTAATGTGATAGAAAGTGCATCGAGGGAGATGGGTTTGAGACCCGTTGATGTTACACCATAGTGGTAACCCAACCTTTGTGATCGGAGATCCCGTGAATTAGGACACGGGAAGAACAAACTAGTGGTTTAATTGAGGAGAGTATTATGTAACCCTCTCTATGTGAAGATGCACAACTCTCGGTTGTTGTAAGGCAGGTTGGCAACAAGCCTTAATGTGTTTATGTTGGCTATTTTAGCAAAGATGTTGTCCTACGAGCATTCTTGAAATAACACACCTATATGAGTCCGATTGTTAAACGTCGCAATCTATGAGATTTGGGTGATCTCTAGTAAACTCATGAAGAGACCATGAAGTATGACGCATATGCTTCACCCGCGGGGTAGGCTATCGGCAGCCATGTACTGGTCATGACTTTGAGTGAAATCCTGTTCACGCAAAACTTGCAATTCAAGGCTTAGTCCATTGTTCAAGTGTGAGTGGATGTAGCTTAAGGTTCTAGGCGGAAGTTCAACTTAACAGTCTCCGCTGAAACACTGGTATATAAACAAGCAGCGAGTATTGGTAAATCTCTAAATGGGATTTGAGATCTGGTGGGGGATTGTTGAAATATTGGGCCCACTTTTAGTGGCCCAAATTAGATTTCAGTTTTTCCTATAAATCTCAAAGCCCACATAGTGGCAGCCTTGTGAGTTTGAGCCCAAGTTGGTGGCAGCTCACTAGGGAGTGGCAAGAGGTGGGAAGTTTAGTCCCACATGGAAAGTTGGGAGGAAGTTAGACCACCTTATAAGGTGGGTTGTTCCACCACTAGTAAGTGAGTGAGAATAGGAGTGCTACACGCGCGCTCCTCCTCCTCCTCGCTCGCTCGTCTCGACTCGACTCGACACGACACGTCACGACGCGCGCCGCGCTCGTGGTGAGTGGATTGAGCCTCGAGCCGAGACTTTTCTTACTTTTTGCAGCTCAGGAAAACGAACAGAGTCCTAGACGGACGCGTCGCGGCTTAGTCGGTTCGGGTCGCTCCCGGATCGTGGGCTATCTCGTAACCGACTCAAAACGTTCGTGCGACGTGGGCGTGGCCCACGTTGCCTAGGGTTTCCCGAGCCTATATAATCTCATGCCCGGCTACCGCAGAAACACATCCAATACACGAGTTAGGGTTTCCACCTCTCTCTGCTTGAGCCGCCATCGTAGCCTACTCCATCCCGCGAGCCGACGTGCATCGGCGAACGGGAGAGCAGGTCTCCGGAACCGCTCGTCCTTGCGATCTCGTACGGGAGAGGGCGAGCTAGGTTTTTGGGAAGCGCTCCGCGCGACTCGCTCAAGCTCTTCACCACGGGTCGCCTTCCGTCCAAGTCGGGCGGTGCTGCCTACCGTCGTCTTCAACGCCGTCTACTTCGACCCGTCGTCCCCGTCGTCAACAACGTTGTCATCAACAACGTTACTCGCTGCGACATCGTCACGCTACACCTCCACCGCCACCACCACCGGATCGGTACGTGCGACATATCTCGATCCGTTTAGCGATGGATCGCTGTACCGTTTGCTCTGCTCGCTTGTTCATGTTGATCACTGCATCTAGTATGTTCGAGTTTCACATGTTAGTAATTACTTTTGTCATGCTTTATATTCTGGAATTAATCATGGAAATTGTGCCTAATTATCCAACACAAAGTTCATCTTGAAATACGGAGCTGAAATACGTGTGCGTCTTATTCTTTGAAACGGAGGTAGTAGTGTGTAGGACAATTAATCGGATAAATCTTCTTCGTGTGTAAATACAATCAGAAAAAGTACGGAAGCTAAAACCGTTCCCATCATGACAGACAAAGTTGCAGGAACGGTATAATGAAAAGAAGTACTCCCATACTCCACGAAAATAAAAAATAACAAGAAGATGGGAGGAAATGAGACTCAACTCCTCACTACAGGAATGGACCTCTACGCCGACGGCCGGCTGCCCTCGGCGTAGCCACGCCTGGCCCTCGGCGTAGGCTACGCCGACGGCAGCCCTCGGCGTACCTCGTCGGCGTCCAGGTCCCTCGGCATAGCCCAGCTTGCCCTCGGCGTAGAAGCAGCCGTCGGCGTCCCGGCTCTGTGCCGACGGTGAAGAAGACCCTCGGCGTTGACGCCGTCGGCGTAGCGTGGCGGCGCGCCGTCGACGTTAACGGAGCGGCGCGGAGACGCCGACGGCCCAACCCTCGGCGTAGAGAGACGGGAGAGGCGACGTGGCGCACGGAGGCGCACCGTAGCCGAGAGGCTATGCCGAGGGCAACCCCTCGGCGTATGCATGGCGCATGCAGCGCCACCGTGGACACGCGGCAGCACTCGGGCGCGTCGGGCTACGCCGAGGGCAACCCCTCGGCATAGACCTGACCATATGGCCCTATGTCGGGGTCTATGCCGACGGCATTACCCTCGGCATAGGAGCCTGCCATTTTTTTTCTCGTTTCGGCTTCAGGTCCAGTTGCAATGCAATCCGAGCTTCAGCTCATATAATCGACCAAATTCACATAAATATCATATAATCGACCAAATTCATCCAAAATCGACCAAATTCGTCATAATTCACATAAATAACATGAAATCCACATAGTAGCATACAAATACATCCAAATTCATCCAAAATCACCATAATTCACATAAATAGCATGAAATCCACATAGTAGCATACATGGTGCATGTAATAGCATACAAGAGGAGAGTGCCATGTCATCCAATACATAGTAGTAGGTAGCACATGATGGCAAGCAAGAAGCCCGGTGCTGACTAGCGGAGGAAGGACCCGGGCGGGGTGTGTCGCCCACATCGTTGGCGAAACGAGCAGCCCGGGATTGCGCTCCGGTAGAAGCTCCAGAAGAACCACCTGGAGAAGGACCGGTGGTATGCCTAGGAGAAGTCGACGGAGAGGCACCGGGAGTAGTCCCAGGAGTAGTCGACGGAGAGGCACCAGCAGAACGCCCAGGAGACCGACCACCTTCATGAACCGGTGTGACCTCGCGCCCACCCGGCGATGCCTGGTTCCCGGACCATCCCGTTCCCTACATGTTCCCTACATGTTAGCAACTTGCGAGGCAAAGAAAAGTGGTAACTACCGGTTTGGCAAAGAACTTACCTCCGGTGTGGATCCGTAGTAAGTCGCAGCGAAAGCTGCCCTCGATGGCATGATAGGCATGTCCCCCGCCACGGTAACTCGAGCCGGGCGGTGTACCAGTAGACATAGAGATCATCATTTCCTGCAAGATAGGTTACAAGTTAGGCTTTGCAGAAATAAAGCATCAAACTGAGACTTGTCATCTACTTGCGCGAGAAGAAAGATTCGGACTTACTCCTATATACGCCATGTAGGCCGTATTCTGCCTATTCCACCGCGCAGCGGCTCGCCGATAAGCTTCATTACAGGCTTCGAAGGCCGCCTCAAACTCAGAGCTACAATTTTAGAAACAATGAATCTCGTAAACACTTAGCCATGTAGGAAGGAAAACCGGAAAGAGGATGAAAATGAGGAAAACTTACATCGTAGGCGGGTGGACGAGCAGGCCGTGGACGAGGCTGGGGGCTGTCGGCGGTGAGGGTATGCTTGAGGCGCGTGTAGCTCGTGGAGTGGGTAGGCTTGACCGCCTTATTCAGCCAAGGGAAACGGCCATGCGGACGCCCGTGCCCCGACAGGACCAACGACTCCTCGTCGACCGGAATGCTCAAGGGGTCATCCACCTCGGGGTGACGAGACTTGACCATGTCGCGGTAGTCCTCCTTGGCGGCCTTGGCATTGCCGTAGTACTCGTGGCTGAGGCAATGCGGGATTGGGCTTCGCTTCGTCCGCATCATGTCATATATCCGGGCATCATGAAGCACCACCCCAGGTGGTGCCTCGGCCACCTGCATCGCGAAAAGAAAAGTTAAACGTACCACAAATGAGACATGACGGGAAATGAAAGAAGGTCGTTCCATGTATATACATACCTTTTTCCCCTTGAAGCGGGTGTAGTCGCGGTTTCCCGCGCAGTGTGTGCCACCGGTGCCTCGGTTCTCCATGTTACGCCTCGACACGGCTGCAAACTCCTCGTCCCGCCCGAGCCACCTCGCCCTAATCAGCTCCTCCCATGCCTCCCTATGTCTGCTCGGCCCACTCGGGACAAACCTGAAAACGCAATACTCAGCTCAAGATAATTCAATGAAAACATAGCGGCAATGTAGAATCTCATAGACATTTTACTCACCGACATGTACTCCTCAATGGTCATTGCCCATTCCTCCGTAGGCTCGGTTACCAACATAGTACTCCTTCTTGACCCTCTTACCCTTGTTAGCCCGGAAGGCACTAGCGCTCGGTGAACTTTTGGTTGTACCACTCGCTGCGGTGTCAACCTCTCGCAAGCGCCACGCAAAGTGAGACGCGCCTGCGTGTCATGCTCCGGGTCCACACGATAGAAGCACTTCAATCATGCATAAATCAGTTGTGAAAGTCATGAGTTAGCACATTAGGGTCATCAACTATGAACGGTGCTCGAGAAATATATGCCTTACCCGGAACTTGGTGGTCACAGCCTCGGCAGCTGTCGCGAAGCCTACGGCAGGGGCATCCTCATAGTCCGCCCAAGTAGTGGCTAGCTTCGTCGCGCCACCGGGGACCGTGCTAAGGGGAGTGTATCCGCCGGGCCGAACTTCTTAATCGAGCCCCAAGCAAGCTGTTAGGCATGCGGGGGGCTTGGCATCCCATGTCCGATTGCTCGCAAATAAATCACACATTAGTACACATGCCAAATTGTTTATTATGCCCAAGATGAAAATACATGTTCGAAATTTTTGAAGTAGTACACTTACTCATCGCTCGAAGGAATGATAAGGGCCTTGTCATCATGGGTCTTCGGCTCCTTCCTCGCATCGGGGACTCTAGCTTCTCCACGAAGCTTCAAGGGCTTCGGCGCACCCCCATCCTCCATCACCTCCAACTCAGCCCTAGAGTCCAACTCGTGTGTAGACTCCGTCTCCATCTCCACCTCCCCACTAGACGGACCCTCAAGGTACAACTCAGGAGCCACGTCGCCAGAAGCGGAGGGTGGCTCGTCAAAGTCCATGTGTACCCCGCCGCCACCTCGTCCTCCACCTCGTCCTCCTCGTCCTCGTCCTCGTCCTCCACCTCGTCCTCCTCGTCCTCGTCCTCCATCGGTACCATCGGCGTAACGCGGATTTTGAACCGGGGCTCGATCACTCCGTCTAGGCACTCTAGGAATATTCCTCTTCACTCGCGCCGGCGTCTTAAGCAAGCTCTCGGAGTCCGCCTTGCCGCTGCTCATATTGTCCGATCACCCGCATTGAGAAGAATAAAACAGTTAAGCACAAAGACATATTATATGAAGATACTAAGAATAAAAGGCAAAATGCAATTAAGAAGCATGTTGACATAATAAAATGAATATACTAAGAATAAAAGGCACAATGCAATTAAGAAGCATGTTGACATAATAAAATGAAGATACTAATTCTCCTCGTCGCGTGCAGGCTTTGAGGCAGACAATGATCTTTGGGCAACATGTTACCAGTTGTTTTCAGACTTGCTTCAAAGCCCTCACGGGTGGTGTTGTACCGGGTCTTGTCGGCTAGACATTGGGAGATGGCATCGAGCCGAGAAATCGCGGCGCCCTCGTACGGAGGCCTCTTAGCCGCGGCAATCATATCATAGAAGGCCTTCGCGGTTGGCTCTGGTTCCTCCGGTTCGGCGGCGCCTCCGGTTCCGGCGGCGCCTCCGGTTCTGGAGGTGGCGAATCCGGGACATCGGCATGGACGAGATCATCTAGAAAGTCTCTAATTTCATCGTACTCATTGCCATTGAGCCGCTGCCGCATCACCTCACCTCTGTCACGTTCGCGCTCATCAAAGTCGATTTCCGTGACGTACCCATGCATATACCCATATTGCAGAAGGTGTCTATACATTTCATCCTTCCCACGACGTTGACGCTTCACGCAGCGAACACAGGGGCAAAGTGCCCGAACCAGCCCCTTTGTACCACGCGCTAACTCATTCACTAGAAAATGGGTCTTCCTTGTCCACTCATCTGTTTTGTCAGTTGCACTAACACGCTCATTGTACATCCATCCATTATCAGCCATCCTCTGCTTTATTGGGAGCCAAACCACAGACATAACATTTATATCAAATAGGAAATTAAATGCATCATATTTTTATTTATTTTACCGGGCGAAACGCATGCATCAACCTACATCTCTACTAGGTGGGCTCCTAGCAGCCGCCGGATCCGTAGTTGGCTACGTTCTCCATGCTCTACCCCGGTCCAAGTCAGAATTTCGGCAGCACCTCCCCGCTGCTCTCCCGATACACGTCTCGGCAAAAAGCCGAGAGGATGTGCATCCGGAGAACAACGGGGAGGCGCCGCCGAAATCCTGACTCGAACCGGAGTAGAACATGGAAAACGTAGACAACTACGCATCCGCCGACTGTCCCGTAAATGCCGCAAGCGTTACGGTTCAAAATATGCGGACTACTAATGCATATTTATCCGCGTAACGCTCGCGGACGGGAAGTGACACCTAGGTTACGCAACTGGACTTCGAAAATGAATCTAGTGACATAAGAAAATGCGGAGATGAAGTTGGAAATTTAGCTCACCCTCGGCTGAAGAGGAAGTAGTCAAACAACGCAGTGTCGATGTCGGCGAACGCCGAGAAGCGCGTCAAGATCCGGGATCGTCACGCCGGGGTGCTCATGACAAGGCGGTCACGACATGGCCTATTATAAATTCACATTATTAGAAAAAATTCACATTTGCATTTCTATTCCCATTATTAAACAAATTCATTTCTATTCCCATTATTAAACAAATTCATTTCTATTTCTATTGCACATTTCCATTTAATTTCTATTTCTGTCCAAATTTCCAATATTCTATTTATATTGCTATTTCAAATCAATTCTATTTTATTTCTTTCAACTATTTCCACTATTCTATTTCTATCCCACTATTGTATTTCTAGTACAACAATTAAGCAAATAGAAAAATAAAAAAACAGGGGATCTAACCCTAGCTTACCAATGCAGGGAAGAGGGGCCGGGCAGGCCTTGCCGGCAGGGAAGAGGGGACGGGCGGGGCGGCACAGGCAGGGGAGTGGAGGAGGGCGGGGCGGCACCGCCAAGGGAGAGGAGGATGGCGCAGGGGAGAGGAGGGCGACGGTAGCGAGGGGAGGAGGGCGGCTGGGGCGGAGCGTGGCGGCGGGCGGCCAGAGGGCAGCGAGGGGAGGAGGGCGGCCGGGGCGGAGCGTGGCGGCGGGCAGCGGGCGACGGTGAGGAGGAGGGGGTGGCGGCGGCGGGCGGGAAGGCGGCGGCCGGGGCTGAGCGTGGCGGCGCGGGCGGGGGGAGAAGCAGAGCGTGCGGGGAGCGCGCTGGGCTGGGGCGTGCATTGAGTTGGTCCGGCTCGACCAACTCGACCGGCCGCCTGGTCATAACCCAAGGCTATATGCCGAGGGCCAGGCATATGCCGAGGGCAGCCCTCGGCATAGCCCCTTTTTTTCTTTTTCAACTTATTTTCTATTTAAATTTTATTACTGTCAATTATATTTATAAAATATATTAATATAGGTCCATACAAATTTGTTTTGATCTTCTACATTCCCAAGCTATGCGCATAATTTTTTTAACCACATCTTAACTTAATATTTTCTCCCGTACACGAAACCCTAATCTGGTTTCCCCGCAGATCTACCCCTTTGACCGACCTCCGATGACAGCTGACCCATGGACTTTTCTCTTCCTTTGTGTTGTGTTAGGTCATCGGAACATGTAGTATCAATAATTACCCTTTCTTACTTCAATATTCCCTCCGGTAGACGAAACCCTAATTCGGGATCCCCGCAGATCTACCCCTTTGACCGGCCTCCGATGACAGTTGACCCATGGACTTTTCTCTTAATTTGTGTTGTGTTAGGTCATTGGAACATGTAGTATCAATAATTACCCTATCTTACATCAATATTCCCTCCGGTAGACGAAACCCTAATCCGGTAGCCCCGCAGATCTACCCCTTTCACCGGCCTCCGATGACAGTTGACCCATGGACTTTTCTCTTCCTTTGTGTTCTGTTAGGTCATCGGAACATGTAGTATCAATAGTTACCCTATCTTACATCAATATTTTCTCTGGTAGACGAAACCCTAATCTGGGAGCCCCGCAGATCTACCCCTTTGACCGGCCTCCGATAACAGTTGACCCATGGAGTTTTCTCTTCCTTTGTTTTGTGTTAGGTCATCGGAACATTTAGTATCATCCCATATGATCTCAAGTTTCTCTCCGGTTCACCTCCGAGGGAGTTCCCCCCTATACATGCAGAATCTGCCTAAGTGTAGGAACCCCCGTCCGAGAAGCCGGACACACACTGGGGGTAGCCTTGGATATAAAACCATCTCAAATCACTTTTGTGCATTCCATGTGGACACACACAAGTTTTGGGGCCCTTCCCTAGATCCGATGCTCGATTTCCGATGAAACCCTAGTTCCGTTGACCGCGCGGTCTACCCCTTTGATCGCATCCCATCGGGGTCCCCGGTGGGCATATGCCTCCATTTGAGCTTGGTTAGGTCATAGGTACATGTGGAAACAAGGATCATCACATATGATCTCAAGTTTCTCTCCGGTTCACCTCCGAGAGAGTTCCCCCCTATACATGCATAATCTGCCTAAGGGTAGTAACCCCCTGTCCGAGAAGCCGGACACACCTGGGGGGGTAGCCTTGGATATAAAACCATCTCAAATCACTTGTGTGCATTCCATGTGGACACACACTAGTTTTGGGGCCATTCCCTAGATCCGATGCTCGATTTCCGACGAAACCCTAGTTCTGTTGACCGCGCGGTCTACCCCTTTGACTGCATCCCATCGGGGTCCCCCGGTGGGCATATGCCTCCATTTGAGCTTGGTTAGGTCATAGGTACATGTGGAAACAAGGATCACCCCATATGATCTCAAGTTTCTCTCCGGTTCACCTCCGAGGGAGTTCCCCCCTATACATGCAGAATCTGCCTAAGTGTAGGAACCCCCTGTCCGAGAAGCCGGACACACCTGGGGGTAGCCTTGGATATAAAACCATCTCAAATCACTTTTGTGCATTCCATGTGGACACACACAAGTTTTGGGGCCCTTCCCTAGATCCGATGCTCGATTTCCGATGAAACCCTAGTTCCGTTGACCGCGCGGTCTACCCCTTTGATCGCATCCCATCGGGGTCCCCGGTGGGCATATGCCTCCATTTGAGCTTGGTTAGGTCATAGGTACATGTGGAAACAAGGATCATCCCATATGATCTCAAGTTTCTCTCCGGTTCACCTCCGAGAGAGTTCCCCCCTATACATGCATAATCTGCCTAAGTGTAGTAACCCCCTTTCCGAGAAGCCGGACACACCTGGGGGGGTAGCCTTGGATATAAAACCATCTCAAATCACTTTTGTGCATTCCATGTGGACACACACTAGTTTTGGGGCCATTCCCTAGATCCGATGCTCGATTTCCGACGAAACCCTAGTTCTGTTGACCGCGCGATCTACCCCTTTGATCGCATCCCATCGGGAGTCCCCCGGTGGGCATATGCCTCCATTTGAGCTTGGTTAGGTCATAGGTACATGTGGAAACAAGGATCATCACATATGATCTCAAGTTTCTCTCCGGTTCACCTCCGAGAGAGTTCCCCCTATACATGCATAATCGCCTAAGTGTAGTAACCCCCTTTCCGAGAAGCCGGACACACCGGGGGGTAGCCTTGGATATAAAACCATCTCAAATCACTTTTGTGCATTCCATGTGGACACACACTAGTTTTGGGGCCATTCCCTAGATCCGATGCTCGATTTCTGACGAAACCCTAGTTCTGTTGACCGCGCGGTCTACCCCTTGATCGCATCCCATCGGGGTCCCCGGTGGGCATATGCCTCCATTTGAGCTTGGTTAGGTCATAGGTACATGTGGAAACAAGGATCATCCCATATGATCTCAAGTTTCTCTCTCGGTTCAACTCCGAGGAGTTCCCCTATACATGCGGAATCCGCCTAAGTGTAGTAACCCCCTGTCCGAGAAGCCGGACACACCTGGGGGTAGCCTTGGATATAAAACCATCTCAAATCACTTTTGTGCATTCCATGTGGACACACACAAGTTTTGGGGCCCTTCCCTAGATCCGATGCTCGATTTCCGATGAAACCATAGTTCTGTTGACCGCGCGGTCTACCCCTTTGACTGAATCCCATCGGGGGTCCCCCGGTGGGCATATGCCTCCATTTGAGCTTGGTTAGGTCATAGGTACATGTGGAAACAAGGATCATCACATATGATCTCAAGTTTCTCGCCGGTTCACCTCCGAGAGAGTTCCCCCCTATACATGCATAATCTGCCTAAGTGTAGTAACTCCCTGTCCGAGAAGCCGAACACACCTGGGGGGTAGCCTTGGATATAAAACCATCTCAAATCACTTTTGTGCATTCCATGTGGACACACACAAGTTTTTGGGCCATTCCCTAGATCCGATGCTCGATTTCCGACGAAACCCTAGTTCTGTTGACCGCGCGGTCTACCCCTTTGATCGCATCCCATCGGGGACCCCCGGTGGGCATATGCCTCCATTTGAGCTTGGTTAGGTCATAGGTACATGTGGAAACAAGGATCATCCCATATGATATCAAGTTTCTCTCCGGTTCACCTCCGAGAGAGTTCCCCCTATACATGCGAATGCGCCTAAGTGTAGGAACCCCTGTCCGAGAAGCCGGACACACTGGGAGTAGCCTTGGATATAAAACCATCTCAAATCACTTTTGTGCATTCCATGTGGACACACACAAGTTTTTCGGCCATTCCCTAGATCCGATGCTCGATTTCCGACGAAACCCTAGTTCTGTTGAACGCGCGGTCTACCCCTTTGATCGCATCCCATCGGGGTCCCCCGGTGGGCATATGCCTCCATTTGAGCTTGGTTAGGTCATAGGTACATGTGGAAACAAGGATCACCCCATATGATCTCAAGTTTCTCTCCGGTTCACCTCCGAGAGAGTTCCCCCTATACATGCGGAATCCGCCTAAGTGTAGGAACCCCTTTCCGAGAAGCCGGACACACCGGGGGTAGCCTTGGATATAAAACCATCTCAAATCACTTTTGTGCATTCCATGTGGACACACACTAGTTTTGGGGCCATTCCCTAGATCCGATGCTCGATTTCCGACGAAACCCTAGTTCTGTTGACCGCGCGGTCTACCCCTTTGATCGCATCCCATCGGGGTCCCCCGTGGGCATATGCCTCCATTTGAGCTTGGTTAGGTCATAGGTACATGTGGAAACAAGGATCATCCCATATGATATCAAGTTTCTCTCCGGTTCACCTCCGAGAGAGTTCCCCCCTATACATGCAGAATCTGCCCAAGTGTAGGAACCCCCTGTCCGAGAAGCCGGACACACCTGGGGAGTAGCCTTGGATATAAAACCATCTCAAATCACTTTTGTGCATTCCATGTGGACACACACAAGTTTTGGGGCCATTCCCTAGATCCGATGCTCGATTTCCGACGAAACCCTAGTTCCGTTGACCGCGCGGTCTACCCCTTTGATCGCATCCCATCGGGGGTCCCCGGTGGGCATATGCCTCCATTTGAGCTTGGTTAGGTCATAGGTACATGTGGAAACAAGGATCACCCCATATGATCTCAAGTTTCTCTCCGGTTCACCTCCGAGAGAGTTCCCCCTATACATGCGAGATCCGCCTAAGTGTAGGAACCCCTTTCCGAGAAGCCGGACACACCTGGGGGGTAGCCTTGGATATAAAACCATCTCAAATCACTTTTGTGCATTCCATGTGGACACACACTAGTTTTGGGGCCATTCCCTAGATCCGATGCTCGATTTCCGACGAAACCCTAGTTCTGTTGACCGCGCGGTCTACCCCTTTGATCGCATCCCATCGGGGTCCCCGGTGGGCATATGCCTCCATTTGAGCTTGGTTAGGTCATAGGTACATGTGGAAACAAAAATCATCCCATATGATATCAAGTTTCTCTCCGGTTCACGTACGAGGGAGTTCCCCCTATACATGCGGAACTGCCCAAGTGTAGGAACCCCCTGTCGGAGAAGCCGGACACACCTGGGGGGGTAGCCTTGGATATAAAACCATCTCAAATCAATTTTGTGCATGCCATGTGGACACACACAAGTTTTGGAGCCATTCACTAGATCCGACGCTCGATTTCTGACGAAACCCTAGTTCTGTTGACCGCGCGGTCTACCCCTTTGACTGCATCCCATCGGGGGTCCCCCGGTGACAAGGTATCAACTTGTCAATGCCTACGGGTTATAGGCTAGGGTTTAGTTAGAAGTAGAGGGCAAGTAGATCTCGAAGGTTTCAGCCGAAAAGTACTCGACGATTATGAAAACTAGGGTTTGTGAACAATGATTCGATGATCTCTTCGTCCCTCGACTCCCCCTTTATATAAGAGGCGGAGCCGAGGGTTTCGTTTCGTATAAGTTACAGAGTCCGGAACGGTTTCTAACTCATCCCGCCAGATTACAAACAACACTTCCTATTACAACTCTACTTTCCTTAATATATCTTGGGCTCCCGAATCTTCTTATTCTTCGGGTAATGGGCCTTCATTAAACCCCGGGTACTATCTTTGGCAAGCCCATTTGGGATGCCTATGTCAGTAGCCCCCGAGATTTTGCTTGAATCGTAGAGTCAGGGAAAATCTCCACTGTTTATTTTTATTTGACAATTTAAACTTTTCTATATTTCTTCATATAAATTTCTATATTGCACAGGGATACTGGTAGTTGGGGCTAGTTCATCTGACGGATCAGTGTACTAGTTAACCGCTCTAGTGGCAATCCGCAAAAACCTACTTCAAGATCACGTCCCTGGACATGATCTCGGGATACTGGTGCAAACTCCGACAGGTGCTGCTTAAGGTCTTACCATTCTGTCGAGTCCCAGTCAAATTTATCGAGTACCTAACGCGTCCGTTAGGATTTTTCTTTGTATCTGTTGATACGGATAAAAGTAGCAGAGCGCAGTCTTAGGCGATGCCACGCCCAGCAGAACGGATCTGGGGTCTTACCTTCGCAAATTTGCGGCATTCAGAAATTAATCGCAACTTTGGCGTTCGAGAATATATTGTCGAGTGCTTTTCCGGCTGTTGGAATGGCACATTTTATCGAGTCAAATATGACTTATATTAATCTCCCGATGGGAGTATATGTAGAGTTAATTATAACTCGAAATATACTCTCTTGCTTTTCTATCTTTCTTCCTTTTCCTTTTTTAATTTCATCGGGCACGCGAACAGCGTTCCCGATGGGAGTAGCCCCCGAGGCTACAGCCAAGAACTTGTGCTTGGTTGTAGGCTCAACATTTTAATCCACCTTGTCGCTATATTGTCAGTATTTCCCGATATTCTCTTTTTTTTTTATATCTCTCGGGTGCGCGAACAGCGCTCCCGATGGGAGTAGCCCCCGAGGCTACAACCACGAACTTGTGCTTGGTTGTAGGCTCCCGCAATTTCTATATTGCCATAGTCGAAATTTTACTTTTATCGAAGTAGCCCCCGAGCATTTGGGCAAAAACTTGTATTTGACCAAAGGCTCCCGAAGTATTCAAATAACTTCTCCTGTCGCCATTCTTCTTTTATTTTTTCTTGTCGACATACTTTCCTTTGTCAAATTCACTTCATCTCTATTAATAGTCAGGACTTTGCTGCCTTGTGGGTCCATTATTTCCACCTCGTTGACACGTCGTGCAAGTGGGGGACACACGTCCTCCGCTTTTCCTGGCGCACGTACGGTAACGCCTGTTCCATTCCATCTCAGTAAAAATACCCTTTTACCCTTGTATCTACAAGATCCTTTTTTCACCACACGATTTCTTCATCCAACGGTGCACTGCTTCGCCCGAATCCTATATAAACCTTTCTTCAACCTCGGTCTACTCCTTCGCTTGCGCCGCACATTGTTCCCCTCTGCAAAAACTTCCCTTACGCCCAACTCTGTTTGATCTTCCGCACGCACAAGCATTGCTTTTTCCAGTGCCGTTGATGCCACCGCGCACGCGACTCACTCGCCATAGTACTCCGTAATCCAAGATGGCTGCTGAAGATCTTGAGTGGGAGAGATCTAAAATCTCCAACCAAGATGTCAACATGCTCGAAGAGGCTTGGCTTGATGAAGAAAGAAGACGCCATCCGCTTTCCCGACGAAGAAAGCTACCCCAACCCTCCAATGGAGTACCGGGTTAGTTTCGTTGATCATCTCATCCGCGGCCTTTCTACCCCAATTCACGATTTCCTCCACGGCCTTCTCTTTGTCTATGGGATTCAGCTGCACCAGTCGACCCCCAATTCCATCCTTCATATTTCTATTTTCATCACACCGTGCGAATGCTTCCTTGGAATCACTCCTAATTGGGTTCTTTGGAAACGCATTTTCTCGCCTCCGCCGCAATGGCTCCCACAACGCCACTTATAACATAGGTGGTGTTGTTATCCGTGTCCGAACCGACGTTGATTACTTCGACGTCAAATTTCCCGATTCCGTCCAAGGATGGCGCAAAAGGTGGCTCTACATACACGAAGAAAGTGCCAACTCGTAGAGCACAACATAGTCCCTTTTAACGGAAGTGCCAAAATTCAACGCCGCCGCTCCCGGGATGCCGAAGCTTCCGAAGAAGAGAAAAAGGCGACGAAGCACTTATGTCTCGTATTCATCGGCTTCAAAATACTCGAGGCAAAGAGCTGTCCGGTGTCCAAATCACCGCCTACTTTCTTAGGATTAGAGTGCAGCCTCTTCAGTGCTCGCAAAAATCCCCTTTGGACATATGTCTGGTGACAATGACGCCAATAGGCTCTCCAATGATCTTTTCGTGAAGGACTTGGAAAATCTTATTCGAAGAATTTCCTCGCTGAGCAAGAGGGATCCTATTCCTTCCTCTTGCCGCGTGGAACCATACAGCTCCACCAATCCTCTCCCCAAGGTATTTTGTCTTCTCGAGTTTTTATCTTGTTCCGAATTTTTCCTGCATCTCATTGTATTGATATCTCTCTAATTTTTCTTTTGTCGTTATTTTTCAGCAGAACCATCCTACTATGGATTCTCTTCCTCCTCTTCCTGAGGGTGGAGATGTCGAGGAAAGGGCCGTTGTCGCCGATGACAACCAGGAGGCCCCCTCTTTTCTGAATGAACCCGCAGATTCTCGAAAATCTGCGGGATCTATTGAAAAGGATGCTGCTTCTGAAGGTACTACATCAGCACAATCTCCTCCTCCTGCTGTTTCTCCCAAGAACAAAAGGAAAAGGAATGATGTCGAAGATTCCGGGACCTCCCAACCCGAAGAAGTTGCTCCTTCACCGCGAAAGGCAGCGTATGACCCATATCTTGAGAGTCTCATCAGTTCGTGAGTTCCCTGTCTTTTTTTTATTTTTCTATTCGAAGAATTTTGTTTGCCTTGCTTTTTATGCTGCCTCCTCTTTTTCCACAGTGATGATGATGAAGAAACACCAACTTTGGATGTGGCTGCTCGAACGAGTACGTCACATACTCTAGTTATTTCGGAGAAGCCAGTTGAAGGAGAAGAATCTTCGCCTCCTCAACAAAACGTCGGCACATCTACTCCTCCTTCGAGCCCCCTTGTCCCTTCGCCGAAAAGGGCAAGGACTGAAGCAATTCCGGAGCCGAGTCTCCAATTGAGTAGCTCTTCGAACCCTCTCTTGGATGATGTAAGTTCTCCATACTCTTGTCACTTTCTGTACTTCCTCTGTTTGCTTCTAAATGCCATTATATTTTTCTCATACCGAAATTTTTCTTGCTTTGTCCTTTTCTTTCCTTAACAGCCCATGATCAAAGAGCTTATTCGCATCGGTGCTCAATTCATTGGGTATCGTGAATATGCTCACCAAACTGAAGGTGATGCCTTGCTGCTTTCTTTTTTACCATTACTCTGTTACTCCTTTGTTGTCGATATTTTAACAAAGTTCTATCTTTCTTGGCAGAGAAATTGGCGGCTATCAACGAGCGTTCCAATGCACTAGCTCAAAAATTAGAGCAAAGTGAAGAGGCTCGTAAGAAGGCCGAATTGGACGCTGTTCAAGCTAGAGCAGAGGCTGACAAGGCCAAGACTGAAGCTGCTGGTGTCGAAGATCTTAGAAAGAGACTTCACGCTGCCGAGAATTCGCTGAGCGAGCACATAGCTGCACAATCTGCTCGCGAGGAAGCGATCCTTAAGCGTATAAGGACGCAAAGTCGCCGCTTCCTCAGTAAGTATCTGAACCACTTCATATCCTTTGTATTTTCTTCTCTGCATTCATTTGTTGCTCAATAAGTTTCTTTCTTGACAGATAGAACAGCTCAAGAGTTTGAACTTGAAGATCCCGACAATGATGCCCTTCTTGACGCCCTTTCATTCCTCGAGTTTCATGGGTCAGAGGCACGCGAAGGCATTGATCATGCCAAAGCAGGGCTGTCGCGGATCTTTCCCTATTTCTTCCCAAAGAAAGAGGAACCCGCGACTTTCCTTAACTTGGCCAAGTGCTTTAATCCACCAGAAGATCTTGGGCTGAGGGTGCGTCATGAGAATATGAAGGTCGCCGTTGAAAACACTGTTGCCTTGGTTGCCGATAGCCAGCAAACTATCGACTGGGCGAAAGTTGGCGACACTGAGCAGATAGAACAATCAAAATGGAAGTCGCTGATCAAGGCAGCTAAGCCCAATACGAAGAAAATCCTGGCCTATCTCGGGATCAAGCCAGCTTCGACTCCTAGCTCATCGAGGCCGGAGGTCTAGTTGCATGCCTCCTTGTTTTTTCTTTCTCTCGTTTCTTTTGCTTTTGTCGCCATTTTAGCCTTGGCGACAATTACTCTGTTAGTCCCTCTGGAGAACTTCTTTTTGTAATGTCCGTGTAAATTTTCTAGAAAGTAATGAAATTCCTCTTCGTGCTTATCATTGATCCCGGGGCTTTCTTTTCCAGTTAATATTTGATAATTACTCGACCACTCCTTGTTCTCGCTGCTTCACTCGCATCTTCCTTCTCGAAGAAAGTACTAGTCGACCATAATCCCCTCGAAGGTTCGTCAGCGTACATTTGTCGGAAGATTTGCAAGAACTTCGACAACAACTTCAATCTATGAAGAAACAAACTCTGGCAATGATGGAACAATCTCGGAAAGCATCTGAGCAAGAAAAACTTGCTCTTCAACAAGCCAAAGAAGCTACGGCTGCCAAGGATGCTGCTGTATTAGAAACAAAGGGAGCCACGACCCGAGAAAATAGTATGCTTGAGCTGATGCTGGAAGCTAGCACAGATATGTTAGGTACGTTTTTGCGATCTCATGATGCCTTCTCTTTATTTTGCTGTGCCTTTCTTCAAATTTCTTGCCTTGTCGCTTAATAGGCTCGGTTCTTGATGCTGCTGCCGAAGATCAAAGAGTGAACGAGAGAACAAATCTTCTTGTCAATCTTTCCCTTAACCATGGCTGTTTGTTCTGGGCCACTCCTGAACGAACCCAACAAATTGTTAGGTTCCAAGACCGTGCTTGCCAAGTGCGCGAATTTCTCAGTTTTTGCACGACAACATTAACCCTTGTCTATAGGATTTTATTTCCTCGAAATGAGGTTCCCAAAACTCTTCCTGAATTATTAGAGGTATTCAGAGATGCTCCCCGCATTCATAACTTTGTGCGGGCTCAACTCTCTGCTGGAGCGAGATTCGCCATGATTATGATAAACATCTGTCATCCAAAGTTAGACCTGACGAAGATTGTTGCTGATTGTCTGGCCAAGAAAACGCGGCGGAAAAATGATATTGACTCAATCGATGATATGGTAGCTCCCGTGGCCGAATCGATGATAGATGAGCTTCTTCGGATGGACTCGGAGTTCTTTATCAAGGGTTCTTATGCTGAACATAAAACAACCAGAGGCTTGTCCGTAGATAGTATCTTGGGATTTAACTGATTTGTACTATATTGGAAACCTTGTATCTCACTCTTTTTTGATTTCTTTTTTTTATTTCCGAAGAAATTTATTGTATATTGCCGAAGCCCTCTATATTGTTGAAGCCCCCGAGCCTAACTGGGCAAAGGTTGTACTATTTTTTCCACCTTGAAGGTTTATCTTTCTGTTGTAATAAGACATCCTTGTTTTTCCCTTGATGGATTGCCAATCTTCGAGTATCTTTGATGTCGAAGTTCTATATTTTTATTGCGAGGTTCTTAGACCAGAGCACTTAAGATTTTTGACGTGTACACTATATTTATGATTGCTGGCTTCCGATTTTTATATTTGGCGAGGTATTAATGTACCAAGGCGAAATATTTCAGTGAATCTATATTGTATGTATTTTGAGACTTAGGCGTTGAGCCCCCGAGCGTGTCGAAAAATAAGAAGTATATCTCCACTATCTTTATTATATTGCAGCACCGCGAGCCCGCCTCATTAAAAACCTTTCCGGCCCCACTCGGTGCCCCGAAAAGGAAAAGAGTGCGTCTGAAAACTCGCGAGCGTTTCAGTACATTGTATTTTTGCAGAGAAGAACTATATTTCGACTCTAGGCGTAGAATCGCCTGAGCTGCGCCACATTCCAGGGGTTTTGCTCCTCCACCCTCGTCTTCTTGTCCTTTATCCCGTATGCTCCTCCTCCGATTACTTCCGTGACAATGTAAGGGCCAAGCCATGGTGACTCGAGTTTTTCATGACTTTTTTGCGTGAGCCGAAGAACTAGGTCTCCCACCCGAAAAGATCTTGGCCGCAAACGTCGACCGTGGTAATTCTTCAAGTCCCGTTGGTACTTGGTTACCCTTGATAATACTTCGTCTCGAGCTTCGTCGAGTGCGTCTACGTCGTCTTCCAATGCTATCCTGGAAGTTTCTTCATTATACTCGTGACTCGGGGGAGTCGTGCTCTATCTCTATTGGTAGTACCGCCTCCGCTCCATGGACCGTAAAAACGGGGTCTCCTGTGTCGTCGTATTTGGTGTTGTTCGGATGCTCCACAACACACTTGGTAGTTCTTCGGGCCAGGTATGCCGAGCTTTTTCCAGTGGTCCCAACAGGCGTTTCTTGATGCCATTGCAGATGATGCCATTGGCTTTCTCGACTTGCCCATTGGTTTGAGGATGTGCAACTGACGCAAAGTGCAACTTGATACCCACTTCTTTGCAATAATCTTTGAATTCGTGGGATGTAAAGTTACCGCCATTGTCCGTGACGATGCCTGTGGGGCACTCCAAATCTGAAGACGAGGCCTTTTATGAATTTTATCGCGGATGCTCCGTCCGGCGAATTTATCGGCTTCGCTTCTATCCACTTTGTAAATTTGTCGACAGCTACTAGCATGTATTCCTTTCCTCCTGGCCACGATTTGTGTAACTTGCCCACCATATCGAGTCCCCATTGTGCAAAGGGCCATGACAATGGTATTGGTGCTAGTTCTGCTGCCGGAGAGTGAGGTTTTGCGGCAAACCTTTGACACGCATCGTGTAATATCCCAGGTAATGGGGTTACAGAAATAGAGGAAACAGATGTGTGCATTGCATTCATGCATAGAAAATCTGGGGAATTTTCGCGCTTTAAAGTAAAACAAGTCACAAGAATCGAAGTTTCACTTGACCTTGGTGGAATTGAAGTAGCTCATCAAGTCAAGTGCTATAAACCTCAATGTGACTTTGCCAAAACTTTGTTTTGGGAAGAGATGATTTGATCTAAGGGGTTAGATCAAATGGAACTAATAATCAACACAACAACACTTTACTCAATGATCAATTGCTTGATCTTATAAAAGATCATAACATGGTAATCTTTGCCATAACATATGAACATCTATTTAACCATAAATCAAGTAACAATATAATGGAGAACTATTCTAGACTTATCTTTTCCATGTCTTAAACTAACCCATGATCCTACCATGCACCTCATGGTATTCATTTTGCTTCATCCCTGGAAACATGACAAGAAGATCAACCCTATAAATATATATCTTTCTATTCCAAGATATTTATTCAAACCATCATCTTTAAGAGAAACCTTAGTATATTATTCAATACCTTCCCTAGAGAGAGAAACCATTTTTGTTAAACCTAGATATTGGTGACCACATAATTATCCTTGGAGAATAACCTTAAGTTAGTATTGAAGTCCTTCCCAAGTAAGGGAGCCCATTCATATCAATTCTAGCTTTACCTATTAATGAATAAAGGACAATCTTTGAACCTAAGTATTGGGTTGTAAACCATTTCACCTTGGAGTGGTGAGATAACCAAATACCAAGTGAAATAAGACTATATCCATGACTTAGTGAAATAAGGAGTAGAATAATCCAACTAAGATGGACAATTAAATCTTTAGCCCAGCAAACTAAATAAATATTAGGAGTACACCATAAACCCTAGAATAAACCATTCCTGTATGAGAGAACTCAAGCTATAGAGTTACACTCAAGATAGATGAGGCAACACCTGAAATGAAGGGAGAGAACTATTCTTTAACCAGATGATCATAAACCCTAAGAACTTGAGTAAATGATATCAAGAACAAGTTGATCATGCCTAAACCATGATCATGCTCTTGAGGTATGTGAGGATAAGTTAAACCCTAATAGGATAAGTAGATATCATTCACCTCATGAAATTATAGGAAGGTAACTAGTAAACAAACCCTAGACTTATATCCCAACCAATAATTGTAAACCACTTGGTGATCACAAGTAGAATTCTACCACATATACATTCCACTCATTCTTCATCTAATAAACATAAGCAAAACCTTAGAGTAAAATTCCATATTTAATATGGTGAGAAACCATATATCCATATGACCAAAGTTAACTATAAAAAGAACTATAACCAATGTAGTTCCTTAAATAATAAATTGAGGTTAATAATAAGAAGCCAATTGGTAGAAGATAAAATCAACTCTCAAATCCTTAGCAATTAGAGAAGCACATAAGATATGAAGCAAGTAACCAGATTACCATGATTAGGGGAGATTAAACCCTAGCCAATGCACTATGGTGTCATCCCATATCTACAAATTAGAATTATATCTCAACCTAGTTTGTATACCACTTGGGTGATCACCACTATAACCATAATCCACATTTGAGTTCCAACCCATGTGTCATTAGGTTAATAATATTGGAACCTAGCATTGTCCATAAAGTAAATCTTATGTTCTAATTTGTTAACACATAATCATACACATCAAATAATAAGCAAGAGATCACTTCCCATAATTCAAAACAGAATTGAACCCACAAGAGAAAGGAAAATTACATTAGCACATGAAATCATGCCATCAAAATCAATCTCTTATTTGAAATCCATAAATAAGTATTCTCTTGTGGTTGTTTCTTGCAAAGCAATACCAAACCAAACCCTAAAGAACATTAAATAATAAAACAATCAATTGGAAAATAATTTGAATATTTCCAAAGACAATATTCAAATTCATATCTATATGGACAATTAATCCAAAACCAAATAGCAATTAATAAACCAATGACTTAGTACCATATTAAAATGAATAATATCCAACAAGTAATTATAAAGTCTCTTGGGTGAGTTACACAAGAATTCAAATTGTAAAATACCCGCATAGGATAGATGAATTCAAAATAGAATTATAAAACCAGAATTCAAAACAGGAAATAAAGAAAAGAGAAAAAAATGAGAGAACCTCACCTGGTCGAGCAGCCCAACAATTGGCCCAACAGCACCAGCCCAGTAGCTAGCCCAGCTCAGCTCAATACCGATTCACCTCGCTTTAAAAATCGTGCGAGAAGACGTTGTCTCCGTCTTCCTCGCATGGACGCCACGGGACGCCGTGACCGAATTCGCCGGCCACCTCACCGTCGCCGATAAGGACGGGCGCGGACGCAAACGACCACGCCAGAGCTGCCTACAACCTCTCTCGCGTCCACCCCATCCTGTACCGCCAAGATTCGCGCCCAAATCGTGTGCCGACGTCACCGCGGCATCGTGACCACTACCGCCGGCGGGAGAGCATTGGAGACCACCTCCAGGGATATAAAAACGTCGGGAGCATCGTCATTCTCTCCTTGTTCATCTCCACCCGCCCATTTTCTCTCGCACGCTCTCTAGCTCTCCCCATTCTCAAATACTGGCCGCCGGAGTCGGAGAAGAAGCCGACGACTGGAGCCGCCCCGGCAACCGTGCGGAGGTCCAGGAGATGCGCTTTGACGCGTAGAGCAAGTGTGCGGAAGCACGCATCCAAGGGAGCTACGAATCGGCCTAATTTCAACAAATTCTTCCTCAGCACCTCGCCGGAATCGGCGCATTTCTCGCCGTCCCCGCCCACGATCCTCATCGCCTACCACCTCAACAGCACCAGGGTATGAATACGCACCCGTAGCCCTATAAATTGCAGCAAATAGCCAATCGTAGCTTCAATTCGACCCTTGGCCGGAGCTGCGCCGCCGCGGACATAATCTCCGGCGATGTTCCGGCGCGTTCCTCGAGATTTCAACACCACCACGGGGTTTATCGTGTCGAGAGGGTTCGATAGAGGTTAGCCGCGCATCTGGGGAGGCCCTAAATCGGTGGCGCCGTCCCCAGGAGGCCGCCGGCGACTAAACGTCGGCAAGGGTCAAATGTCCTGGTCAATTTTGACCGGTCGCTGCTTGCGTGGCAGTCCACGTAGCACTCGGTCCCACTAGTCAGTGGGTGTGGTTAGATCTAGCCCGGTACAGTTAGCATTTCTCTTGTTTTAATTTCAAATTCATAATTGCTGCAACTTCAAATGAATTTAGAAAATTCAATTTAAGTCAGAAAATTATAAATGAGATATCACAATTCTTAGAAAGGAAAACTCTATCCAATAAAAATACAATATGAAATTTTTATTTTTAATAAAAAATCAATTATTTAATACTTATTAAATGAGCCTTTTCTTTAACTCTAAATTGAATTAAAATTCAATAAATTGGAAAACCTTCTAAAATAAATAAAAACCAGTAAGAAAAATAAAGAAAACATTAAAGTTATTCTTCTTTATTTGTTATTTTGTTAAATCCTTATTAGAAGGATTTAAACCCTAATTAATAATTATCTTAATTAGTAATTATTTAAAAATACTAAAATGCCAAATCCAATATTAATTTTATTTCAAAGTTATTAATAACTTCAACCTTAAAGTGAGGTTATTAATTCAAGAACTTTAGGGTATTTAGAAAACCCTAATTACACAAGTAATAGAACCAGAAAACCATAATTTCATGTGGTACCCTAAAACCCTAATACCATTAGGCAACCTAGCTCCATTTATTCTTATGAACCCTAATTTGCTTCCAATCTAAAACCTAGATTAGAACAGGTGAGCATGGTACTTTATTTCTAGTCATAGAGCCATCATCAACAACTAAAAGACATACCTATGTTCACATAAAATGTAGAAGACCATCACTAATATATGGGTATCCCATATATCCACCTTCCTCAGACCTAAATAATCAGGTAGGGTCAACCAAGTGTAAACCTAGATCCTATTACCAAAGCCATCATCCTTATCTATCCCTAATTAGCATCACACCATTGTGATGAAACCTAATAGCAACCATACCTACTATTTCACATTACAAGAACCCTGTTCCATTAAACCCTACCAGTGTGAAGTACTTATGAACCATCCTATTTAGGAACCAACCATTCTCTACTTAGAAATCCAATAGCTAAAACAACACAACCTCAACCTTAATTGTTATACTTCTTATTATTTAAGAAGTATGTTCTTCAAAAGTTATTCCTTTGAAGTAAATAAAGAAGCATCACCAACCCTGCTTATAAGAACCTATAAACCCTAGCAAGCAATCACCAGCCAGCTGAATCAACCTTGATAGCAACCATGTATAAATACTTGCTTGGGATGCCTAAGCTTAACTCAGCCTTACCAGCCTTAAGTATTGATGAATCCAACCTTGTTTGGATCCATCTAAACCTTACTCCAGAAATTAGTTGAAACCATAGTAAACTATAGAACTCCACAACCCTAATTATCATACTTGTTCTTTATTAAAGAACATGTTCTTCAAAAGTTATTCTTTTGAAGAATATAACAAGTAATCATTAACCATGCCATATAGTACTAAAACCGACAACTGTTCTTTACATGTTAACATTATGCCAATTATCATTCTTTGTGTGCTCAATTGATTACTGTGCTTTATTATCTACCTGTTCATGATACCAAGTAATCACACCTGAATAAGAACCTTGTTTGTGAATCACTCTAAAAGTGCAACACACCCTGAATCAATTATTACCACTCACTAATCCTAAATCATCGGGGTTAGGTCACGCTTAGAGCGATTGCATCTCATACTTATGCATTATTGCATCCTTGGCAATCTTTTAAACATCGTCCTTACCGGACGATGATGCTATTTCAGAATTTGGAGTTACTACGTATCGAAGACCTTGTCTGCATAATCTTGCAGTCAAGAAAGGCAAGTTCATCACTTGCTCATGTCATTTGAGTATTTTTATCAAATTACTTGCAAAGTATTATGGTTATCACTATTGCACAAAAATCAAAACCACTACTTTCATAACTATGAATATGACTATGTGGTGGGCAATGGAACCATGGATTGTGTTGATATGGTGGAGGTTCCATTGCACGGGTTTATATCCATCTAGGATTAAACAACAAATGTCGCCAATGATTCTTGTGCCGTAATATCCGTGTTAACCATAAGATCCGGAGTGGGACGGAGTAGTCAAAAGTGTTTCCACCTCTCGTTCATCAACGGATGCGCTTTACCGTAGACACTTGTATCCGTCGGGGCAAGCGGTGGGCTGGGGAAGCCTTAAGTCCCCACGGCATAGTCCGTAGACACTTGTCGCTCGAAGTGCAAGCGGTGGGCTGGGGAAGCCTAAAGTCCCCACGGTATTGCGGTCTATGATGGGTTGCAGCTACCGGCGAAGGAGTTTGGTTCGATCCCAAACCGTTGTCGTGGTCGGGGTCCATCCTTAAGTGGTATAAGAGGACCGACGAGGACCCAGGGTCGGGGTATGCAACAAAGGGTGGGTGTTCGAGGTAGCGGAGGAACATGATTGGCTAGACCTTATACCGGGCCTCACACCATAGGAAGTGTGGACGGGAAGATCACCCGGTTGGCACCAAGGTTAAGATCTCTTATGGGTAAAGCAACACACCTCTGCGAGTGTAAAGAACCGTGACTGTCACTCCCTGTTCCGGGATATGGAAGCTGCGAACGCTGCCGGAAAGGAGCTCCATGAAGTTCTAGTAAACCGGTGAAGGCTGACGGACATAGCTCTTCTGAATAAAAGCAACCTCTTGAAGAAATGATTATGAAAACCTGCATTGGTATTAGACTTTATGGTCTAATGCTGTAGCTTGTGCATTAAACACCTCTTTCCTATAATGAGCTTGTTGAGTACGCTCGTACTCATCCCACTCTTAAATCCCCTGCTTAGATATGGCGGCATCGAAGGAGGATCTACAGTGCAACTCGAAGACCGAGGAAATCAACAACTACTTCAAGAGACAGGACCCTGTCAGAGGAGTCAAACACCACATTCAACAAGGAGACAACCTAGATTATCAATAGAAGGGAACTAGCTTCCTAAACCTAGCTCCTACTTAGCTAGAATCTATTCATAGCCTCTGTAGCTAGTAAATACTCTACAAATAGAGTTCGTGTTAGGATTAGACTACGAGTCGATCTTCTGGAGTCTATTTGCAGTTTTACCTCGTTGTAAAGTAGGAGGCTATGATGATCTTATGTAACAGAGTCATTGTTGTAATTCTATAGACATGCCTTGGACCCGCATATGTTTCGTTGTACCACTCGAGCGATATAATACTAGTGGAACGGTGTTTCATTGGTGTTATATCAGACTTGCATACTACACCATGCAGTGGTATGTCGGGTCACCACAGTTGGTATCAGAGCAAATGCTTTTACCTTAGGATTAAAACCCTTTAAAGGAGACCTATAGGATTGGTAGTGTCTATAGGGAGTTGTCTTAGTTGTACCAAATCTTTTTATGACTTGAGATGGATATTCACTAGAGAATAATCCTGACACACTTGAGTCAACATTTCTTACCTATCCTTCCTAAGTAAAGTTAGTTAGCTAATCCCAAATATGTAGCACACCATTGAAGTCTTAAAACAATAGATGAGTAGATCACAGTTGGTATACAATACATGGTAGTCCAAAGAGAGGATACAACCATAAGGAAGATATCCTATTGGAAGATGTGTACCAACACATGTTATGGTTAAGAACTATTATGACCTGTAATAGGAACGATATCAAGTGATAAAGATAAGAAAATTAGGAAGATATCCTAAAAGAAGGTGTATACCAAAACAAGTAATAGGGTAAGTAAAATTTATCTAAATTTGTGAAACAACTGGTAGTAAGTGATAACTATGAGTCATATGTGGTAGTATAGACCATGATGAGTCAATCATGGGAGATAAGGAAGAGAGATATGAATAAAATATGATTACTTACATGGTAGAGTTGTTAATCATATATGATTCACTTGAGAATCATTATGTGATGGAATAGAACATTATAAGTATTTTGGAGGAGTACAATAAGAAGCCAAGTGCTAAACAATAGTGTAAGAATTATGTTCCAAAAATATGGGAAGTGTGCCAAGCACATCATGTCCATAGTCTCGTGATAGTATAAACACTTGGAAGTATAAGAACTATATTTTCATAGTTATGTGTTTAGAGTAGCAATGTTAGAACCTAGACATATCATAGGAACTAGTCCTCAATAACACTTATATATTGTATAACACTTTGTTAGTACTTCCAAAGAAAATTAGGTTAACCACAACTATCCTAGACCACTTTGTTTCAAGTTTATCTCATTGCAAATGTGCAATTAAGGTAAAGGTTGAGACAAATAGTAGAATTCCCTATATTCGTGCTAAGTATCACGATATAAACCTATATTATGTGGTGTTCTATACTACACATCAGAGCCTGATGTTTAGAGATGTCTTACTCAACAATCATATTCAGGCTTATGATGATGTGTACTATAAACACAAAGCTGAATCTTCTTGGATTTTAATTGTTTGACTAGATCCATGCATGAAGTTTGACTTCGATATGCAAATGCATGTTGCAATATCAAGTTATCACTTGATGCTATAGATCTAGAGGGTAATGGAAAACGTGTGAGGAAGTGACGATTTACGAAGATTATGAAGACAAGAAGAAGGTTCATCAGATAAAGGAAACAAAGTTGTGGGAAGCAACCACAATACTCTGAAGGAAGTACCAACCTAAACTCATGCTTTACCTCAACAGAGGAGTACTTTAGTACATAAGAAGCATGAAGGTGAGAAAGCTGGTGATTATGGTGAAGCTCAAGCAGATCCATAGTCAACATAGAAGAGGGAATGCATGGGAAATCATTTCGAATACTATAATCATAGTGTCAGCTAGTGGTTTTCTTGCAACAATAAACCCTCGAAGAAAGAAAGATGACCTATGAACCCATAGAAGATATAAGAAGACCATAGTTGGTATCAGAAGATCACAATTGGTATAGGATCAATACTGCGAGATAAAATAGAAGATGTCTCGACCAGTTTATAAGAACCTATGATAGAATCCATTTTTAGATATCAAATAGCCACAGTTGGTATAATAACCACAGCCGGTATCAGCTGGTAATACAAATAGTCCACGATTTAATTATTTGTAACAAAAGTTTGTGAACAAATAAAAATCTTGTCGACCAAATAGCTAGATCTATAAACATTTAGTCGAAGGATTCACATTGGATGTCCACAATTGAGTGGATACACCCCAAGCATTCTTCGCGAGACCTTAGAAGAAGTAAAACCCATAAGTTAGAACCGGACCAATATTCCAACCATAAATCCAATAGTTGGAAGAAAAGGAGTTGAAGACCATAAGAAAACTCTAAGGGGTAGAGTAAAGTTGAGTTGGATATACGATGACTTATTACTTTGAGTAAAATGGAAGAAGAAGGTCTGAACTGAGAGGAAGTTCAATCTTATTTTCATAAGACTCGTTGAACACTACTTTCGAAGGATGTCAGATCAGAAGCCGAGGTTCATACCTCGAGGACGTAAGAAGTGGACTATAACTTGAGAAAGTGAGTAATATCTACTCAGAAGTACTTAAGCTCAAGTAAGTCAAAGATAAAGAAGTTGGACGAAGGAAATATCAGAGACCAAATACAGCTCAAGAAGGTCAAAGACCAAAGGAGATTGACTATACCAAAACTAAAGTCAATTTGAAAGATTCCTTTCATGGAACCTAAATAACCAAAATAGTTATAGCTATCAATCGTAAACCATGATTGGATGGACTAAATGAGTCTAATCCATTCTTTGGGAAATAAACCATCACAACCATTCCCATGGTAAGTACATTACCAAGTACCATTACTGCAATTTTGGTAGTAAGGGAAAGACAAATACCTATTTTATCAAATAGGAGAATGTTATCCGATTAGTCCTCAATTAAGACTGTCAGGACAAGAAGAAGTTCCAATCATTGAATATTCAATGAGAAAGGAAACAAGCTTATAATATTGGAGGAAATCATGGAAGTAAAGGAAGTAATAGTTGTTTGATGACAAACACTAATGGATTCCAGGAAGAATCTGGACAAGGGTTATATTCAATTATATCCAGTGAGATCACCACGGAATTCGAGAAAAGTCGTAGTCTGCACAAGTCAGAACCACACTTCGGAAACGTGAGAGAGATCAAACTTCGAGGACGAAGTTTAGTTTAAGGGGTAGAGACTGTAATATCCCGGGTAATGGGGTTACGAAAATAGAGGAAACAGATGTGTGCATTGCATTCATGCATAGAAAATCCGGGGAATTTTCGCGCTTTAAAGTAAAACAGTCACAGTAACTGAAGTTTCACTTGACCTTGGTGGAATTGAAGTAGCTCATCAAGTCAAGTGCTATAAACCTCAATGTGACTTTGCCAAAACTTTGTTTTGGGTAGAGATGATTTGATCTAAGGGGTTAGATCAAATGGAACTAATAATCAACACAACAACACTTTACTCAATGATCAATTGCTTGATCTTATAAAAGATCATAACATGGTAATCTTTGCCATAACATATGAACATCTATTTAACCATAAATCAAGTAACAATATAATGGAGAACTATTCTAGACTTATCTTTTCCATGTCTTAAACTAACCCATGATCCTACCATGCACCTCATGGTATTCATTTTGCTTCATCCCTGGAAACATGACAAGAAGATCAACCCTATAAATATATATCTTTCTATTCCAAGATATTTATTCAAACCATCATCTTTAAGAGAAACCTTAGTATATTATTCAATACCTTCCCTAGAGAGAGAAACCATTTTTGTTAAACCTAGATATTGGTGACCACATAATTATCCTTGGAGAATAACCTTAAGTTAGTATTGAAGTCCTTCCCAAGTAAGGGAGCCCATTCATATCAATTCTAGCTTTACCTATTAATGAATAAAGGACAATCTTTGAACCTAAGTATTGGGTTGTAAACCATTTCACCTTGGAGTGGTGAGATAACCAAATACCAAGTGAAATAAGACTATATCCATGACTTAGTGAAATAAGGAGTAGAATAATCCAACTAAGATGGACAATTAAATCTTTAGCCCGACAAACTAAATAAATATTAGGAGTACACCATAAACCCTAGAATAAACCATTCCTGTATGAGAGAACTCAAGCTATAGAGTTACACTCAAGATAGATGAGGCAACACCTGAAATGAAGGGAGAGAACTATTCTTTAACCAGATGATCATAAACCCTAAGAACTTGAGTAAATGATATCAAGAACAAGTTGATCATGCCTAAACCATGATCATGCTCTTGAGGTATGTGAGGATAAGTTAAACCCTAATAGGATAAGTAGATATCATTCACCTCATGAAATTATAGGAAGGTAACTAGTAAACAAACCCTAGACTTATATCCCAACCAATAATTGTAAACCACTTGGTGATCACAAGTAGAATTCTACCACATATACATTCCACTCATTCTTCATCTAATAAACATAAGCAAAACCTTAGAGTAAAATTCCATATTTAATATGGTGAGAAACCATATATCCATATGACCAAAGTTAACTATAAAAAGAACTATAACCAATGTAGTTCCTTAAATAATAAATTGAGGTTAATAATAAGAAGCCAATTGGTAGAAGATAAAATCAACTCTCAAATCCTTAGCAATTAGAGAAGCACATAAGATATGAAGCAAGTAACCAGATTACCATGATTAGGGGAGATTAAACCCTAGCCAATGCACTATGGTGTCATCCCATATCTACAAATTAGAATTATATCTCAACCTAGTTTGTATACCACTTGGGTGATCACCACTATAACCCTAATCCACATTTGAGTTCCAACCCATGTGTCATTAGGTTAATAATATTGGAACCTAGCATTGTCCATAAAGTAAATCTTATGTTCTAATTTGTTAACACATAATCATACACATCAAATAATAAGCAAGAGATCACTTCCCATAATTCAAAACAGAATTGAACCCACAAGAGAAAGGAAAATTACATTAGCACATGAAATCATGCCATCAAAATCAATCTCTTATTTGAAATCCATAAATAAGTATTCTCTTGTGGTTGTTTCTTGCAAAGCAACACCAAACCAAACCCTAAAGAACATTAAATAATAAAACAATCAATTGGAAAATAATTTGAATATTTCCAAAGACAATATTCAAATTCATATCTATATGGACAATTAATCCAAAACCAAATAGCAATTAATAAACCAATGACTTAGTACCATATTAAAATGAATAATATCCAACAGTAATTATAAAGTCTCTTGGGTGAGTTACACAAGAATTCAAATTGTAAAATACCTGCATAGGATAGATGAATTCAAAATAGAATTATAAAACCAGAATTCAAAACAGGAAATAAAGAAAAGAGAAAAAAAATGAGAGAACCTCACCTGGTCGAGCAGCCCAACAATTGGCCCAACAGCACCAGCCCAGTAGCTAGCCCAGCTCAGCTCAATACCGATTCACCTCGCTTTAAAAATCGTGCGAGAAGACGTTGTCTCCGTCTTCCTCGCATGGACGCCACGGGACGCCGTGACCGAGTCGCCGGCCACCTCACCGTCGCCGATAAGGACGGGCGCGGACGCAAACGACCACGCCAGAGCTGCCTACAACCTCTCTCGCGTCCACCCCATCCTGTACCGCCAAGATTCGCGCCCAAATCGTGTGCCGACGTCACCGCGGCATCGTGACCACTACCGCCGGCGGGAGAGCATTGGAGACCACCTCCAGGGGATATAAAAACGTCGGGAGCATCGTCATTCTCTCCTTGTTCATCTCCACCCGCCCATTTTCTCTCGCACGCTCTCTAGCTCTCCCCATTCTCAAATACCGCCGCCGGAGTCGGAGAAGAAGCCGACGACTGGAGCCGCCCCGGCAACCGTGCGGAGGTCCAGGAGATGCGCTTTGACGCGTAGAGCAAGTGTGCGGAAGCACGCATCCAAGGGAGCTACGAATCGGCCTAATTTCAACAAATTCTTCCTCAGCACCTCGCCGGAATCGGCGAATTTCTCGCCGTCTCCGCCCACGATCCTCATCGCCTACCACCTCAACAGCACCAGGGTATGAATACGCACCCGTAGCCCTATAAATTGCAGCAAATAGCCAATCGTAGCTTCAATTCGACCCTTGGCCGGAGCTGCGCCGCCGCGGACATAATCTCCGGCGATGTTCGGCGCGTTCCTCGAGATTTCAACACCACCACGGGGTTTATCGTGTCGAGAGGGTTCGATAGAGGTTAGCCGCGCATCTGGGGAGGCCCTAAATCGGTGGCGCCGTCCCCAGGAGGCCGCCGGCGACTAAACGTCGGCAAGGGTCAAATGTCCTGGTCAATTTTGACCAGTCGCTGCTTGCGTGGCAGTCCACGTAGCACTGGTCCCACTAGTCAGTGGGTGTGGTTAGATCTAGCCCGGTACAGTTAGCATTTCTCTTGTTTTAATTTCAAATTCATAATTGCTGCAACTTCAAATGAATTTAGAAAATTCAATTTAAGTCAGAAAATTATAAATGAGATATCACAATTCTTAGAAAGGAAAACTCTTTCCAATAAAAATACAATATGAAATTTTTATTTTTAATAAAAATTCAATTATTTAATACTTATTAAATGAGCCTTTTCTTTAACTCTAAATTGAATTAAAATTCAATAAATTGGAAAACCTTCTAAAATAAATAAAAACCAGTAAGAAAAATAAAGAAAACATTAAAGTTATTCTTCTTTATTTGTTATTTTGTTAAATCCTTATTAGAAGGATTTAAACCCTAATTAATAATTATCTTAATTAGTAATTATTTAAAAATACTAAAATGCCAAATCCAATATTAATTTTATTTCAAAGTTATTAATAACTTCAACCTTAAAGTGAGGTTATTAATTCAAGAACTTTAGGGTATTTAGAAAACCCTAATTACACAAGTAATAGAACCAGAAAACCATAATTTCATGTGGTACCCTAAAACCCTAATACCATTAGGCAACCTAGCTCCATTTATTCTTATGAACCCTAATTTGCTTCCAATCTAAAACCTAGATTAGAACAGGTGAGCATGGTACTTTATTTCTAGTCATAGAGCCATCATCAACAACTAAAAGACATACCTATGTTCACATAAAATGTAGAAGACCATCACTAATATATGGGTATCCCATATATCCACCTTCCTCGAGACCTAAATAATCGGGTAGGGTCAACCAAGTGTAAACCTAGATCCTATTACCAAAGCCATCATCCTTATCTATCCCTAATTAGCATCACACCATTGTGATGAAACCTAATAGCAACCATACCTACTATTTCACATTACAGAACCTCGTTCCATTAAACCCTACCAGTGTGAAGTACTTATGAACCATCCTATTTAGGAACCAACCATTCTCTACTTAGAAATCCAATAGCTAAAACAACACAACCTCAACCTTAATTGTTATACTTCTTATTATTTAAGAAGTATGTTCTTCAAAAGTTATTCCTTTGAAGTAAATAAAGAAGCATCACCAACCACCGCTTATAAGAACCTATAAACCCTAGCAAGCAATCACCGACCGACTGAATCAACCTTGATAGCAACCATGTATAAATACTTGCTTGGGATGCCTAAGCTTAACTCAGCCTTACCAGCCTTAAGTATTGATGAATCCAACCTTGTTTGGATCCATCTAAACCTTACTCCAGAAATTAGTTGAAACCATAGTAAACTATAGAACTCCACAACCCTAATTATCATACTTGTTCTTTATTAAAGAACATGTTCTTCAAAAGTTATTCTTTTGAAGAATATAACAAGTAATCATTAACCATGCCATATAATACTAAAGCCGACAACCTGTTCTTTACATGTTAACATTATGCCAATTATCATTCTTTGTGTGCTCAATTGATTACTTGTGCTTTATTATCTACACTGTTCATGATACCAAGTAATCACACCTGAATAAGAACCTTGTTTGTGAATCACTCTAAAAGTGCAACACACCCCGAATCAATTATTACCACTCACTAATCCTAAATCATCGGGGTTAGGTCACGCTTAGAGCGATTGCATCTCATACTTATGCATTATTGCATCCTTGGCAATCTTTTAAACATCGTCCTTACGGACGATGATGCTATTTCAGAATTTGGAGTTACTACGTATCGAAGACCTTGTCCGCATAATCTTGCGATCAAGAAAGGCAAGTTCATCACTTGCTCATGTCATTTGAGTATTTTTATCAAATTACTTGCAAAGTATTATGGTTATCACTATTGCACAAAAATCAAAACCACTACTTTCATAACTATGAATATGACTATGTGGTGGGCAATGGAACCATGGATTGTGTTGATATGGTGGAGGTTCCATTGCACGGGTTTATATCCATCTAGGATTAAACAACAAATGTCGCCGATGATTCTTGTGCCGTAATATCCGTGTTAACCATAAGATCCGGAGTGGGACGGAGTAGTCAAAAGTGTTTCCACCTCTCGTTCATCAACGGATGCGCTTTACCGTAGACACTTGTATCCGTCGGGGCAAGCGGTGGGCTGGGGAAGCCTTAAGTCCCCACGGCATAGTCCGTAGACACTTGTCGCTCGAAGTGCAAGCGGTGGGCTGGGGAAGCCTAAAGTCCCCACGGTATTGCGGTCTATGATGGGTTGCGGCTACCGGCGAAGGAGTTTGGTTCGATCCCAAACCGTTGTCGTGGTCGGGGTCCATCCTTAAGTGGTATAAGAGGACCGACGAGGACCCAGGGTCGGGGTATGCAACAAAGGGTGGGTGTTCGAGGTAGCGGAGGAACATGATTGGCTAGACCTTATACCGGGCCTCACACCATAGGAAGTGTGGACGGGAAGATCACCCGGTTGGCACCAAGGTTAAGATCTCTTATGGGTAAAGCAACACACCTCGCGAGTGTAAAGAACCGTGACCTGTCACTCCCTGTTCCGGGATATGGAATTGCGAACGCTGCCGGAAAGGAGCTCCATGAAGTTCTAGTAAACCGGTGAAGGCTGACGGACATAGCTCTTCTGAATAAAAGCAACCTCTTGAAGAAATGATTATGAAAACCTGCATTGGTATTAGACTTTCTGGTCTAATGCCGTAGCTTGTGCATTAAACACCTCTTTCCTATAATGAGCTTGTTGAGTACGCTCGTACTCATCCCACTCTTAAATCCTCGCTTAGATATGGCGGCATCGAAGGAGGATCTACAGGTGCAACTCGAAGACCGAGGAAATCAACAACTACTTCAAGAGACAGGACCCTGTCAGAGGAGTCAAACACCACATTCAACAAGGAGACAACCTAGATTATCAATAGAAGGGAACTAGCTTCCTAAACCTAGCTCCTACTTAGCTAGAATCTATTCATAGCCTCTGTAGCTAGTAAATACTCTACAAATAGAGTTCGTGTTAGGATTAGACTACGAGTCGATCTTCTGGAGTCTATTTGCAGTTTTACCTCGTTGTAAAGTAGGAGGCTATGATGATCTTATGTAACAGAGTCATTGTTGTAATTCTATAGACATGCCTTGGACCCGCATATGTTTCTGTTGTACCACTCTGAGCGATATAATACTAGTGGAACGGTGTTTCATTGGTGTTATATCAGACTTGCATACTACACCATGCAGTGGTATGTCGGGTCACCACACATCGCAAGTCCTTACTATTTCTTTGGCGTCTTCGATTGCTGTCAACCAGTAGAATCCTGCCCGAAAAACCTTGGCTGCGATGGCTCGACTACTCGCGTGGTGGCCGCATATTCCTTCGTGTACATCCTTCAGAATTATTCTTCCTTCTTCGGGTGTGACACACCTTTGCAGGACGCCTGAAATACTCCGCTTGTACAATTCTCCTTTGATCACCGTGAAAGCTTTGGAGCGTCGAATTACTCGCCTTGCCTCAACTGGATCATCGGGTGTTTCTTTCCTGAGGATGTATGATACATATGCTTGCATCCAAGGAACCTGTACCATCATCACCAACTCTTGTTCCTCTTCATCCTCCGTGGTTTCGTGAGGGATGTCGAAGTTTTCTCTTTTGCTTTTTCTCGCACCTGTTTTGGCTTCGTAGATCTCTCCGCTATTTCTTCCCGAATACTCCCGGCGGAATTGGGAGGCATTGCGACCCGATATTTGCGAGGACGTCGCCTTCATCGTTGCTCAATCTACCGATGTGATTTACCTCGCATCCATCAAATAGCTTCTCGAGTTCATTGTACACCTTCTTGTATGCTACCATGCTATCATTGACTCGCGTCACATTGGTTCATAACTTGCCGAGCCACCAACTGTGAGTCGCCAAAGATTTTTAATCGAGTTGCACCGCAAGCCTTCGCCATCTTCATCCCGTGTATGAGGGCTTCGTATTCTCGCTTCATTGTTAGATGCGTTAGGGAACGTCATCCGAAGGATGTACTTCAACTTGTCGCCTTCGAGTGATATCAGTACTACTCCCGCACCAGCTCCTTCTACTCTTTTGGACCCGTCGAAATTCATGGTCCAGGTTCTCGATAAGTCCGGGGGTCCCGTGTTTTGCAGCTCCATCCATTCTCGCGATGAAGTCCGGCAGTAACTTGCGACTTGATTGCTTTTCTTTTTTCATACGTGATGTCCCGAGGGGAAAGTTCTATTCCCCAAAGGGAGACACGACCCGTAGCTTCTGGATTGTTCAAGTATATTTGACAAAGGAGCCTCATTGACCACTATGATCGGGTGTGCCGAAAAATAGTGGCGCAATTTTCGTGCTGTTGTGAACACTCCGTATGCTAGCTTTTGGTACTGAGGGTACCTTTGTTTTGATGGCGATAAAACTTCGCTGACGAAGTATACTGGCCTCTGTACTCCGTGGAGTTTTCCTTCTTCTTCTCTTTCGACAACTAGCACCGTGCTCACCACTTGGGGTGTGGCTGCGATATATAGCAGGAGAGGTTCCTTGTCTTTCGGCGCCACCAAAATTGGTGGTGTCGAGATTTTGCGCTTCAAATCTTCGAAGGCTCTGTCGGCCTCTTCGTTCCACTGGAATTTGTCTCATTGCTTTATCAGAGCATAAAATGGTAATGCTTTTTCTCCCAGCCTGGCGACGAATCTGCTCAAAGCTGCGACTCGCCCAGTTAGCTGTTGTATCTCTTTCAACTTTGTTGGCTTTCTCATTGTTACGATAGCTTGTATTTTATCGGGATTTGCTTCAATCCCTCTCGCTGAGACTAGAAATCCCAAGAGTTCTCCTGCTGGGACACCAAAGGAACACTTCGTTGGGTTCAACTTCAAGCAGAATTTGTTGAGGTTGTCGAAAGTTTCCTTGAGATCCTCGATCAGTGTTGTCCCCTTTTTTGATGTTATGACGACATCGTCGATATATACTTGCACGTTTTTCCCAATCTGTGTCGCCAAACACTTCTGCATCATCCTCTCATATGTTGCTCCTGCATTTTTTAGACCAAAGGGCATTGTTCTGTAGCAAAACACGCCGTAAGGTGTAATAAATGCTGTCTTTACTTCATCTTCTTCTTTCAATCTGATCTGGTTATAACCAGAATAAGCGTCCAGGAAGGAAAGACGTTCGCATCCAGCCGTGGAGTCGATAATTTGATCGATCCTCGGGAGGGGAAAGTGATCCTTTGGACAATGTTTATTGAGACACGTAAAGTCAACGCACATGCGAAGGACTGTAGTGTTTTTCTTTGGCACCATCACAGGATTTGCTACCCATGTGGCTTCTGTGAATATTTCTTTGATAAAACCAGCTTCTTGTAGTCGATTGATTTCTGACAGCATAGCTTTGCGGTTTGGCTCCGAAAAACGCCGCAAAGGTTGTTTGATTGGTCTCGCTAATGGATCCAAATTTAGGTGGTGCTCGGCAAGTTCCCTGGGTACTCCCGGCATGTCAGCTGGACACCATGCGAAGATTTTCCAGTTCTCACGGAGGAACTCGACGAGCGCGCTTTCCTATGCGATATCCATGTTGTTTGCAATAGATGTCGTCTTTTTCGGGTCTGTCGGGTGAATCTGCACCTCCTTTGAATTTTTCTCGGTATTGAAAGTTGATTCTTTATTTGGCCTTCCGACGTCTGGCAACACGTCGTATTCAGTCATACTTTTGGACGCCAAATACTCAGCTTGCATCCCGAAAGTTTCTGATAACCGATGAAAATCCTTGTCGCACTTGTCGGCTAAGGCGAAGCTTCCTTTAATCGTGATTGGTCCCTTTGGTCCAGGCAATCTCCACAACAGATATGTATAGTGTGGTACTGCCATAAACCTAGCGTATGCCGGTCGTCCCAACAAAGCGTGGTATTGCGACGGAAAATCCACGACTTCAAATTCCAGCTTCTCGATTCTATAATTCTCTCGAGTTCCAAACCGAACGTCGAGATTTATCTTCCCCAATGGATAACTTGGTTTCTCCGGTGTGATGCCGTGGAACCTTGTGTCTGTTGGCTTCAAGTTTGCTAAGGATATGTTCATCTTCCTCAATGTATATGCGTACATAAGGTTTAAGCTACTGCCACCATCTATAAATACTCGAGAAACATCAAATCCCGCAATAACTGCTGGCAGAATAAGTGCCGACCGCCCCGGTCGAGGAACTTGCTGCGGATGATCCGCTATGGTGAAGCCGATGTCTTGCCCTGACCAATTGAGGTACTCAACTGTTGGTGGAGGCATTTTCTCTGCCATGAACACCTGTCTCGAGATCACTTTTTTGAGTTCTGTTGGACGGCCTTCCCTTCTGAATCATCGACACCGCTCCGTTTGAGTTAGGATCGACATAAGGTGGTGGTGGAGGTGCTGCCGCTATTCTGAGCTGGTGTCGGTTGTCGTCCGTAATCGCGGGAGGTGGTGGCAGGTGAACTTCACTCCTGGGCTCCCGAGGATTTCTCCGTGCCGCTCGAGCATGAGCGTTCTCTCGCATATCCGAACATTGCTCGAAAATTTCGACAGTCTTCTCCGCAGGTGCCCTGACTGTCTTTTTCCGTTGTTGTCGATGAAAAAATGCATCTGGCACGGTCCGTTCATCATTTCTTCGGGTGACACGAAAGGCCTTGGGAACCTAGGCCCGCTATTTTGCCTGTTGCGAGAGTCGTCCCTGTTTTCGCCTCGCTGCTCGCTGCTTCTCTGATAATCATCTCTATTGTTTCCCCCTGTGTTTGCCCGAAAGCCTGCCGAAATCTGCCCTGGGGCGTCATAATTCGGGTACTGCCGGGGGAATCGTCGCCTCGATTGGTAATTTCGACCACGGTCCTCCTCTGGTGACCCGTGCCGTTTGTTGTGGACAGCATCCTCTCCATCTGCCCATCTATTTGCTATCTCCATTAACGCGGATACTCGTCTTTGGATTGGTCCTTCCCAAGTCCTCGACAAAATCTCCACGCCTAATTCCCGCGACAAACGCATCTATTGCTCTCTCGTCGATATATTTTCCGCCGAGTTTTTTATGATGTTCCACCTTTGGATGTATTTTCTCATTGACTCATCCGGCTTTTGTCGACATGCTCTCAGCTCTTCTAACGACGCAGGTTTTTTGCACGTGGACCTCGAAGTTCTTGACGAATACATCCTCGAAACTTTCCCAGTTGTCGATAGAACCTGGTGGGAGCTTTTTGATCCAAGATCGTGCGGCTCCACTTAAGTGCACCTGAATACTTTGCATGGCTGTTGCCCTAGTTCCTCCAGTTAACTTCACCGTCTCGAGGTAATCAACTAGCCAATCTTCTGGATCTTGCAGACCATCGAATTTTTTGAAATGATCGGTAGCTTGAATCCTGAGGGGACTCGAGTTTTTCGGACTCTCCTCGTGAAGCATGGTAGGCCGCACATATCCTCGTCGTCAAGCTCCGGGGATTGCCGATGATCTCTTCTGCTTTGCCTCGCTCTATCGACCCTTGCTTGTGCTCCTGTGTCTCTTGCTCCACTTGGTCCTTCGTGGACCGCCGCCGTTGCCGCCGCAGGTCGTGGACTATTTTGCCTTGCCGCTCCTTCGGGAGGCGTTGATACAAACGCCGTCCCCATAGCTCCAACCCCTGCTAACGCCATATTGTATAATGTTTCCCTTGGATCACCCGGGGGTGGCCTAGATGCGAGGATATAAGCTTGTGTCGCCATATACCCAGCTTCTGGTGTCTTAGGGATAATGTTTCCTCTTGTATCTATCGACATAAAGGACATGTCGAGGTTTTGAACTAAGTGCTCTCTTTTCGCTTCGGTATGTGTTGTAACCTTGATCTTCCTCTCGTTCCGAGCTTCCCTATGGCTATCACCCGAAACTCTAGATTGTCGACTTAGATCTGCCCTTCTCCCGCCGGATGCGTAGCTGCCTCCTTTCTCCCGTTCAACTCAGCTGTCTCGTTTTTCTATTTCTCCGGCAGCTCGTGCGAGCCTATATTGATAAGCTTGCAGCTTCTTGAGCCGTAGCCGTTGTCGTCATTGGCTCCGATCCATCTAAAGCTTTTGCAGCTCTATCCCAGTGCTGCTTGTGGAAGTTGAACTCGACACGTGGTGTGGGCCCGACATATTTAGTGCCCATACCTCTCCTTAGATCCGAGGGATCGACATAGGGATTACCCAAATCGTCGAAAGCCTCCGATGTTTCCTCTTGATTTTCAATAGCATAAATCCGATGATATTTTGTACTCGGATCTATGTTGGGTTTGGTGACATCATTGTTGAGATTGATGAAGACCTTGCCCACTCGTGATAGATTTGTCGATGAAGTCGTAATCGGTCGACATCGCTTGAGTCATCGCTTATATATGAGTCCGCGAGATGACTCGAACGATATGTCGCCGAAGATCTTGGCGAGTTTCTCTCTTGCTCGGTGCCGACGTAACGTGTTTCCGAAGTTTCTTCTTCTCCTGACTCGGTTGATGATGTATAGCTTGAAAAATCGGAATCGACCGCCGACGATCCCGACAAAATCGGAATTTCGACACGATACGATCCTTCCTTCTCGACGCGAAAGTGAAACCTTCCGAACGTCATCTCCATGGGCTCCGCCAGATACGCATATGCATCTAAACGGGAGGGTGGGTGAGGAACAAAATCGACAAGACCAGCAACGATCTGTTTACCTCGATCCATTGTGTTGCTTCCGGTTGACGATGTCGAAGATCTTGAACGTGCCATCGAGATCGGATCCTTACGCCTCTAATTCCCACGGACGGCGCCAATTGACAAGGTATCAACTTGTCAATGCCTACGGGTTATAGGCTAGGGTTTAGTTAGAAGTAGAGGGCAAGTAGATCTCGAAGGTTTCAGCCGAAAAGTACTCGACGATTATGAAAACTAGGGTTTGTGAACAATGATTCGATGATCTCTTCGTCCCTCGACTCCCCCTTTATATAAGAGGCGGAGCCGAGGGTTTCGTTTCGTATAAGTTACAGAGTCCGGGACGTTTTCTAACTCATCCCGCCGGATTACAAACAACACTTCCTATTACAACTCTACTTTCCTTAATATATCTTGGGCTCCCGAATCTTCTTATTCTTCGGGTAATGGGCCTTCATTAAACCCCGGGTACTATCTTTGGCAAGCCCATTTGGGATGCCTATGTCACCCGGTGGGCATATGCCTCCATTTGACCTTGGTTAGGTCATAGGTACATGCGGAAACAAAAATCATCGCATATGATATCAAGTTTCTCTCCGGTTCACGTACGAGGGAGTTCCCCCCTATACATGCAGAATCTGCCCAAGTGTAGGAACCCCTCGTCCGAGAAGCCGGACACACTCGGGGGGTAGCCTTGGATATAAAACCATCTCAAATCAATTTTGTGCATGCCATGTGGACACACACAAGTTTTGGGGCCATTCCCTAGATCCGACGCTCGATTTCTGACGAAACCCTTTTTTCCCGCCCACCCTTTCCCGCCGCTTCTCTCCCGCCCTTTTTTCCCGCCATGATTTCCCGCCCAGTTTTCCCCCCCCCCCTTTCCCTCTCATTCTCTCCCGCCAAGTTTTCCCGCCCACCCTTTCCCGCCCATTCTCTCCCGCCAAGTTTTCCGGCCCCACCCTTTCCCGCCCATTCTCTCCCGCCAAGTTTTCCCGCCGTTTCAGCCCCTCGTCGGCCTATATATAGCCATGTCTTCTCCACTAACGAGCACCAGCAACATTTCTCCATTCATTGCTTCTCTCATCCAACGTAACAACAAAATCCTTCCGAGCTGAGCCGCCGCGAGATGGCTCCTCGTCGCCGTAGCAACACGGGCTTCATCGGCGTTCGCCTGCGCCCCGCGGGACATTTCGCGGCTGAAATCACCGCCGGTGGTACGCGTGTGTGGCTCGGCACCTTCTACACGAAGGAGGCTGCTGCCCGCGCATACGACGTTGCGGCTTGGAGGTTTGGCCGGCCGCGCCACGAAATGAACTTCCCGGAGGTCGGGTCTCCGACGGAAGCTCGTAGTCTCTCATCGAGCTGCTACTTCGCTCACAGGGTGAAGCGCGGCGGTACAGGTCTGGCCAGCGGCGGATTGATACCACCGAGGCGGACGAGCAGTTCATGGCACACTGGCGCAGAGACAATCCTGGAGCCGTCGAGGCAGAGCGCGCATTCTGGAAGGACAAGCGGACGTACGGAGAGAGAGGAGGGCGGGAAAGCGGCAGAGGAAGGCCGAGGTTGAAGCAGAGTACGCCAAAGGAGAGGCGTCGACATGGGGGAGGATGATGAACGGTGGTCGTGGAACCTCACAACCACCGCTTCGGAGGACACCCCGGCCGAGGATGAAGATTTCGACTTCGATTAATATGTGTGTGTGTCGAGTCCGTGTGTCTAGCGGGTCATGCGTCGACCCAGTGTTAAGTGCTTTGTTCGTGTGTGGGTGTAGTTCTTTAAATGTTTTGGTTTGTGTGTGGGTCTAGTTCTTTAAGTGTTTTGGTTCCTGTGTGTGTGTAGTTCTTTAAGTGTTTTGGTTCCCGTGTGTGGGTGTAGTTCTTTAAGTGTTTCGGTTCGTGTGTGGGTGCTAAGTTCTTAAATGTATCACTTTTGTGCATGCCATGCCATGTGGACACACACAAGTTTTGGGGCCATTCCACATACGTATCCCGGATTTTAGCAAGTGCTAGCCCATGCATGCGGAAATCGTCAACGCCGGTACATGCAAGGTTAGCCAAACCTTACATCACAATTGTACACATATGTTATGGGCATATGCAAGTTTTCCAGCGATTCCGACGCTCCGACGGTCTCGTATCTTGGAAAACCCTAGGACTGGGACCCCGCAGATCTACCCCTATAGCTTTCTCCGTGCGAGGGTTTACCAATGGACTTTTTTACTTGTTTTGCTTTGTTTAGGACATATGTACATGTAAATCATAGGTTGGGCATACTTTACCATAAAATAGGCTCCGTTTGAGCCGTGGCGGGAGTTTCCACATACAGATCCTAGGGCGGGACCCCGCAGATCTACCCCTAGGGTAAGGGTTAGGGTTATAGTTAGGGTTAGCAATGTATGTGGAAACCCTAGGGTTAGGGTTAGAGTTAGCGTTACCAATGTATGTGGAAACCCTAGGGTTAGGGTTAGGGCTAGAGTTAGGGTTAGGGTTAGAGTTATGGTTAGGGTTAGAGTTAGGGTTAGGGAATTCTTAAAAAATAGAACCATTTTTTACATAATTCATACTAGTAAATAAATAATAGAAACATATTATAAAGTAATATGAGAGAGGAAAAAAATAAAAAAAAAATAAAAAAATACTATATGCCGAGGGTGGCCGTCGGCATAGGGTGCCCATGCCCTATGCCGAGGTGGCCGTCGGCGTCCGACCGACGCCGTGAGCGGGCGACGACGGCGCGGGCTGGGCCGCGAGGCGATGCCGGTGGTACGCCGAGGGCCAAGGTGACGCCGACGGCTGCCCCTCGGCGTAGCCTCCTCTACGCCGACGGTATTTGTACGCCGACGGTCGGCTTCCTGAGCTGCCCCGGCGAGGCCGTACGCCGACGGCCCCGATAAAAAGCCGTCGGCGTACAGTTTGGCCGTCGGCGTCTTCTCCCATTCCTGTAGTGCCTTGTAGTTTTCCCCTTGTCTCTGGGACCGTGTATGGCTCCTATGGTTCCCTTCTCCACGAAATGCTCCGTGGACGGACTTACGATGAAGAAGACGGAATGGGGAAGAACACCGCGCTTATTGCCAAAACCTCCGTCTCGCTTTTCGCATCGCAAGATCGATCCGAACGGGACTAAGCTGTACCGCCTGGACGTGCTCAAGTTATCGACAACCAGTTTCGCACGAGCTCACACGACAGCGACGGCGCGCACGTCGTCGTCGTCAGCGAGGACGCCCGCTAACGTATATGTCTGCCAAGTCTCGAGCCGTTCACATTTCGTCGTGACAACGGCAGTGTACTCCCGTTTATAGGCACGGCACTTTTGATTACTTCATGCGAGAAGCAAACGTTCACTATTTATTGTGCTGTACAGGAGAAGCTCAACAGCTAGGACAACCGGAGAGAACGAGAGGTTTCCTTGTCTATACTTCTTTTTTTCCCTAAATAATTGGCAAGCAGATATGAGGACGCCAATTTTTCTGTCCCTCTCTTTCTATTGTATACGGTTGTAAAGGTTGGCTTTCTCTTGGTCCTCCCCACCTTTGTTTTTCTTTTTAGCGTTGTCGACGTCGACCACGACGGCGACATGTTGACAAGTGCGTCTACGGAAGGCTGGCTGAGACAGTATGGCTTCTACGGTGTACAAGGGTCAATGCATACATGGATGATCAAATGGCCGCATTGTCGGCTTTTATCGTGTTGGAAGCGGCGAGGATCATCGGGGGGTGACATATGGCAGTTGAAACGAGGAGGCGTCGCTGGTGGAGTAGCCACGGGGTGAGAGGAAATAGAAGACATGAAGAATGATATAATGGTGTCCTGTCCGTGTCATTGAATTGCTAGATGAAAAGGCGAAACGGGGTGCAAATGAAGATAGAGCAAGCAACGATTTATTGTTTAAGGTGAATTACTATTTTAAAAGTTTGCCAAAGAATTAAGTTGGTGAATTGCTTATATCCATCAAAGTTTTTTTTAAATACAGCTGGGGTGGGGGGTTGGGGGGACGTTTTGTCGGAGTCCCGCATTACTCCGTCTGGGTGACTCATGCGGCAATGGAACCCTAGTCGGCTACATCCGCTGATGGTACGGCGTCGTTGAAGCCAAGGGGAGGGGAAGGGGGCGGCAACAAACTGGAGCATTAAGCTTTTGTTGTTGTTGAATACTTCTTGTTCGTCTGAGGCTTAATTACATGTTAAATAAATCCGTTTGTTGAACCTTGTTTAATTGGAAGGTTTGCTCATCTATTTTCCCTAAAAGAGGAAAACAAAATCATGAGTAGTGCCTCCCGTACCATGACACCCATTCACCCAAATCTCTGGAGGTTCCATCGAAAAAAAAGCGAAGATAAAAGAGAGAGCTACACATGGTAGACACGGCAAAGAAGCTGTGTATTAAAGCTGTCGCGCGTGAGCTCCTCAAGGCAATTTCCACCAGCTAAAAGGAAAAAGGGAGCAACAAAGAAATAACCTTGGAATCATATGGTGCTATGAACCGGCTCACCACATAGTGGTGCATTGGTTCCTACATTCTGACGAGAAAAACGAATCAACATCTTGATTCGCTTCTTTGTATGCAGCTATGGGCCCTTTGGCATAATTGTGAAAAGATTAGCTGGAAAGGTGGTAGTTGTTTATTCAAGAGTGGGGCAATTTGAGACCCACAACCAACTTAACACATAGCAGCTAATTTACAAGCAATTCTAAGTATGACAGATTTTTCGCTGAGCCAACTCCACATAGTGCATGGTCTTATGGCATACGCTACGGCCCGCGACATGGATATGGATGCGTATGCGTTGACGACATCTTGACGTCCCAGGTGACCATAATTGACACTGGACCAGCCGCAAACAGCCAGCCAGCCGCTCGCACCAAGGAACTTGCCGACGTTTGCCCATGATGCGCACAACGGGGCAGCAGAAACCTGTATCTCATCTGCGTCCTTGGCTGCATATAGTTAAGATTCAAGAAATTCAAATTCCTTTGCCATGATTTGTTATCTCATAAGCTTGCTCAACTTACATAGGTTCTCAACCATTCTATAATACCATATATAATTCACCACTCCTATCGGTAGCATCAAACTTAGCGTCGAGTGCATTCCATAGTTTGTTCCCATGTCAAACGTGCTGATAAACGTATACCAACTTATATTACAAAGCTGGCCGCTTGCCCGCACGAATGAAACTACCATCGTCTACCGACAACGTGCATGGCGGCGAAGGAGAAACCTATATCTCATGATCCAACCGCGTCCGGGCAGCACATACTTAGAAGTTTGAGTTACTTTGCCATAACTTGTATCTCATAAGCCTTGCTTAATTATATGGGTTATCAACCATCAATCATTCGATAACAGCACAAAAATTACCACTCGCATCAGCGTTGAGCGCATCCTATAACCTCTTGCCATCTCGGATGTGCAGAGAGATAAGAATCCACCAACTTACATCCAAGAACACTTAAGACGGCACCGGCAATGAGTACTGTGTCCTGGTCTCCCTAAATGTTTTATCCTCAGCAGGAGAAAGTGGACCTCTAAAAGTATCATCCGCAATCTGGTGCACGCCCATAACACTGAGCCGCAAGTAGGTTTTAGCGTGTCATATTATAAAATAAGAGCTCCTAAATGGGTTCGTACGAGCGCAACAGGAAAATCAGATGGCGAAAGTTGCCTAAACATATAAGATTTTTTTGGATTGTTAAGTTATTAGGAAATTTCCAAGTTATTTTGACTATCGAAAACAACATCGCACAAGCACTAGCTGATATGACCACATGCATAAGGCTGAGTACATCTACTAGATCTGTATATGGAGCCCATACTAGTGAAAGGTAAGAGAGGAATATCACTTACACCATTACCGGGAAGGCCGCCGCACCAGTTTCGTTGTTAAGGTCACCCATGGTATTGTCTGGGTCAACGGATTCAAAGAGGTCGGCTGAAAAGGAGCAAGGACAAGCCGAAGGTGAAAAACTCGAACTGTAATCGAGCAGTCAAGCTGAGATGCTCTTTAGACACTTAGGACATGAACTATGGTGGCAGCTACATGCTACTTCCCCACGTAATCACGAAGCTAAAAAGAAGATGAAGTAGTGATTGTGAAGAAAAACAGTCCAATGCATGCTACTTCCTCAATGTTCCTCACTATCACTTTGTACGCAGATACTTTTTATTCCAGTGGAGTAGCATCGGTCCACCACTTTCCCTTCTTTCCTCTTCTCTCCGTTCCCTTTCCTCCTTTTTTTTAACTTTATCTGTTGAGGATGTAGCCTCCCTTGCAAGAGACTAGTAGTTGGTCTGCCAGGCAGCTATTTGAAAGTTCGGCCTGACATCCGAGCCTGATTGGCATTTGGGGCAGTGAGTTGAGGCTAGGTGTTGGCCATGTCCTTTGGTGCATATGATCTCGATAAATGGGGTTTTGGAGGAAGACTCTAGAAGCCCGATTTCGAACTTCAATTGTAAAGTTAGGAAACGAGATGCGTGGTGATGCGATGCCAACGACGAAAGAGAAAAAAAAATGCGTGAACTCTTCTAGTATTGTCGGTCTAAATCAAATAAGGCAAGGATAGACAGATAGTAGCTACTACACATTGTAGACACGGCCGGAGAAGGAAAAAAAGTGATGCAGCAAAAGGTACTGTATTTGCGCGTGCGCTGCGCAAGGCAAATTCCTCCCGCAAAAAGGAAAGGAAAAGGGCGAGCGAAATTACCTCACGCTACCGCCGGCGATACGCAAAAAAGGAAGGAAAATCCACGCGGCAGACGCAGACGCCGCGCTGACGTCGCAGGTGACCGTAACCGGCACTCTCCCTGCCGTCGACGCGCACGGCGGTCGGGTCGATCACCACCACCTGACACCTCGGCCCCACCACCACCACCACAGCACGCGTCATGCCTTTCCTTTCTCCTTCCTCCTCCGCCTATTTATCTCCGCCCGCACCACATCGCCGTTTCGTTTTGTTTTCTGCTCGTCTCGTCTCGTCAAACACGCAGCGAGAGCCACACGCCTGCCTGAGACTCCCCAACACGAGCGAGGGAAGAAGAAGAAGAGTCCAGACACCACACACCCACAGCTTGCTCGTTGCTCCATGGGGGCGGGGAAGGACGCTCCACCTCCGGCCACCGACGGGGCCGCCGCGCCGGCGCCGCCGCAGCCGGTCGTGCTCCGGATGGTCTTGCATTGCGACGGCTGCGCCAAGAAGGTCAAGAAGTCCATCCACCGCATGCCTGGTACGCGCGCACCCGCATCCCTCCAACACGCTCTGTTTCGTTTTCGATTTGGTGTCTGATGATGAATTCGCTTCTTCTGCTCTGCAGGCGTGGTGTCCGTGGTGGCGGACGCGGCGGCGAACACGGTCGTGGTGGCGGGGACGGCGGACGCGGCCGCGCTCAAGGCGCGGATCGAGTCCAGGACCAAGAAGCCCGTCGAGATCGTCTCCGCCGGCGCCGCCCCAAGCAAGCCCCCTCCTCCCGCCGCCGACCCCAAGAAGCACCCCGACAAGGGCGCCGGGGCCGACAGCAAGGGGGATAAGGCCGGCGCCGAGTCGCCGCCCAGAGAGGAGAAGAAGCAACCGCAACCGCCCGAGGAGAAGAAACCCGTCCAGGTCGGTACACAAGCGGCAAATCCTGCCCCCACGCAACGCTCTCTTCCTCCCTCTGCTCTGCCCCCAACCACTCCCACCGACCATCATCTCCAACTAACAATGTTCTCTCCGCTCTGGTTTTGATTCTTCGCCAGGACGCGACGGCGCTGCTCAGGATCCGCCTCCACTGCGACAGCTGCGCCGACCGCATCAGGCGACGCATCTACAAAATCAAAGGTGCCGTTTTGTTCGCACCATCAATTCCCCATCCAATTCCTGCTCTGACGCTCTGCTGTTAATTTTGTGTTTTAATTCGAAATTGACGGGTGTTTTTAATGTCTCCAGGGGTTAAGGATGTGATCCTCGAGGGCAATGCCAAGGACGAGGTGAAGGTCGTGGGCACCATGGACGTGCCCGCCATGGTGGCCTACCTCAACGACAAGCTCAACCGCACCGTCGAGGCCGTCGCACCCGGCTCTAAACCCGGCGGCGACGATGCCAAGGACAAGGGCGGCGACGGCGACGGACACATCAAGAAAGACAAGGCGGCGGGAGACGACGCGCACAAGGCGGACAAGGGGAAGGGCATCGAGGTGGCCGGCCCGTCCGTGGCGTCGGCCGCGGCGTCGCTGGCGCCCGCGCCGATGGGCGCCAGCACGCACCACGTCTCGCCGTACGGCTACGGCAACGTCGCCTACCCGCCGCCGCAGCAGGGGCCTCCGCCAGGGTACTACGGTGGTGGCAATGCTGACGGCGCGGGGTACGCCACGCCGTACTACCAGCAGCCAAGAGCCGACGGCGCGGGGTACGCCACCCCCTACTACGAGCAGCCAAGAGGCGACGCCGGCGGCTACTACCAGCAGCAACCGAGAGGCGACGCCGGCGGCTACTACCAGCACCAACCGAGAGGCGACAGCTACTACCACCAGCCCCCCAGCGCCGACGGCGGCAGCTACTACCAGCACCCCGGCGGCTACGACCAGCACCCCAATCCGCCGCCGTACCAGCCGTACCCGTTCGACACGGCGCCGCCCCCGCAGATGTTCAGCGACGAGAACCCCAACTCCTGCTCCGTCATGTGACTCCGTCGGCTGCCCCTCGCATCGGAAGGAATTCACCTCACCGGGAAGAAGGAAGAAGATGAAATCTCTGACGTAGTTAACCGAGGAGTAGCACCTAGCTTAATTTAGCCTTTACTCGGATCGGCAGCGCCATCAAATTCATTCATTGACGCGCGGGCCCGATCAAATTTTGCTCATCCCATTTCTGTTGCCTGTCCCCTGACGATGATCGAGCCTTGTTCTTTCCACGATCTTCATTTTCTTAATTCGATTCAATTCAAATTACCAGATGAGATGAACCGGCCGCCAAGTGTGTGCGCGAGTGCTCGCCGGCCCGTTCGTCGCGAACTGGGCGTTGAATCGTGGACTGGTTTTACTGCTCCGCATATAATCTTGTCTTAGTCGCCGTCGCTTTTAGTCTCTTTTTCTTACGTTTGATCCCGTCATTTCTAGTCTGATCAGAGAGATGTGATCGAGACGCACACTATTGATTGACCAATGGTGTTGGTGACGGACGGGCAACAAGATCTCCGGACGTGGAGCAATTTAAATTTTGGAATCCGGCCGACGGCCGTGGCGGCACCGCCGATACCGTCGTGGCGGCAAATTCGATCTTGCATTCTTGCTCTCCCCATCCTTGCTGCGTCCGTCCGACGCGGCGCCTAGCAGGATCGATAGCAACGCCGCTCCAGCCCGCAGATATTCTCCACTTCGAATTCATATTTGTCGACCACTACTTGATGCTATTTGTTCCCGCAAATTCCACCCATTTATATATCATAGTATCGCACTCAAAGTAATAGATAGACGGAGTTCGATAAAGCTTGTTATGGTAGAATTTGTTGTACTGTAGTAGGTAGATGAGAAGTTATCGTGTTAAACCCTAGACGACGAGCGCACCAGAGATGTAACCATCATCAGTGATGACACTCGTTGATCATCAATCAAGGTTCAAAGACCTCTCTCCTCCACAATAGGAGTAGTTGAGAGTCAAACTCTTTAAACCAGGCCGACTTGAGGCCATCCTCGCCGCACGATGACTAGGAAAGGCTAAGGCGAGGCACCGGAGCTTGCACTGTAGTACATGCTAGGTGTAGTAGCAGTAGGGTTTGTTCCTTCATTAGGGAGTATGGTGTCCTGCTAGTATCTGCTGTCATGCCGATGGGGTGCGTGCTATCGATGCGGTCGAGCAACGAACGATGGATGGCTAGTGGTGGAGATCTTGGTGGCGGCAACGTGGTGCTTGTTGTGGCAGGTTGGACCTTCCATGGCGCATCACCCCAATGAGCCCGACCCAGATTTGGGGGACTTGTTGTTGTGCGGGTGCGATGGAAGTTGCGGTTCTTCATATCTTCGTCAACCATCGAGGAGATGGTGGAGAGGCGATCTGCATTGATCGACATGGCTGGGACCTTTGGCTGCTGCAACTTGCAGAGTTTACCAGTTGCAGCAAAGATGCGTTGTTGTAATCCGTGGTCAATGGGACAACTCCGTGCTTGGCCGACTAGCCAAATAGGAGTCCCTTCAGCCACTCGTCATGGCACTCACCTTCGGTCCACCCCCAAGTGGTTCCTTCCCCGACGATGTCATCTTCATCGGTGGAGAGGCACCTGGTTGCGCTTTCCAACCTATCTTGTTCAGGGTCCTTTTGTAAAACCAACAGATTGGTTATATTTTTTATTTTCTTGTAAGGTTGTTTTTGTAAAATGTAAACCAGCTGGGTAGGCAGCTCTAGAACCTCCATGTTCTTTTGAATAATTGTTATGTTTATCTCTGTGACGGTTGTTGTTTTGATATATTCTGTGTGCCATAGATAACTATTAAGCCGAATTGCGGCTGCAACCTGCTAGGCTCAACTATTTTTGTATTAGTAGAAAATTTTATTAGTTATGGCATTCACATTGATTTATTGAGTTTGTCAAGGCTGGTTAATAGGCAGTCCCTATCTCATATGCACAACCTTTTTGACATTTTCGGGGCGACAGAATGAGCCGGCGAATCCAAAAGACAGATTCATCTTCATCTAGTACGGTAATTAATTTCCTACGTTATCTTGCTGGGAAATCTTGGGCTGGTTTGGAGACCAATTCCAATTTCCAAGCAATCGCCGGTTAGGTGCCCACTAACGCCAATTCTGCATCTATCTTTCTCCTACAATCTCTACCCAGGACTAGCTGGAGTGGACTGTCAAAGTGTCAAAACCTGTGCATCGGGCTGGTATTGACCAATGGGACGACCGGATTGAGTGGAAGACGTTATCCGGAAGGGAGAAATGGTTCGAATATTTTACACGCACACACGTCCTTTTCGCACACATTTTGCAGGTTTGCCAAACCACCTACCGATCTGTACGTGCCATTGCAGCTTGCTGCAACTACAAGTCAGACGCAGGTATGCCCATGTTTGAAGATTGCGGAAATTGTCCCGGCATGAAGAATACTCGCCAGCGTACATGCATTTGTAAAAAGAAAAAGCAAAAATACAGAGGGTACATAGACTTTGAACACGTAGGCCGCGCTTTGTACCTCTCACGGTGATAGGTAGACCATGGTAATAGGAAGACGAGAAAGATATTTTTTTTTTCATATGCTGCTACCAAACAAATTTATCCAAAAATATCAGCATGTTCAGATCGGCATTTTGTCCGGAGCAAGGTCCGTCTAGGTGGAAACTAAGACTACCCATAGTGGGAGTATCATAGGTAATATCATGCATTTCATGCATGCAAAATGCTGATGTGGTAGTGCAATTAAGGATGAGAGAGAGGGTACTAGTATCATGGGTAGATACTGTATCATAGCACATACTACTAGAAAAATTAATGTCAAGTAAATCTTGTACACATATTTGCATTGAGATTCTACAAAACAATTAATATATGAAAATTATGATACTAGTATATGATACCATGCATCGTGGAGATAGTAACATGTAGTAGTATCATACGCATGATACTTCTATATGATATTATGCATTGTGACTAGTCTAAGGAAAATTTCCTTATTTCTTGTGCCAGGCTGCATGAGCCTCTTACATGATACGGTGAATGCAGCCATACCGAAACACATAACCCAATTTTCTTCAAAAATACACCACATCCACTCCGAGCTAAGAAACAAGCTTAAAACGCCATATTTTTCGTCGTTTCTACCCTTTTGAGCCAAACATGATCCTACTGTTTTTATGCACGTTTAGTACGTAAGCAACCAGCTCATTGTCCTCTGTCCCCCGAAAGTGGCAACAGTTTATAATCGAGCAGGATACCAAACCATCCTATCCACTTCCAAGTGCGATGCTCTTTCTTTAATCTTCAAAAATCATCATCGCTAACGACACCCCTGAATCATTGAGACGGTGCCAGATGGAGTGGAGAGAAACACGTACGCATGTGTGGAACAGAACCTGTTATGTTTTGTTGTCCCCACCCATGTCATGTGTTTGAGTTTGGCTAGGAATATCCTCCACGCAAGATCCGTGTCAGCAAAATGGACAGGGGAACTGAAAATATTAAGGCTTCTCCATAGTTAATGATGAAAGGAATGGAAATAAAGGCTGTCTTATTTATTACCCTCTAATTTAATAAATAGACAGGTGAGTACATGTTGTTTTTCCTCTTTTTTTCTTGTGCTTACTAAGTTATGAACTTTCTTAATTTTGGCGAATTGACGCTCAGATTTTATAATTTCTAATGGAGTGAGTACATCTTTTAAGAAACAATTCATTAAAAAGTCTCTTATAAAAAGTCACAACTACCATTGTTCCGGTTTATAGATCTTATGTGTACCCCTAGGTTATAATTTAACTAACATAATAAATGTTATACATTACAAAATATAGATCGTCAAAAATAGATGTTTTACTTTCTAATAATACAATTTTGTATAGTATAATTTATATCATGTTAGTTAAATTGACGAAAAGGTAGATAGCTGCATGCCGCTTATTCTCTCCCCGGTGTTGGTATGCGCGAGCGGGAATGAAAGTTACCTCCCACCCATCCTACCTCCGTTTTGCATATGAACTAAAAACTAGGCCACCTACTGCACATCATTTTGGCACAAACTTAACTATTTTTTGCGTACGGTACATTTTGTGGATATGATAGATCCTGTTTTCCGCCTCATATTCATATGTATCATACACATTGGTTAAAATGTGAGAGTTTTATAGGTTTTCCCTTTTGAGTATCTCTTAGAAAACCTCTAAGTACGACAGAGTCATTGATTTGAAGAAGGATTTTAATAGTCGTTATTGCATCTACATTGATCTTATTGGGTCTTGTCCGAGCATATACAATTTTCGATAAGACTGGTTCTTTTTATCAGTTTCACGTCACTTAGATAAAACGAAAAAAGATAGGATACAATGGATCATTGAAGGTATGTCTAGTCATTATGGATTGTTATCAAGAAAACATGCGAGTAAAAGGAAACATCTCACACAACGACAAGAATGTCTAGAGGATTATCCCTCAGAGAAGAGAAGAAATATCTTTTTTGTTTGTTTCTCTCTTCCAAATCAGCCGCCGCTAGCTATTACTTATTCTTATCTTTTGTAACATTTTTGTCGGCACGATGGGATGCACTGGTGAATCCAAAGGATACACTCTTTTAGTCTAATAAGATTTACTTTGTTACTCTATCTTCTGAGAAAATCTTGGGCTGGTTTCGAGACCATTTCCGAGCAATGGCAGGTTAGGTACGCGATTAACACCAATGCTGCTGTTTTTTCTGCTAATCCACACGGGTCTAGGGTGGACAGGCAAAACCAATGGGACGACCGAATTCAGTGGACGACGTTATCCGGAACGGAAAATAGTTTGAATATCAAGTACGCCCATTTCACACACATTTTGCAGGTTTGGTCATGCCACCTACCGAATCTACATCCGTACCATTGCAACAACTGCAAGTCAGTCACCACACAAGTATTAGTATGCCGGTGTTTGAAGCATAGCTACTGTCCAGAAATAAAGAACTGGGGTACACATACATGCACTTGTTGTAAAGTAACACATGCATAGACTTTGACTACTAAGATTACAACAGATCTCTAGAGTCCGGATTTTTGATTGCGAGTCTTTGATCTCCTTGGTACTCTTGTTGCTAAGCTAGGTCCCTTATAAATGCCATTGAACTTCTCGTACGTAAGCAACGAGGTCAACGTGTTTTACCCCTGAAAACGGCAACATTTTATAGTCCAGGAGAAACCTAAACCATCCAATCCATTTCTAAGAGCAATTCCAATAGTGTAGTCAGCTGTTGCCTATAAGCCAAGTGTCATGTCATTTATAGCCAAGTTAGAGCCAACATATACAATAGTGAGCTATAAAAATGTAGTATTTTATCAATGTATGGCCCACCCTTCACTCTCACGAAAGTCGCTTAGGAAGCACGTCTTCAGAAATTTGCTTATCGTATAAGAGCCCACTCTCCTTCTCTCTCCTCCTCTCTCTCTTCCAACTAAGCAATAATATACTATTTTAATTCTTATAGCCAGCTGATTAGGACTTATTGTACTTGCTCTAAGGGGCGTGCTTTTCTTTAATCCTCCTCCTCGCTAACGATGATTGTGAATCATTGACGGTGCCGAATAGAGGAAAGAAACACGCACGGATCGTTGGAACAGACTGGGGCATATGTCTCCACGCCTGGGTTTGACCAGGAATATTCTCCACGGCCGCCACGCAAGCAGCGTGTCAGCGAAAATGGACTTCGAAGCTCAGAAACAATATTCAGTTCAGCAGCATCTGAATCTGACCAGGATCCATGTGCTGCTGCAGGACAGAGTCCTTCTCTTCTGGAAGTACCATGTACTACGAGCAACGGCAGGCCGTCGGCGTGCTAATTTTGCCCTTGTTTAATTAAGCCGGCGTCCTAAGTAAGTCCCAACAAAAAAAAAAATCGGTGTCTAAAAAGTATCCGTTGGACGAACTACGATTTGACTGTATCTGAACTCCAGTTTCTGCGTATGAAATGCCGGCGCATTGGATAATCACGACGGCGACGTACGGCATCATCGATCGATTATTTATACGAAGCGAATATCGAATTGCTAGCGTGTTTTGGGTCCATAATCTATTGCTGAGCATCGTGGCATGTCGTGAGGATACAGCAGGAGCCGTCCTATCGGTTCGACCGTCGTGTGTTCCCCAGCCTCTTCGACGAGACGCGCGAATGTCACGATACTGTGACTATCAGCGTCGGATCTTTCTTTTTAAATCTCAGCTGACGTACCTCGAGCTGGCACGCGTGCTATTATTTGAATCAAATCAAGGTACTGTAGTAGGTAGCAACCGACCGGCCGATCTTATTTTCATATCGCGGACTCATGATAAGATCGAATCCGTCGACCACATTGCTCACATGGAACTGCAAAAGCAAAACAAAAATGGATTGCGTCTTCAGGACCTGAATACCGGACCCATGTAAACTTCCCAGCTAAATGGAAAGCCAATCATTTCTTTACGGTGCTCTTTTAACCTTTGTTACTCCACTTTAAGTCTCTTCTTACTCTTTTCATTTTTTTTTGTAGTATCATTTTTTGCAAACAGAGCTTGGCTGTGGTGGTTAGGTCCCTTGTGGTGGAACCAGTCCACCCAGGTTCAAGTTCTAGACTTGGCATGGGTGTTTGCATTTACCTGGATTTATTCCAGAATTTAACCGGCGCTATGCTTTCATTGGTAGGTGACGTGCCCGTCAACAGCGAGGTGCCAGTGGTGACTTCGTCAACCTCAAGATATGCCAGCTCAGTTTCTCGGAGGTGCTCATAGGGGTAGGGTGGGCGTGCGTGCGTTCATAGGGGTGTTTGTACGTGCGTGTTCTTGAGCGTCTGCGTTGTACTGTGCTCTCAAAAAAAACTTTATAACCCTTTAATTTTGAACTTTACTTTTTTTTCTTGGCAAACAGTTTTTAAACGAGTACACAGGAACGGGGCGATCAAAGACAAAAGGAAGCAAACAAGGCAGTTTCAGTGGGCCTCTCTTTGCTCATGGGCGCCCTTTAATCACATGTTTGGGCCTCTTTAAAACCCTACCTTTGCACACACCCCATTGTCATCTTTCTGCTACCCATTTCCTCATGTCTGCGTGTTTCAAAATTTCCTCCCATGGTTACGTTATCTGCCACTGCCAGCGTGCCGCCTCTGCTAGGAAGTAGGAACTGGTGATTCATTACTTTTGGTTAAAGTATCTCAACTGACACTAGGTGAGACCTGGTGTCTGGTAGTAACTTGCAAGGCGGTAAATTAGTTACCTGCAAGCACCAACAAGAGCAGCTTCCTTGTTGGTTGTCATGTCCAGTTCAGTCTCATACTGGCATTTGATAGTTCAGTACGATTGCATTATTGCCTAGGTTTGTGCAGCTGCTAACTTTGCGGAGTCTCCAACAGTTCCTCGTCTCTTTATCCTCCTTTTTATACCATGATGAAAGTACAAAGGCAAGTCCTTTGAGGAAAGATAAAGTGTGCCGTAACGGACCGCATTGACATTTCACATCCCAACTACAAATTTCAGGTCAACTTTGCAAAAGAACCCACTCCGACGCTTTAGAGCAAGTACAATAGAGTCCAGTCAGCTGACTATAAGACATTAAATAATATATTTTAGATAAGTTGGAGGAGAGAGAAGAGGAGAGAGAAGAGAGGTGAGCTACTATGCAATAGCCAGCTCTTGCACGTGCTCCTAGGCAACTTGTGAGAGTGAAATATGAGCCATATATTAGTAAAGTACTACATTCTTATAGCCAACTATTGTACATGTTAGTTATATGATGACTACAAATGATATGACATCTTGTTATAGCCAACAGTTGGCTATACTACTGGAATTGCTCTTAGCCACATGCACGCATGGCTGCACACTTTGTTGCTAGGTCCATCATTCCACGAGGATAACCACCAAGAGATACAATCATACACACGAGTCCATGCATGATGCATCCGTTTTCTATTAGGCTAGCCATAGGCTAGTATCATAAGGAGTATCATGCATGCCACCTTTGAAAAAATCTGATGTGACGCTATAATTAATGAGGAGAGATATGCTAGTGGTATCATAATATGATACTGTATCATAGCACGTGAAACTAGAAAATTTAATGTCAGATACATCCTATACACACAATTGCATTGAGATTCTACAAATAATTAAATATCATGAGATTATGATACTGCTAGATGATACTAACCACTATAGCGGTAGTATCATAGACTTGTATCATATGGATGATACCACTATATGATACTTTGCACTATGACCAGCCTTACTCTACTTCGATCTCCATCGGTTTCTTCTACAGCTACAAGCCTACAAGGCAACCAAGTTTCGTCCAGTTTGTACGAAATTCTGCAGAGCCCAACTTGATAGTAGTTCAAATAAGAAATAAGACGGAATCACAGTCGTGTAGGAAATTCCACTATTTGTTGTCCTTGAACTCTAGTGGTTTCATCGTAAAACTGCTGTTTAGTTTAAAACAAGCCCTCCCCAAGCTCTTGAAAAAGACTTGCATCATGCGTGACCAGAGAAATGCGTTGACATGGACAAAGATAACCACGCTGCAAAAAGAAAATAGAAAATCGTGACAAGCCCGAAACAAGGAAAAAAATGAGCCCTCGACCCAGCCGACCTCTCTAGCACCATGTTGGCCACAAAGCCCTAGTAGCGGTGTCCCCACCCCCTAGCATTCGCATGCAACCTCATGGTCCCACCTCTTAGCCTTAATTAGCACCATGTCATCCATATGCCATTAGCAATAGCCCACCGTGTTGTCTTCTTGAAGTCGTGCCTTCAACTTGAAGGAAGGAGCATGGAGGCATTAATCGGTGATGAATTCATCCGACAAGAGCGACGAAGTGTCGCCAATGAGCATGGTCGGTACGATGATTTTAACATCACACTGACGAGTGGGGAAGCGAAATGCGCTAGGGTCGCGAGCGAGTAGGACGACGAACGAGCCAATCAAGTTTGAGGATCAACATGGACTAGCCAGACGTCCACATAGTGGAACAACACGAGCTCTGGGGAGTTTGACGAGAGTAGTGTGGAGTTGCTTGGCTAGAAGAGGCAAGTATAGATTTGGACGGTTCGATCTAATACATAATTTTTTTCGTGTCACTTGTTGTCCACCCAAGCATGATGTGATATGAACTTTTCCAAGAGTTTAAAGTTTCTTTGGACCAAATCAAAGTTTATACTGAAAGGTGAGCTTGCTAGATAGTCCACGATGAAAAATGGCCTTAATTTTTTTAGGAGGAAGGGAGAGTTTTCATTCATCAACCAAGTTCACAGGGATACAGGTAATGTCAGTCGTCCTAGAAGCCAGATAGGACGGCAGTTACTACAGCATTTACAAGAGAATGAGCATCCGCAGCAGACTCTCTATACTCATGGCTAAAAGAAGCCACCTGAAACAAAGAACTCCGGTAGTCCGGTACTCTATTTCCTTCAACAAGAGAACATATCGACAGGGCACCTTGTTCTTCAGATTGTGTATCACTTTATCACCTGTAAACAGTCGGAAACGACACTGGTTTCAGTCAGCTGAAGATCAAGTGCAAGCGAGTGTGCTTCATTGCGAGCTAAAGACATGTCGAGCTCCATCTCAAATGCCAGGCCCAACCTGTGCATGGCCTCCTTAGCGAACAGCGGTAGGCCTTTTTTTTAGATGGGCCACTCCTCGGTAACACGGCCGCTTCCTGTTCAGCTTTTGTTTCCAGAGCACAATGGAAGGCCCACCCCAGTGGTCCAGTCTGGGAGCTTATTATTCTCTCCAAATGAAAATAGTTTTCCTATATAACTTTTGAAGTTTAATAAGAGTCTGAGAACCAATGTGTGGTTGGATGGCCTTCCCTAAAAAAAGGGTGTGGTTGGATGATTTGGGAGGCAGTGGCACTAAGTCACCCAGACGACTAGAGTTTAAACCCCAGGTTTAACAGTTTAGTGTTTCGTAAAGATGAAATATTCTTCAGTGCGAGACGACGTTCCGGTCAATAACGAGGCGATGCACCTGTGGTCTGACTTTGTCAATCTCGCAGACCAAGGGTGTGTTTGGATTATAGCCAATGCCTACCATACCAAAAATTTGGCAAGCCCACGACATTAGGTCGTTGTTTGGCTTAACGCCAATATATTTGCTCGCCAAAGTTCGCCCGAGCCTGTCCACGTAATTTTCGCCCACGCGAGGGCGAGCTGATGGCACGGAAATCGTGCGCCAAAATATTGGCTGCCCCGCCCGCTCGGGTCGTCCTAGTGGGTCCGGTGTAATCAATGCTTGATTCCCTTGTGGAGTAAATACGAACAACAATCCAGCGCTCTATTTTCTTTGTTATTATGCCAGCAGTACTCTGCTAACTACTGCTACAAGGAAACATTCCGTTAAAGAAAGAACTACCACTAGAATTTTTTTTCTTTAGGTGTTCAGCGCACTGCAATAGTCGCTTATGATTTTGCACCGGTTGCAAACAAAACGGAGGCACTAGTCTACCCAAAATTTGGAAGAGCAATGGCTATAATCCAAACAACAACACCTTGCCAAAATTTTGGTCATGCCAAAAATTTGGTAGGGCTTGTTGCTGTTGGGGCTCAAACCAAACACACCCCAAGACTATGCATGGTTTGGTACCAACTCGCCCAAGCTGTCGAACCAAACCAAGGGCAACTGTGTCACAAACTAACTTGTCTATTGGATCCAAGCTCGTGAACAACAATAGTGTTAGCTACCTTTTAATTATGTGCGATGCATGAGAAGACCATGCCATTTTCTCACTTCGTAAATGTGAACGTCAGCCGTTGAGTTCGCTGACAGTTAGGGAGCTCGGTGGCCTCAGCGGCGTGGCGAGCGACAATGGTGACCACAATGAGCCCATGCGCTGTGGCATCGGAGGCGAAGCGTGGGACGATGGTGGCCTCAATGAGTATTGACCCGGTGAGCGAGAAGAGAAGTAGCACTGCAACGCATGCAAATGCCTCTTGTTGGCCACGATCACCGCCGCGGTGAGGTGCACCGCACACGGCAATGGCCAAAACATGAACTTACGCTTAGAACTCGCCACGACGGAGAATACGAGGAGGACAACTTTGAATGAGGTGATGATCATGGACACCGCTAGGGACCCGACCGGATGTGGCAATAAGTGGCGCATGTGGCAATCGTAGCAACGACATGCTGATGGTGAGCGGCGCAACACAACACGTTCATCACGACGGCAAGTTGGGCGAGACCGATTGCCACATCGTCGCGGATGCAATAACAAGGTCGAGTATGTTGGCCGTCGCGGCGTGGGCAATCTCGGCGAGTCGTGTGACGTGAGGTTGTGAGGAGGAGCTTGCTAACCAACACCACCACGTTGCTGTTGCCCATTGAAATGCGTGTCTTCGTCAGCCGTCGTAAACTGCGAAACCAAACTAGCCAAAATCACCAGTATGTAGATATTTAGTAGTGACTTCGTTTATCTCAAGACCCACCGTATAAACTTCTTGAACCCCATCTCTCGGAGGTGCTTATAGGGTAGTGTGTGCGTGTACGTGATAATAAAAGTGAGCATATTTACGTATTTGCAAGGGTCTGTATTATGTTTGTTAAAGAAAAAATTAATAAAAGTGTGACACGTCTAAAAAAAAAGAGTTTTCACAGCGTGAGACTGACAGACGGAGCCCACGCAGGTAACGACTTCTCCTTGCTTTCCCCGTGCAGCAAAGCATCTCTCGCGACACGAAGTCCTGGACCAACAGCTGCGACTGCGAGCGAACCGAGGAGGACACCGCAACCGCCGGATCCGGCCCCGTCCCCATCCCCATCCCCGCCGGCTGCAGCCGATCGCCGCCTTCCGAATCCGACCCCGGTCCCCGTTCCACGCCGCCGCCGCCGCGGGAAGCGCCGGCCATGGGCTGCTCCTCCTCCGTGCCAGGTTAGTTGATCTTCCCCTTTTCGATTCAATTCGTTCTTCGTCTGATAGTGGCCTGCTGCGGGCGCCGTGCCTCGAGTGTTAGGGTAGATGTCTGATGCTGTTCGTAGCTTTAATTCGAGCCTCGATCGGTATTTATGTTTTCCCGGCTGGGGTTGATGCCTCCTAATATTGGTCAGGCCACATATTTTCCTCAATTTTGTTGAGTAGAGAACACTCTTCAACTGCCGGTGATAAATCCGTAGGATCCGTTAGAACGGCGTGTCCGCGCTGTCTCCGCAGATGGAGTGCGAGAGTTTGCAGCTGGAGCAGAGGAATTAGTCAACTACTTACCGTATTTTCATGCGTGCAGCTGCTGGAAGTACCGGAGCGCTGAGGAACATCGACGGCAGCTCTTCTGCTACTGACTCAAACGAGTTGCGTGCAAAGGTACCTTTCCCCCCCCTTCTGTCCGCCTGCTTATGTTGTCGTTGCTTGCGGTACCAGGACAAGCTTTTGCAAGTATTTGCAACCATAGTTTCCCCTTGCATGACATTAGAGCCAACAATTAATTTAAGCCACACCGTACGGTAGTGTACAGAAGACAGACCATTGGCAAGATTCAGAAATATGATGGCTTGGAAACAACATCCAGAACATGCTATTTTCCTTCTGCACCGTGATCTGGATAATAATTCCTATAGGGTCTAGTGTATATGAATTGGTAGTATTCTGCATCGGCCTAATAGGTCAACTGAACCTCGTCACCTATTTCCATGTGTACTACTACTTATATACCCCTTCAGCAAAATACAGTGAGATACACTGCATTGATGTTTGTATCATTTACTTGTGCCTACACTTAATATTTATAAGTGAAACTGGAAATCATTTTAGTATGGACAAGCTCTGTTGTACAAGGTGGGAATCATGCAGTTGCTCTGCTCAACATTTTTGCTCTAGGATATCTGGTGTTGTACTGGATGATTTTGGACATTTCTGTGGCCAATAAAATAGAATCTGTCAGCTGCTTCATGCGTCCATTCTTTAACTATTCCACTATTGATTTGATCTGACATACATATTAGTGTAACACCTTTCTGGGTAGGCATTGATCCCCATGGGGCAGGATATGCCTATATAGGGCTGCAAGTGGGGCGGGTTGCGGGACAACAAATTGTACTAGCTCTTCTTTAAATCTGACTCAATCTGTAACCAGGTTTGCTCTAATTTTGCTGTTTGCGGGACTTTGCGGGCGCGCCGCTTGCAACCCTAGGCCTATATGTCCTAGCTTGTTTATGTGTGGATGTTTTTAAAATTTTGCATAATTCATGAGCAAGGTACCTTCCCCCCCTCTGTCTGCGCCTGCTTATATTGTCGTTGCTTGCGGTATCAGGACAAGCAATTGCAAGTATTTGCAACACCATAGTTTCCCCTTGCATGACATTAGAGCCAACAATTAATTTAAGCCACACCGTCCGGTAGTGTACAGAAGACAGACCATTGGCCAGATTCAGATATATGATAGCTTGGAACAACATGTAAAATGTACTAACTTTTTCTTCTTCACTCTTCATCTGGATAAGAATTCCTCTAGGGTCTAGTGTATGTGGATTGGTAGTATTCTGCGTCAGCTTATCAGGTCAACTGAACTTCGTCCACCTATTTCTATGTGTACTATATAATATGCCCCTTCAGTAGAATACAGCGAAATACATTGCATCGATGTTTGTATCGTCTACTTGTTGCCTACCGTAATATTTATATGTTCTGTCTTATTGTTATAAGTGAAACTGGAAATCATTTTAGTACGGACAAGCTCTTTTGTACAAGGTGGGAATCATGCTGTTGCTCAGCTCAACATTTTTAGTCTAGGATATCTGGTGTTTTTTTTAGCGTGAATATCTCGTGTTGTACTGGATGATTTTGGATATTTGGGTGGCCAATAAAATAGAATCTGTCAGCTGCTTCATGCGGCTGTTCTTTAACTATTCCACAATTAATTTGATCTAACATTCATATTAGTGCAACACCTCTCTGGGTAGTACTGATTCCCATGGGGCAGGATATACCTATATGTGCATACACATAGCGTGTTTGGATGTTCTTTAAAATTTGGTATGTTCCATGACCAAGGTGCCACATTAAGCTTTGGTTCAATTGTCAATAAACATAAGATGTAAACCATACCATTTGACATTTGTTGCTTGTACATGTTTTGACAACCTCCAAACAATATGTTTGAAACATTTTATCATTTTACACAAAACTACATTGTTGTTGTTTGAACAGACTCCTGTTTTTTTCATCCTGGGAATGTGACTCTTTTTGATAGCATGACAAAAATAGAAGCGGAGATATATTTATGCACATGAACGATTTGAAACTCTGTTTTCCTTCTGTCCAGTAATTTATTTCATGGTTGGCCCTGTTGAACGCATGTATCGTGTCTAATGATGGTTAGTGGCTCTGTTTGATGTTCTCATTATCTTCACGTTGCAGCTGGTATTGCTCGGGGACTCAGGTGTTGGAAAAAGCTGCATCGTCCTTCGATTTGTTCGTGGCCAGTTCGATCCGACTTCCAAGGTAACTGAAATGTTCCTTGACTTGGTTGCGTTTCTCTCGCTTCAGAAGTTCCATTATTTATTTATTTATTTTAAAATAATTTTAGGTAACTGTTGGTGCATCGTTTTTATCGCAAACATTGGCATTGGAGGATTCGACAATAGTGAAGTTTGAAATCTGGGATACCGCTGGACAAGAGAGGTACATATATTTTTTTTCTTTGCTGTAACCATCTTATAATGATAGGTATTTAACAAGTTGTTGAGAAGTCATGACTGATAAGATAACCTGTCAATTTCAGGTATGCTGCCTTGGCACCTCTTTATTACAGGGGAGCTGCTGCTGCTATTATTGCCTATGATATAACTAATCCAGAATCATTTAAGAAAGCACAATATTGGGTGAAGGTGAACTATGCTAACTCTCTTTTATTCAGTTCTTTGCTGTCCATTCCTTTAGTACTAGATTTTCTTATGCTCAATACTCTAAGACTACTATTTAAAATATGTTGGAGATGACCATGTTCTATCTGGATAATTCCTGCATAACAGAATTGGTTGTGGACATAATCGAAGTGTACCTTACAAATTAGAAGTTGTCAAGTCCGTTATGTATCCCATTGTCTCAATTCAGTTTGGCTGCTGTGTATTCAAATTTCCCTTTTATATTTCCTATACTGCAGGAACTTCAAAAACATGGTAATTCTGGTATTATCATGGTTCTGGTTGGTAACAAAGCTGATCTACATGAAAGTCGAAGTGTAGCTTCTCAGGTATGAGCATATACTTCGTTGTGAAGTCGCAACGATTACTTTTGTTTTGATGATATTGTGCACTTTCTGAAGGATGCGCAAGAGTATGCGGAGAAGAATAGCATGCTTTTCATGGAGACGTCAGCAAAAACAGCTGATAATATAAATCAAGTATTCGAGGTATGCTTCTGAGTACATCTGGCAACTTTATTATGCATAATGTAGAAGATGAGCAGTTAATAAGTTATACTAGCTGGTTAACAATTGTAGTGATAATTGCGGTGTTTTTTTTGACAAAGTAATCAAATCTAATGTCTCAAAGCCTTAGACTTCAGAAATTTTGAATTTTTATCAAATCATTTATGGATGAGTCATCTCATGGACCAGAACTACATGGAACAACCAATATCAACTCATACCTTCTCATTTTGTTTTTTATAATCTTAATTTTTTTTTTCTCGAGAGGCCAGTTACTCAAAACAATTCTAGGGGTTTGTCACAATTTTTAAATGCTTCTCTTATGTTAAATTCCCCGCTTAAACTTTGCATCTGTATTACTACTGCCATGGAGAACACTTTGTCAACGTCATCCTAACGAATTCATGTTCCTGGGACAGGAAATTGCAAAGAGGTTACCCAAGCCAACAACGTCGTGATGAACAGCGCTGGTGTATACTGCAGAGTGTGCGAGCGAGTGACACACACAGAAGTCTGCGCCCATGTAAAGTTTGATGCGAATCCATACGAGAGTCTGGGCATTGCTTGAAAACAGAGGATAATGTAAAGCTTTCGTGTCAACTGTATTATAAACCGACCGTGTTAACTGCAGAAAGAATCTTTTGTTTAGTTTTTTCGGAGACGAATCATACATAGCCTAAAGGCGAAGTTGCTGGCCATGCTATCCGCAGGCAGCGTGACGCGTCCATGGCCTGTACTGTTTACGCTTGAACGAGTGATTTCATCAATGGCCTGTACTGTTTACGCCATTCCATAGGCGTTCGAGCATTATTTCCAAGCAATTTAGCTCACTTTTTCGTAGTACGATGTTACACCAAATTTCTTGGCTTCTTCTACGAATCCTGTTGTCCAGTTCATGTATTCCCTAGTAACCGGAGCATTCTCTGTGTCCCAAATAATTGACTCAGTTTTGTACCAAGTTCCAAATAATTGACTTAGGCTTGTCTAAAATAATATACTACATCCATACCAGTGGATCTAAACACTACTCACTCTGATTCATATTAGTTGCCACCAATGTAGATGTATTTAGATATATTTTAGTTCTAGATACATCCATACTAGTGGCAATTAATATAAACGAGAAGGATAAATAAATCAGATGATGGTTTTGGAAACGGAAAGATAATTCGATTCCACGAACAGCACGGTTACAAGCTATCCTTCGTCGTGAAGATACCAAACTTGTGAAGGGAGATCATCTTGCATCCGACTCCGATCCAACAACTATTTCCTTCTTTACACACGAGTCGAGCACACCTTCTAGAGCCTTCCACGTGTACCCCACCGGCCGCTCCCCCGACCAGGACTCCGAGCCCCACCTCACTGAGCGGTGGGCCACGGTGAGACCCGGCCCCGCACGTCATGGAGTCCGGGTACAACTCGCTCGCCGAGCCGGGGTGAATCCCAAACCCCTCTTCCAAGAAAGAAGCTATATAGGTAAACAAATCCCCCGGCCTGCCTCCTCACTTGTTTTTCGCACGCCGGAACAATATCTCGCTCCCACCGCTCCCCGCAACAACCACCCGGAGCCGCCGAGACCTAGCCCCGCCGCCAGCCGCCGGCGAGCCCGCGACCATGGCGACCCCGACCCCGCAGGGCGAGGCCTCCTCCTCCGATCCGTAAGTCCCCGCGCCCCGATCTGCCCCCCGCCGCTCCCGATCTGTCCGGCGGATCTCTCTTTCTTGATTTTTCTGACCTGGGGGGATTTGCTCTGCAGGAAGGGGGCGAAGAAGGACTACTCGACGGCGATCCTCGAGAGGAAGAAGTCGCCCAACCGCCTCGTCGTCGACGAGGCCACCAATGACGACAACTCCGTCGTCGCGCTCCACCCCGACACCATGGAGCGCCTCCAGCTCTTCCGCGGCGACACCGTCCTCCTCAAGGTACCCCCCGCCCGCGCTCCTTCCCTCCCCCTCTCTCTCTCCAGGTCCAAATCCGGGGGCCTCGGTTGTTGATTACGCCGCCGATCTAGAGATTCCGGTGTCGTTTAGAGCGATGCAGGTGGCTGGCGGGGCGGGTTAAGAGCCTAGGCCGCGAATCTGTGGGAAAAACCGTAGCTTTTCTCGGTTTAGCCGCCCCTGTTTGATTTGGTTGGTGGAAAAATTTAGTCTTTGCCGAGGAATTGTTAGGGATCTACTCGCTGCTGCCTAGCTCTAGCTATTCAGATTACTACTGTCTTGTTGTGGTGAAAAGGTCTTAGATTCCGAGGCAGGTCTCAAGATTGCAGTTTGTTCCGGGTTACAAAGTTGTTGTAGGAATTTTACGGTGGGGGGCCTTCAGTTATTAGTAGGAGTACATGGTGTTTCCTTGGTAGAGCTTCCAGTCTGCAACTATGTCATCTTTAGCGCATAACCTAGCTCATTAGCCCTGGTCAGACCAAGTAACCGATCTACTAAGTTTCAAACTGTGCTCTGGGTAACTGTATATCTTTATCTTTCTTAGGTAATTATTCACCATCTAGGGTACAAATAACTATGCAAGCTAACTTGTGCGACTAGATAACTGAGATAGAAGTTAAAAAAACTAAAGCTTTCTTGTTTCTCCTAATAGCGTCTGCGAATATGCTTGGTTTGTGTTGTCACTGCAGACATGGATTTTATTTCGCAATTTAGGTGTTTCAGTGTTCATCATGCTCTGCAATTCTTACTGCAGTGGGTAGTGCAACAATTATTCTGTCTTAATGGTTCCATCCATTGCCCCAGACGTGTAGTGGGACATGTTTGTTGATTTATGGATGCTTTTCTGTACTGGCCCCTACGTCATAATTCCTCTGTCTGCATGCTAGGTAGTTCCTAATTAGTGCCCGCTAACTTTTCTCATCACTGTCTTGCAGGGTAAGAAGAGAAAGGACACAATCTGCATTGTGCTTGCAGATGACACATGTGAGGAGCCAAAGGTCAGGATGAACAAGACCGTCAGGAAGAACTTGAGAGTGAGACTTGGCGACGTGGTGTCTGTCCATCAATGCCCAGATGTCAAGTACGGCAAGCGTGTGCACATTCTTCCTATTGATGACACGGTTGAAGGCATTACTGGGAACTTGTTTGATGCCTTCTTGAAGCGTGAGTTTTCTTTATCACCAACATACCATTGTAAAGATGTCTGACATAGATTTCTGCTTTTCTTTTGTCGGGGCCTAAGTTAGTTAACCTCCAATACTTTTGCGTAACATTATCATACTATCTGGGTTATTCAATTGAAGCTGTTTACAAGTCTGTTAATGAGTGCAGAGATAACTTTACTTATTTCTCAACTTGTGTAGTATAGTACTGCTAAATTTTCTCATAATGTGGCATTGTAGTCTATCATCTCAACTATCACCACAACAATCAAGTTTGTAGTGAGATTGCTGCCAAACTATATATATATTAGAAATTTTTGATATACTTTATGCTACACTTTTTGCAATTTTCTAGTCTCTTTGATTGCATCCAGTCCCTTCAACTAATCTTGTATTCATCTGGTTCTTTTCAGCATACTTCCTTGAAGCTTACCGCCCTTTGAGAAAGGGAGATCTTTTCCTTGTGAGGGGTGGAATGAGGAGTGTGGAATTCAAAGTTATAGAGACTGACCCTGCAGAGTATTGCATCGTCGCACCTGACACTGAGATATTCTGTGATGGTGAGCCTATTAAGAGGGAAGACGAGGAAAGGCTCGATGAGGTTGGCTATGATGATGTTGGTGGGGTTAGGAAGCAAATGGCCCAGATCAGAGAACTGGTTGAACTCCCACTGCGTCATCCTCAGCTCTTCAAGTCTATTGGCGTGAAGCCTCCTAAGGGCATATTGCTGTTTGGACCACCTGGCTCTGGCAAGACCCTTATCGCTAGAGCTGTTGCTAATGAAACTGGTGCATTCTTCTTTCTGATTAATGGCCCAGAAATTATGTCCAAGCTAGCAGGAGAAAGTGAGAGCAATCTCAGGAAGGCATTTGAAGAAGCTGAGAAGAATGCACCATCAATCATTTTCATTGATGAGATCGATTCGATTGCCCCAAAGAGAGAGAAGACCAATGGAGAGGTTGAGAGGCGTATTGTTTCACAGCTGTTGACTCTTATGGATGGGCTCAAGTCCCGTGCACATGTTATTGTTATGGGCGCTACAAACCGCCCAAACAGTATTGATCCTGCCCTCAGAAGATTTGGTAGATTTGATCGGGAGATTGACATTGGTGTCCCTGATGAAGTTGGGCGCCTGGAAGTTCTCCGGATTCACACCAAAAACATGAAGTTGGCTGAAGATGTGAGCAATCTTTGATAATAGTTTTTGAATTTCATGGTTTTCTAGATAATTGCTCATTTGATGGAACCTTTCCATGATTGACCTCTGTAATTGTATTGCAGGTTGAACTGGAACACATTTCAAGAGACACCCATGGGTATGTTGGTGCTGATCTCGCTGCTCTTTGCACTGAGGCTGCTCTCCAGTGCATTCGTGAGAAAATGGATATTATAGATCTTGATGATGAGACCATTGATGCTGAGATTCTGAACTCAATGGCTGTGACGAACGACCATTTCAAGACTGCATTAACAACAAGCAACCCATCTGCTCTCCGTGAAACTGTGAGTATCTCTTTGGGTCTATTTCCTGTCTCGGATTTTTTTACATATGTATGGCTGTTTTGCACATGTTCTGTAGTTCTTACCTATCTTTTGAAAATCAGGTTGTTGAAGTTCCCAATGTCTCTTGGGAAGATATTGGTGGTCTGGAGAATGTCAAGAGGGAGTTACAGGAGGTATTTATCGTCCTTTCCTTTATCTCTACTCTGAAGCTATTTTGTTATAGCTGTAACTTGGTGTATAACATAAATGAAATTCTTGCAGACTGTCCAATACCCTGTGGAGCATCCAGAGAAATTCGAGAAGTTTGGCATGTCTCCTTCCAAAGGTGTTTTGTTCTACGGCCCTCCTGGTTGTGGTAAAACCCTGTTGGCGAAGGCAATTGCTAATGAGTGCCAGGCTAACTTCATCAGTATCAAGGGACCTGAGCTGCTTACCATGTGGTTTGGAGAGAGTGAGGCTAATGTGCGTGAGATCTTTGACAAGGCTAGGGGTCAGCGCCATGTGTCCTCTTCTTTGATGAGCTTGACTCGATTGCTACCCAGGTCAGTCTCTCTTTTTTTCTCTTATGTATGTGCTGCTGTGGCCACTGAGTGAGTGTTACTTGTCTGTATTTCTTATTTGCTGATATCTCTGAACCATATTGCAGAGAGGAAGCAGTGTTGGGGATGCTGGAGGTGCTGCTGATAGAGTCCTCAACCAGCTCCTGACTGAGATGGATGGCATGAACGCCAAGAAAACTGTGTTCATCATCGGTGCCACCAACAGGCCTGACATCATTGACCCTGCGCTGCTTAGGCCAGGGCGTCTTGATCAGCTTATCTACATCCCTCTTCCTGATGTTGAGTCGAGGCTCCAGATCTTCAAGGCTTGCCTCAGGAAGTCCCCTGTGGCCAAGGATGTTGATCTGGATGCTCTCGCCAAGTACACCCAAGGGTTCAGTGGTGCTGATATCACTGAAATTTGCCAGCGTTCTTGCAAATATGCCATCAGGGAAAACATCGAAAAGGTACCAGCAATTTACTTTGAATTGATCTGGCAGTACTGCACCTTCTGGTGAACAAATTCTACTGACTTTATACCTGTGATCTTATGAATGGAACTCACCTTTGCAGGACATCGAAAGGGAGAGGCGGAAGAAGGACAACCCTGAAGCCATGGAGGAAGACGAGACTGATGAGATTGCTGAGATCAGGGCTGCTCACTTTGAAGAGTCGATGAAGTATGCGCGCCGTAGTGTGAGCGACGCCGACATCCGGAAGTACCAGGCCTTTGCCCAGACTCTGCAGCAATCCCGTGGATTTGGCAGCGAGTTCCGGTTCCCTGACGCTCCTGCTTCAGGCGCAGCCGCTGCTGCAGATCCTTTTGCGTCATCAGCCGCTGCGGCGGAGGATGATGATTTATATAGCTAGATCCTGTTGCTGTACCATTAACTTACAGACGATTTCCTTTCCTTCATACACTCGTTATGTCATGCTTTGTATGGAAGACGCGGGCAGACAACGTACTTATTTAAGTTGATATTGGGATGCACTGATAATCTGCTGGTTATTTGCTCTGTCGTCTTGAATTTGTTTTCTACCCTACTGAAAAACAAGTACTCGTGATTTTGAGGTTATCCTGGCTGACCACAAACTTCACTTATCCTGTTCTCACTCTGCGTACCTCACGATATTCATCGGGCAGGGTAACGCGCCATCCCCCACCATTAGCCACAAGTCAATGACATTTCTCGGTGCCTCCGCCCACGGAGAGAGAGCGTATCACCCATTTGCTTTTTCTCCCAAATCCTCTGTCCCCGTTGCTTTGATCCTGGCCCCTACCTTGTCGGCGCCGCCATCCACCACACCCAGCACCACCCGCGCCTCCCCATCGCACGCTTCCACTCTGTTCCTTGTTACTGCTTCACAAGAGCCACCGCTTCTGGCCGGCTCCGGCCGCTTCCGCCGCCCCCCTCTCACTGGCATGACACCGTATCGAACTCCTACATTGATTTCCCACCGAGTCGCACCTCCTCCAGGTCCATCGCACCGCTGATGCACCTCGATAGCGGAACCCAAGCTCGGTAGTGGATGTGGTGGATGCAACGTTGGTCGCATGGTGGGAGCACGGACACGATGGAAGAGGATCTGGCTGTGGGACGGTTCTCCTCATCCCGCGATAACGACGACGAGAGGCGCACACTACAGTAGGGCAAGAGGGCGGTTTCCCTTCATTCCCGTCAAGCTATGGTTCCATTTGTTACTAAGGCGAGTATGAGAAATCATATTAGTTCTTCACAATTTTGCTTATGATCCTGTCGTTATTGAGCTAGATGTTTGATGTAGTTTTAATTTTTTGTGGGCATGGGCCGTGATTTCTGCATCTAGTGATGCATATGTGGTTTCTACCTTGCAAACTGATGAACAAATGTTTGCTGCAATAACACAGGCTTGTTGGATTCAGCAAGGAGAAGTTACTTTGTTGTATTACCTGTTGTTTATCCTCTGTTATCCATGTTATCTCATTTTAACTACTATTGTGTTTTGCTTTTCCTTGCCATGTATGTAAGCATTGAATATAAGTGGTAGTTTGCTTCAATTGCAGTGTGCACCCGGAAGGGGTCGTTTTTCATAGATGATCCTATATCAGTTCATTTATAGATGTATATTACGTATCTGTGAGATGGTAGCTCCTAGTTGTAGATGTATATTACCTTCAATCTCAGTGTAACTTGTCTTATACATATGTGTATATCAGGACTAGGTGGATGTATGTTCCGTTTATACTGGATCCATCTTAGTTTCTAATGTTAGCTTCTATATGCATATAAAATGCTGATATCTAGATGTAAAATACTCACTCAGTCCATAAAATGATGTCTTAACTTTGTCAAAATTTGCATGTATCTAAACACAAACACGTCTAAATACATGTATATTTTGATAAAGCTGAGACATCCTATTATGGACAGATGTAGTAGCATATATCTTTTTACCTGCTAGTTAGATCTTTGATGTATAAGTTTATGGTTAGATGTATAATAGATTTTATCTAGATGTAAAAATCATATATCTAGATGTATATTTTAGCTAGTAGTATAGTGTGTCTTTTACCTGCTAGTTAGATGTATAGATGTATATTATCTTGTATATGCATGCAAAAAAAGCTTGTATCTAGATGTAAAAAAGCTTACATCTAACTCCAATTTTTGATGTACATTAGTTTATGGTTACATGACGTATATATTTCTGCAATGTATATATTTCTCTGCTCACCCTGGTACATGGTGTTTCTGAATGTGTCTTTTGTTTTGTTTCTAGGGTGTTGGATGTGACTCGAGAAAGAGTAGAAATAAGATGGGGTTGGTGGTTTCGTGTTTATACTTTATAATGCCCATTGCACCTTTTTCCCGCTGGTGAGCCTCCTAGGTAGCTAAGGGCATGAGCTATGGTAGCATGCGCTTGATGTCGCTCCATGTCTAAAAGAATAATAAATAAAAATGAAGTAGTAGTAGAAACAGAACTCTCACGGCGGAAGCCGCTACTTCACTTGGGACCCACCTTCTCTCTACCAATATTATGTTGCCTCCTAGGTAGCTAAGGGCATGAGCTATGGTAGCATACGCTTCGAGTCTTGCATGCCTCTGTCTAGTCAACCTTTTGCTATGAAGAGGTAACATCTCCTGCAGGAGACTACTTTGCTCTGCAAGCTATATGATTACCACTTTGGGGCCACCCGAACCTACGTGGATAGCTAGGGAAGTAATCCAACATGGAGCGTTGGTCATGCCCTAAACATGGAGCGTTGGTCATGCCCTAAACATGTTAGAGCATCTCCAGCCGCATCCCCCAAAGCGTCCCCCCAAACGGCACCAGATCGAGCGTTTGGGGGACGTGTTTTGTTCGTGCCGCGTTCTGGGGACGTCGCTTCCCAGTCGCGTCCCCCAATTTTTTTTATAGGGTTTTCGAAAATACAACCATTTATTAAATATAGCATACAAATAAATATGTTTGCCGAGATTGTTTTCAAATTAAAATACAACAAACAATAAAACAACTAAACAAATGTAATAAATGAGGCTAGATCAAGGTGCCGTGGCATTTGCTGATAATCCTTTGATCCTCCGCATATGCTAACCGAGATCATTTTGAAGTTGCTCGTGAACATTGCTATCACGGATCTCTGCGTGCATGACGAGGAAATCAACTAATTCTGCAGGCAACTCATGATCAACCTCCACAAGAGGGCCCTGACACTCATAGGGACCACCATATCTCTTGATATGATTCTTGCGGTCATCGTCGATGATCATGTCGTGCATGATCACACTGATGGGGTTCGTTGCATAGAAAACAAAAAATTTCCTACCGCAAAGACAAATAAATCCAAGATCTACTCTATGGAACACCCAAGATCTAATCTATAAGATCAAAGCAACGAGATGGAGATGAGACTAACCCTCGAAGATTCCAAAGTCTACGAGATTAATCTCGTTGTTGGTGTAGACGATCGTCCCCGGTGCTGCAATCCGGCATCACTTCCGTACTCGGTCGCTCGTACGGTGTCGATGAAGCTCCTTCATCTCCCCGTTCCAGCGGGCAGCAGAGGTGTGGTAGATCTCCTCCAAGTTCCAGCAGCACGACGGCGTGGTGGTGGAGGTGGAGGAAGAAAAGCTGCAGGGCTTCGCCTAAGCCGGAGCAGCGTGTGGTGGAGGAGAGAGGCGGCCAGAGGAGGGGCTAATGATGGGATGGGTGGCCGGCCACCCCCTCCCCTCTTTATATAGGGGGCCAGGTCGGTGGGGTGGCCCCCTTTCCCATCTAGGGTTAGGGGGTGATGGCGTGTAACTCACACGTTCGTTGGGAACCCCAAGAGGAAGGTATGATGCGCACAGCAGCAAGTTTTCCCTCAGAAAGAAACCAAGGTTTATCGAACCAGGAGGAGCCAAGAAGCACGTTGAAGGTTGATGGTGGCGAAATGTGATGCGGCACAACACCAGGGATTCCGGCGCCAACGTGGAACCTGCACAACACAACCAAAGTACTTTGCCCCAACGAAACAGTGAGGTTGTCAATCTCACCGGCTTGCTGTAACAAATGATTAACCGTATTGTGTGGAAGATGATTGTTTGCAAAGAAAACAGTAAAGAACAATTGCAGTAGATTGTATGCGATGTAAAGAATAGGACCGGGGTCCACAATTCACTAGAGGTGTCTCTCCCATAATATAAAAGCATGTTGGGTGAACAAATTACAGTCGGGCAATTGACAAATAGAAAAGGGCATAACAATGCATATACATGATATGATAAATATAGTGAGATTTAATTGGGCATTACGACAAAGTACATAGACCGCCATCCAACCGCATCTATGCCTAAAAAGTCCACCTTCGAAGTTATCATCCGAACCCCATTCAGTATTAAGTTGCTAAGCAACAGACAATTGCATTAAGTATGGTGCGTAATGTAATCGACAACTACATCCTTAGACATAGAATCAATGTTTTATCCCTAGTGGCAACAACACATCACAACCTTAGAACTTTCATCACATCGTCACAGGTGTCAATGAAGGCATGAACCCACTATCGAGCATAAATACTCCCTCTTGGAGTTAAGAGTAAAAACTTGGCCGAGCCTCTACTAATAACGGAGAGCATGCAAGATCATAAACAACACATAAACAATAGATTGATAATCACCATAACATAGTATTCTCTATTCATCGGATCCCGACAAACACAACATATAGAATTACAGATAGATGATCTTGATCATGTTAGGCAGCTCACAAGATCCAACAATGAAGCACAATTAGGAGAAGACGACCATCTAGCTACTGCTATAGACCCATAGTCCAGGGGTGAACTACTCACGCATCAATCCGGAGGCGGGCATGATGATGTAGAGCCCCTCCGGTGATGATTCCCCTCTCCGGCAGGGTGCCGGAGGCGATCTCCTGAATCCCCCGAGATGGGATTCGCGGCGGCGGCGTCTCTGGAAGGTTTTCCGTATCGTGGCTCTCGGTACTGGGGGTTTCGCGACGGAGGCTTTAAGTAGGCGAAAGGGCAGGTCAGGGGGCCACACGAGGGCCCCACACGCTAGGTCGGCGCGGCGAGGGCCTGGGCCGCGCCGCCCTAGTGTGGCGGCGCCTCGTGGCCCCACTTCCTTCCCTCTTCGGTCTTCTGGAAGCTTCGTGCAAAAATAGGACCCTGGGCGTTGATTTCGTCCAATTCCGAGAATATTTCCTTACTAGGATTTCTGAAACCAAAAACAGCGAAAACAAAGAATCGGCTCTTCGGCATCTTGTTAATAGGTTAGTTCCGAAAATGCGTAAATACGACATATAATGTGCATAAAACATGTAGATATCATCAATAATGTAGCATGGAACATAAGAAATTATCGATACGTTGGAGACGTATCAGCATCCCCAAGCTTAGTTCGCTTCGTCCCGAGCGGGTAAAACGATAACAAAGATAATTTCTGAAGTGACATGCCATCATAATCTTGATCATACTATTGTAAACATATGTAATGAATGCAGCGATCAAAACAATGGTAATGACATGAGTAAACAAATGAATCATAAAGCAAAGACTTTTCATGAATAGTACTTCAAGACAAGCATCAATAAGTCTTGCATAAGAGTTAACTCATAAAGCAATAAATCAAAGTAAAGGTATTGAAGCAACACAAAGGAAGAATAAGTTTCAGCGGTTGCTTTCAACTTATAACATGTATATCTCATGGATATTGTCAACATAGAGTAATATAACAAGTGCAATATGCAAGTATGTAGGAATCAATGCACAGCTTCACACAAGTGTTTGCTTCTTGAGGTGGAGAGAGATAGGTAAACCGACTCAACAATAAAAGTAAAAGAAAGGTCCTTCAAAGAGGAAAGCATCGATTCGTTGTATTTGTGCTAGAGCTTTTATTTTGAAAACATGAAACAATTTTGTCAACGGTAGTAATAAAGCATATGAGTTATGTAAATTATATCTTACAAGTTGCAAGCCTCATGCATAGTATACTAATAGTGCCCGCACCTTGTCCTACTTAGCTTGGACTACCGGATCATCGCAATGCACATGTTTCAACCAAGTGTCACAAAGGGGTACCTCCATGCCGCCTATACAAAGGTCTAAGGAGAAAGCTCGCATTTTGGATTTCTCGCTTTTGATTATTCTCAACTTAGACATCCATACCGGGACAACATGGACAACGGATAATGGACTCCTCTTTAATGCATAAGCATGTAGCAACAATTATTATTCTCATATGAGATTGAGGATATATGTCCAAGCTGAAACTTCCACCATGATTCATGGCTTTAGTTAGCGGCCCAATGTTCTTCTCTAACAATATGCATGCTCCAACCATTAAGGTGGTAGATCCCTCTTACTTCAGACAAGACGGACATGCATAGCAACTCACATGATATTCAACAAAGAATAGTTGATGGCGTCCCCAGAAGCATAGCTATCGCACAACAAGCAACTTAATAAGAGATAAAGTGCATAAATACATATTCAATACTACGATAGTTTTTAAGGCTATTTTGTCCCATGAGCTATATATTATAAAGGCGAATGATGGAATTTTAAAGGTAGCACTCAAGCAATTTACTTTGGAATGGCGGAGAAATACCATGTAGTAGGTAGGTATGGTGGACACAAATGGCATAGTGGTTGGCTCAAGGATTTTGGATGCATGAGAAGTATTCCCTCTCGATACAAGGTTTAGGCTAGCAAGGTTATTTGAAGCAAACTCAAGGATGAACCGGTGCAACAAAACTCACATAATAGACATATTGTAAACATTATAAGACTCTACACCGTCTTCCTTGTTGTTCAAAACTCAATACTAAAAATATCTAGACCTTAGAGAGACCAAATATGCAAACCAAATTTTAGCAAGCTCTATATATTTCTTCATTAATGGGTGCAAAGTATATGATGCAAGAGCTTAAACATGAGCACAACAATTGCCAAGTGTCACATTATCCAAGACATTTTAGAATTACTACATGTAGCATTTTCCAATTCCAACCATATAACAATTTAACGAAGAAGAAACTTCGCCATGAATATTATGAGTAAAGCCTAAGGACATATTTGTCCATATGCAACAGCGGAGCGTGTCTCTCTCCCACAAAGTGAATGCTAGGATCCATTTTATTTAAACAAAAACAAAAACAAAAACAAACCGACGCTCCAAGTAAAGAACACAAGATGTGATCTGAATAAAAATATAGTTTCGGGGGAGGAACCCGATGATGTTGTCGATGAAGAAGGGGATGCCTTGGGCATCCCCAAGCTTAGACAGCTTGAGTCTTCTTAAAATATGCAGGGATGAACCACGGGGGCATCCCCAAGCTTAGAGCTTTCACTCCTCTTGATCATAGTATATCATACTCCTCTCTTGACCCTTGAAAACTTCCTTCACACCAAACTTCAAGCAAACTCATTAGAGGGTTAGTGCACAATTAATAATTCACATATTCAGAGGTGACACAATCATTCTTAACACTTCTGGACATTGCACAAAGCTACTGGACATTAATGGATCAAATAAATTCATCCAACATAGCAAATACGGCAATGCGAAATAAAAGGCAGAATCTGTCAAAAACGAACAGTCCAGTAAAGACGAATTTTAAAATGGCACCAGACTTGCTCAAATGGAAAAACTCAAAACTAATGAAAGTTGAATACATATCTGAGTATCACGCTCGTAAATTGGCATATTTTTTCGAATTTTCTACAGAGACTTAGACCCAGATTCGTGACAGACAGCAATGCTGTTTCTGCGCAGCGATCCCAAATATAACATCAACTTTAACATAGAAACTTTACTTAGCACAAAAACATGATAAGGAGAGGTTGCTACAGTAGTAAACAACTTCCAAGACTCAAATATAAAACAAAGTACTGTAGTAAAAACATGGGTTGTCTCCCATAAGCGCTTTTCTTTAACGCCTTTCAGCTAGGCGCAGAAAGTGCAAATCAAGTATTTTCAAACGAAGAAGCATCGACATCATAACTTGTTCTAATAATAGAATCAAAAGGCAACTTCATTCTCTTTCTAGGGAAGTGTTCCATACCTTTCTTGAGAGGAAATTGATATTTAATATTACCTTCCCTCATATCAATAACAGCACCAACGGTTCGAAGAAAAGGTCTTCCCAACACAATAGGACAAGATGCATTGCATTCGATATCCAAGACAACAAAATCAACGGGGACAAGGTTATTGTTAACCGTAATGCGTACATTATCAATCCTCCCCAAAGGTTTCTTTTTAACATTATCGGCAAGATTAACATCCAAATAACAATTCTTCAATGGTGGCAAGTCAAGCATATCATAAATCTTTTTAGGCATAACAGAAATACTTGCACCAAGATCACATAAAGCATTACATTCAAAGTCATTGAATTTCATTTTAATGATGGGCTCCCAACCATCTTCTAACTTTCTAGGAATAGAAGTTTCGAGTTTTAGTTTCTCTTCTCTAGCTTTAATGAGAGCATTTCTAATATGTTTTGTAAAGGCTAAATTTATAGCACTAGCATTAGGACTTTTAGCAAGTTTTTGTAAGAACTTTATAACTTCAGAGATGTGGCAATCATCAAAATCTAAATCATTATGAGCTACAGCAATGGGATCATTGTCCCCAAGATTGGAAAAAATTTCAGCAGTTTTATCACAAGCAGTTTCAATGAGTTTTAGCAATTTCAGGCAGTTTTGTACACTTTGCACTAGGAGTAGAAACATTGCCAACACCAATTATTTTACCATTGATAGTAGGAGGTGCAGCAACATGTGAATCATTATCATTACTAATGGTGGTAATAGTCCAAACTTTTGCTACATTATTCTCTTTAGCTAGTTTTTCATTTTCTTCTCTATCCCACCTAGCACGCAATTCAGCCATTAATCTTATATTCCCATTAATTCTAACTTGGATGGCATTTGCTGTAGTAGTAATCTTATTATCAATATCATCAGGTTTAGCAGCCATTTTATTAATTAAAGAGGATTGTGATGCGGACATGTATGAGATTCGGGTTTCGACATTTGAAATTTTAGTTTGCGGACTGAAATCTCCCTATTCAAGTTTTCAAGTTGATTTTCTATAGTTTTCAACAAGGTAGATTGTTCATTCATAGTTTTAGTAAACAATTGATTTTGCTCATATTGTGATTGCATAAAGTTTTTAGTGGATTTTTCAATTTCTAGCATCTTTTCCTCATATCTACCATAAGAATTACCATAATCATTACCACTAGCAGGATATGGCCTATAGTTATTACCAGAGTTGTTCCTATAAGCATTGTTGTTGAAATTATTATTTTTAATGAAATTCACATCAACATTTTCTTCTTGAGCAACCAATGAAGCTAAAGGAACATTATTAGGATCAACATTAGATCTACCATTCACAAGCATAGACATAATCACATCAATCTTATCACTCAAGGAAGAGGTTTCTTCAACAGAATTTACCTTCTTAGCTTGTGGAGCTCTTTCCGTGTGCCATTCAGAGTAATTTATCATCATATCATCAAGAAGTTTTGTAGCCGCCCCCAAAGTGATGGACATAAAGGTACCTCCAGCAGCTGAATCCAATAAATTCCGCGAAGAAAAATTTAGTTCTGCATAGAAGGTTTGGATGATCATCCAAGTAGTCAGTCCATGGGTTGGTCAATTCTTTACCAAAGTTTTCATTCTCTCCCATGCTTGAGCAACATGTTCAGTATCTAATTGCTTAAAATTCATTATGCTACTTCTCAAAGATATAATTTTAGCGGGAGGATAATATCTACCAATAAAAGCATCCTTACATTTGGTCCATGAATCAATACTATTCTTAGGCAAAGATAGCAACCAATCTTTAGCTCTTCCTCTTAATGAGAAAGGAAACAATTTCAATTTAATAATATCACCATCTACATCCTTGTATTTTTGCATTTCACATAGTTCAACAAAATTATTAAGATGGGCAGCAGCATCATCAGAACTAACACCGTGAAAATTGATCTCTCATAACAAGGTTCGAGTAAAGCGGGTTTAATTTCAAAGAATTCTGCTGTAGTAGCAGGTGGAGCAATAGGTGTGCATAGGAAATCATTATTATTTGTATTTGTGAAGTCACACAACTTATTATTTTCAGGGGTATTCATTTTAGCAACGGTAAATAAAACAAACTAGATAAAGTAAATGCAAGTAGCTAATTTTTTTGTGTTTTTGATATAGAGAGCAAGACAATAAATAAAGTAAAACTAGCAACTAATTTTTTTGTGTTTTGTTTAGGTGCAGCAAACAAAGTAGTAAATAAAATAAAGCAAGACAAAAACAAAGTAAAGAGATTGAGAAGTGGAGACTCCCCTTGCGGCGTGTCTTGATCTCCCCGACAACGGCGCCGAGAAAAAGAGCTTGATGGCGTGTAACTCACACGTTCGTTGGGAACCCCAAGAGGAAGGTATGATGCGCACAGCAGCAAGTTTTCCCTCGAAAGAAACCAAGGTTTATCGAACCAGGAGGAGCCAAGAAGCACGTTGAAGGTTGATGGTGGCGAAATGTGATGCGGCGCAACACCGGGGATTCCGGCGCCAACGTGGAACCCGCACAACACAACCAAAGTACTTTGCCCCAACGAAACAGTGAGGTTGTCAATCTCACCGGCTTGCTGTAACAAAGGATTAACCGTATTGTGTGGAAGATGATTGTTTGCAAAGAAAACGAGTAAAGAACAATTGCGATAGATTGTATGCGATGTAAAGAATAGGACCGGGGTCCACAGTTCACTAGAGGTGTCTCTCCCATAAGATAAAAGCATGGTGGGTGAACAAATTACAGTCGGGCAATTGACAAATAGAAAAGGGCATAACAATGCATATACATGATATGATAAATATAGTGAGATTTAATTGGGCATTACGACAAAGTACATAGACCGCCATCCAACTGCATCTATGCCTAAAAGTCCACCTTCAGGTTATCATCCGAACCCCTTCCAGTATTAAGTTGCAAGCAACAGACAATTGCATTAAGTATGGTGCATAATGTAATCGACAACTACATCCTTAGACATAGAATCAATGTTTTATCCCTAGTGGCAACAGCACATCACAACCTTAGAACTTTCTGTCACTCGTCCTAGTGTCAATGAAGGCATGAACCCACTATCGAGCATAAATACTCCCTCTTGGAGTTAAGAGTAAAAACTTGGCCAGAGCCTCTACTAATAACGGAGAGCATGCAAGATCATAAACAACACATAAACAATAGATTGATAATCACCATAACATAGTATTCTCTATTCATCGGAGGCGACCATGGCGGTGTAGAGTCCTCCGGGAGATGAATCCCCTCTCCGGCAGGGTGCCGGAGGCGATCTCCTGAATCCCCCGAGATGGGATTCGCAGCGGCGGCGTCTCTGGAAGGTTTTCCGTATCGTGGCTCTCGGTACTGGGGGTTTCGCGACGGAGGCTTTAAGTAGGCGAAAGGGCAGGTCAGGGGGCCACACGAGGGCCCCACACGCTAGGTCGGCGCGGCCAGGGCCTGGGCCGCGCCACCCTAGTGTGGCGGCGCCTCGTGGCCCCACTTCCTTCCCTCTTCGGTCTTCTGGAAGCTTCGTGCAAAAATAGGACCCTGGGCGTTGATTTTGTCCAATTCCGAGAATATTTCCTTACTAGGATTTCTGAAACCAAAAACGACAGAAAACGACAGAATCGGCTCTTCGGCATCTTGTTAATAGGTTAGTTCCAGAAAATGCGTAAATACGACATATAATGTGCATAAAACATGTAGATATCATCAATAATGTAGCATGGAACATAAGAAATTATCGATACGTTGGAGACGTATCAGGGGGGCGGCGGCCAAGTGGGGGGAAGAGGAATTCTTCCCCCCCAAGTTGATCCCCCCTAGGGAAACCCTAGGGGTTGGCCGGCTTGGCCTTGAGGGGCATGTGCCCCTGGCCCATTAGGCTAGGGAGCACCCCCTCGGCCCATGCTAGGCCTCCTAGGGTTGTGGGCCCACTGGTGGGACCCCCGTAACCTTCTAGAACCTTCCCGGTCCACCACCGGAAAAATCCCGAACTTTTCCGAAACCTAGAAATCAACTTCTCTTATATGAATCTTATTCTCCGGACTATTCCGGACCTCCTCATGACGTCCTGGATCCCATCCGAGACCCGAACAAACTTCGTCTCCATACCATATTCAAATCTACTTATGCGACATCGAACCTTAAGCGCGTCATCCTACGGTTCGCGAACTATGCAGACATGGTCGAGACTCCTCTCCGAGAAATAACCAATAGCGGGATCTGGAGATCCATAATGGTTCCCACATATTCAACGATGACTTAGTGATTGATTGAACCATTTACATACGATGCTGATTCCCTTTGTCTCGCGATATTTTACTTGTCCGAGGTTCGATCATCGGTATCTCCATACCTTGTTCAACCTCGTTACCGACAAGTACTCTTTACTCGTACCGTGGTATGTGATCTCTTATGAACCATTCATATGCTTGCAAGCTAATCAGATGACATTCCACCGAGAGGGCCCAGAGTATATCTATCCGTCACCAGGATGGACAAATCCCACTATTGATCCATATGCCTCAACTCACACTTTCCAAATACTTAATCTCATCTTTATAACCACTCATTTACGCAATGGCGTTTGATGTAATCAAAGTACCCTTCCGGTGTAAGTGATTTACATGATCTCATGGTCGAAGGACTAAGGCAACTATGTATCGAAAGCTTATAGCAAATTGAACTTAATGACTTGATCTTATGCTACGCTCATTTGGGTGTGTGTCCATTATATCATTCAATTAATGACATAACCTTGTTATTAATAACATCCAATGTTCATAATCACGATACCATGATCATCCATGAATCAACAAGCTAGTTATACAAGAGGCTTACTAGGGACTCCTTGTTGTTTACATAACACACATGTATCAATGTTTCGGTTAATACAATTATAGCATGGTATGCAAACATTTATCGTAAACACAAAGATATTATAATAACCACTTTATTATTGCCTCTTGGGCATATCTCCAACACACACAAGCCTGCATCACCTCCCACATTTGGTCGTGAGACCAGCTTAGAGCAGGGTACCGGATAATTGCAAATTAAGCTTCAAGCACACCAAATGCCCGCTCGGCATTCTTCCTGCAAGCCTCCTGCCATGAAGCAAATTGGCAATTCTTCTGACCTGATGGAGCCGAGATTGTTTTGATAAAAGTGGCCCATTTTGGACATATACCATCGGCTAGATAATAGCCTTTGGTATATTGGTGGCCATTGATCTCATAGTAGCATGGTGGAGCATGTCTTTCCACTAGTTTGCTGAACACCGGAGACTGCTGCAACACGTTGATGTCATAGTGTGATCCCGCCATGCCAAAGAAAGAATGTCAAATCCACATGTCATAATCTGCCACAGCTTCAAGCACCACACTGCAATATCCATGACGCCCTTTGTATATACCTTGCCAGGCAAACGGGCAGTTCTTTCATGACCAGTGCATGTCATCGATGCTTCCAAGCATTCCAAGGAATCCTCTCGCAGCATTTTGTGCCATGATTTTTGCAGTCTCTTCTTTAGTTGGCCCTCTCAAGTAGTATTTGCCAAACTTTCTCACCATAGCTCGGAAAAACTTGTACATGCACTCAATAACAGTAGACTCACTCATGCGAAGGTAGTCGTCCTGTGTATGAGCAGGTGCTCCGTATGCAAGCATTCTCACGGCGGCAGTGCATTTCTGAATTGACGAGAACCCGACAACGCCTACAACGTCGTGCTTCAGCTTAAAGTAGTTGTCGAACTCTCGAATGCCGTGGAGGATATTAATGAACAAACCCTTACTCATCCTATACCGGCGCAGAAAATTTTCGGCATGTGTTGCCTCCTATACGAAATAGTCGTTGTGCAGCATGGTATGCCCCTCCATCCTCTGCCGGGGCTTTGACTTCTTTCTCCCCGTCTTTGATCCTCCGCGGCGCGGCCTCTTCCGCTTCGCCGCCTCGGCGTCAATCATGTCCTGGAGGGACACGATGATCAGCAAATGCTCCCGGATGTCGTCATCGAAGGCTTGCTCATCCTCCAGAAGTCGGACAAGCATCTCATCGTCGCTATACATGTCTGAAGCAAAATTAATGGTTAAAATTGCGCCACGGCAGACGAGGCAACGAACAGCGGCCTATCGCGCCTACCTGACAAGTTGTCGAACACCTTATGTGCGCAGAGGTGGGGAGGATTTGACACCGCATTCTGGGACGCGTTGGCGAAGCAGCGGAGGCGAAAAGGCCGGCGAGAGAGCCAGCCGCGATGATGGTGCCGACTCAGAAGAGATTAGCCGTCGAAACGGCTGGCAAATAGAGCGGCGGCGGAGGGGTGGGAGGCGCGGGAGGGAAGGCGCGACGATAAATAAAAGGCGCGAACCAACGGTTATGGAAATAGTCACCGACAGGTGGGAGCCCGTCCTGCTTTTCGTTGTGTCCGGCGTGCCCGGAGCGTCCCGTGTGTAGCGGGGACGGGCTCAGGGCGCCTGACACCGTATTGGGCCGCGTCAGACAAAAGGAGGCTTTGGGGTATGCGACTGCCGACTGGGAACAACTTTTTGTCTGGCGCGCCCCAAATCCCTTTGGGGAACGCTTTTGGGACGCGGCTAGAGATGCTTTTACGGCCTACTGGCCTGGGTGTGTGTGATATGGCCCGCGTCCTGCCTCCTTTCTTTTTTTTTGGTAATATTTGATTGTGATTCCGCAAAAAAAAAAAATTCACCTGGTGTAAGTGACCACAATTTTCGTTTTTTTTGGAAATAGAGGGCTACATGTAGCTCGGTCTCCGTTTGCAGTTTTCGAGTCTCTCTGCTATGTCTCTCCAAATTTTGATATTGTTGGGCTTTTTATGAACAGACGGACTAGTAATAATCCAGGAGAAAAAGAAATTAAATCCGTTTAGGATACATACAGTAAATGATAGTGCTGCGTTGAAGGTGGATTCCTAGTTTTACACGCTCCTATGAAAACGTTTTCAAGTCCAACTGCACGGTCTGCACGCACGGCTATATATATAGACGGATGTGATAGACATAGGGGGAGTAGGGAGCAAGCATAATCAGCAAGACTGGGCGATCGCAAACATAATCGCGTTTGCTTGCGTGCGTGACCAACGGGTGGTGTCGATCGTAACCGCTGGGAACAGAACATGTCGTCGCTGCCTCCTTCGCCGCCGTACGTCCTCATTTGCATTATTATTTCGAGACGATCTAGCTTTTGTTTTCAACATCTTTTTCCGTTCAGTGACAAGTATAGTTTTGAATGTCACTTAATTTGAAACGGACGAAGTATTTTATTAATTACCCTTCCGCTGCTTACCTATTTTGAGATGAGATTGGAAAATCGGGAGAAAGTCTTTTTATCACCAACTTATGATTTCTTAGATGAATATCGATGGGGTTGGATCCATGAGGAAGACTGAGTGACTGCAAATTTTGTATACTCCTGGTGAAAATATAGTAAAGTAAAGTTATAAAGGGATAAAGTTGCCTCCAGTCAACGCCCGCCCGACTGCCGGCGTCCCCTCCACCGCACCCGACTCCGGTCACGTCCTCCACGCTGGCCGCAGTACGCCATATCGGTGGTCGAAGCACGCCGAGGGAGCAGCGCGCCGCGCGGTGCAGGAGTTGGGGCCGGCGACACCAGCAGTGTGCTCTCCCGCGCGAGCTCGTGAAACCCAAGCCCGACCGCACATCTCCCCGCTGCTCGCGTCTTCCCTAGCTTCTCCTAGCATCTGCGGAGCTTCGCCACCACCTCCTCTTCTTCCGACGGCCGCATCCGGGCCTCAAATCGACGGAATCGAGATCGTTTTCCCCACGGCCGACCGAGCTCCGCCGCGGACCGTGCCATCTTTTCTGACCATGTCGTGAGGAAGGCGATGGGAGAGGGAGGTGCGGCGCCGGGCAGTCGCGCCGCCATGAGGTGGACGGAGTGGAGGCGAAGCCCGTCGGAGTATGCGGTATTGGTCCCAACAAACAATGGGACGCCTTTTTTTTTTTGTTTTTCCAGGGAAAAAGACTCTCTTTGCCCTCCATCAGTGTTGTAAATAAAGGAAAACAAATATCGTGGGAAACAACACACTAGGAGAAAAAAAAACTGGCTGAAAGAATACGTATAGACAAACCCAACAACGCACCTTTCCCCTCCCAAGGCCAAGAAATCTCCAAGCCCTGGGACATTCCCAGCCATGGCGCCTCGACGCCGCCGCGACAAACCACAGCGCTCCTCCCCTCCTCCGCCTCCTCCCATGCCGCCCGGACGCCGCCGCCGCGACTCCCCTCCTCGCGTGCCGCCCGAACGCAGCCGCGGCGACTCCCCTCCTCGCGTGCCGCCCGAACGCAGCCGCGGCGACCGCCGCGACCAGCGATACTCTTGGTTCTCCTATCCTCTTCCCAACGGCGAAGAAATTCTTGTCTACAAAGATAAGGATGGGGTTCTCTTCACCGACCATGGCGGGCCGACACGACCCGTCCAAGATGTCATCAGGGAATTCCGCTCCATCCACAGCCGCGACCCTCCACCGCCGTATGAGACTTTTTTCATGGAATGCATTGGTGATCAATTTATCATGTATATTGTCTCCTGACCAAACATAATTGGAATAGGACTGTTGATGAATCTGACTCCAAACGCCCCGAGGAAGATCAACAAAAGGCCACTCCGAGCCCTGGACCATCCCCAGCGCAATACACCAAGGAATATCAACAAGCGGCCACTCCAGACCCTGCACCATCCCCATCGCAATACATCCAGGAAGATTCGCCTGCACCTCAGCAAACGCCCACTCCAAACCCTGGACCCTCCGCAGCACAATTCTGGGCTGGTCTGCTGGACAAAGCTTTTGCTGAACACAAGCTGGAGATGGCTCAAAGGTATGCGCTTTTTATCCGACCTGTTTGTGCCAGTGCCGTTGAGATCATCACATGGTGTGAATGAAATGGAATAAGCCACAAGGTAATAATTTTGCTGCAAGTAATCCACAAATAGCAAAGTAACGCCAACTTAACCATAAAAAAAATAGAGCAGAAATTATAGACCAAAGTAGATCCTTGATCAGATACATCGCTCACTGTAAAACTGTGCATAGCTAGCCAAAGTAAATTTCCCTCTATTTTATTTCAGGCGCAAGGAGTTGCTTGAGGCTACAAAATTGGAAGAATCGTCAATCACTAATGCTTCCTCTTCCTCTTCTTCTCTGTCGCAGTCTCCTTTGTATGAACCTCTCTATCTCTCTTGTGCTCTCTTCTATGTTTATATTGCCAGTTGTTTCTCTTTGATCTTTTGCTTGGTGAGGGACTGTTGATAGTTAGCGCTAGGCTTTCATTTGGGTTTCAGCTTGATTGTTTTGATTTTCGAATGAAAATATAAATGAGAGTGGAAATTAGGAATGTACGCTGTAAAATTGTGCATAGCTGACTACCATCATTCCTCAATGGACATGGGCTTCTAATGAAACTGTGCATAGCTGTCTACCAGCATTCATCAAATCACTCAAAAGATTTGTCCTTTTGTTGAGCATGCCATCAACATTTCAAGAATCTGACATCACGCTCAGCACATGCAGTTCTGCCACCGCACCTCCATGAGCTTCATTGAGTATCTTGGTGTCACCAACCAAGGACGGGGAAATTAATTGACAACACCAAGCCTTTGTAAACTAATAGTAGTAGTAGTGCCAGTGAGCTACTGCACACTCTGATATTAATGTCTCCCCATAAGCTTCGGACAGAACATTAACCACTTAAATTACTAAATAAACTCGATGTCTATGTCAAACTAGTTAGCCTAAACTGTCTTTACTCTCTCTTGCCTGTGCAATTTGTGAAACATTCTGATCAAGCACATCAACAGTTCTCAGAGTGGTATTTAGATGAGAAGATTATTCACATATAAGCCGCTTGTCCTTTCTTTACTGTCTTTAAACCAGACTGCTTTTTGTGCATGACAATTTCCCTGTTTTGTTTCAGGAGCAAGGAGTTGCTTGACACTACAAAAGTGCCGGAATCATCCATCACTGATGCATCTTCCATCTCTCTGCCACAGCCTACACCGTATGAACCTCTCTTTTCTCTCTCTCTCTCTCTCTCTCTCTCTCTCTTTAAATTGTGAGTTGTTTCTCTTTGAATTTCTCCCTTGGGATGGTATGTTCATAGCTAGCGCTAGGGTTCATGCATGTCTCCAACGGTGTAGGTCACTCTAATATCAATATTTCTCCATGAACTACTGACAGAAGATTGCCAATTAAGCTACTAAAGAAATCCAATGCCCATTTTGAACCACTTAGCCCAACTTTCTTTACTCCCTTTCCTGTGCCAGTTTTGTAACGGACAGATCAAGCACATCAACAGCAGTTCACAGCGTGATATTTAGATAAAAAAAATATTTTGATCTATGTTCCTTGTTGTTGCTTCTTTCCTTACTCTGTTGAAACCATATTGATTTTCTACATGACAGTTTGCCTCTTTTTTACTTCAGGCTCTTGAAGGAGTTGTTTGACACTATAACACTGGACAAATCGTGCATCACTAGCGTTTCTCCTTCTCTGCTGCAATCTCTATTGTATGAACCTCTCTATCTCTGTTTTGAATCGTCAGTTGTTTCTCTTTGAGTTAATGCTTAGGGAGGGACCACTAATAGTTAGTTAGGACTAGGGTTTCATTTTGTTCTAAGCTTGATGGTTTCGAATGGGTTTGGAGCGGGTGAACCAATTTTGCAATGCATGCATGAAGTAGCAGATTTCTTCTGTTCCACCTTATTTCCTATTTATATGATCTAATCAAAATCATACTTTTTGGGTTTTGGAGCGGGTGAACCAATTTTGCAATGCATGCGTGAAGTAGCCGATTGCGTCTGTTCCACCTTATTTCGTATTTTTGATCTAATTAAGATCATACCTTTTTGTGTTCCACTTCAGGTCTGGGGTGCCAGATCCCTTGGCATTGAAGCTTGACAAGGCTCTCATGTCGTCTTCATTTGTTTCTTCCTTGGTGCCCACTGGTCTTTTTATAAAATATTTTGTCAGAGTTGACAAGGAGGGATTTTTCCATACATATCCTGACCGTGGAGGGCCATTTCAGACCTTAGAGAAAGCCCAGGAAGCTATTGATTCACATCACGTTGTTCAGCGAGAAATGATGTAAAGTCACTCAACTTTACTACATATATGTCCCTGTGTTCCTTGAATGCAAACCTATTACTACATATATGTCTGTGTGTACCTTGACTGCAAACTTATCAACTCAACTCCTTTGTCATTGGTTATTCTATTTATATTCTGCACTTTCCCTTTAATAAAATATGTTGTCATTAACAATACTCCATACCTGAAATAGGTGTATGGATGGCCTTTCTGATGAGGAGAGGGCCATACGGAACACTCTATACTGGTATCATGATGGCACAAGGAAGCACTCAGCAGAAGCCTTTGCTTCCTGTACGACCCGTAACTCAACACGGGAATTGCTTAAAGCTTTACTAGACATACACAACGAGGACAATGATCTTCTGGGGGTCTGCTCTCTCTCTTGCCTTTCTTGTTTGCAGGTTGCTTAAATGACATTGTATCCATGCTACACTCCCTGATACTTATCTATTCTTACTATTTTAGGATCGTGCATATGAACTAAAAGATATTGTGAGTGACAATTCATGTTTTGATGGGAAAGACTGCATTTATAGCTCTTATTCTCATTTCAATCTGACCATGAAGACTAAAGGAGCTGATCCCAACAACGATATATATTTTGCTGAAGTCACGTGTATGAGTGACGATTATGAAGCATATGTGCTCACCTGTTTCTGCATGGTTAAACCTGACCACAATGGTATTTTATTTTTGAGCTTTACAATTTTAATTTATCAAACTTGTCCGTGCACTTCTAGTTGGTAGCTTTTGCATGCAGTAGTGCACTATTATATAAAGAGACTAACTAATAATAAGTTAGCAAGCAAACATTTGAAAGACCCAAGCAATTGTTGAAGATTGTTTATAAGGTTGACTTGAGTCAAATGTGGATGCTAGCTAGCTAGCTATGGCAATGTTGTATACCTCTATTATTCATATCTATTTTTCACCTCTTTTTGAAGGTGAATGCGCTGTGTGTGAAGTTGAAATGGAAGACATTAAGCACCCTACTGATGATGTATACAATCATGGTCGCCGCAACAAGTTTCATGTTTATAGATCACGCTGTCATTCTCGTGCACATGGAGTTGATTTATTTGAGCAGGTGTGATAACTTACTGGAGTATCCTTCAAAGCTCGCCTTTTTCTTATTTTATGTTTAATTCACTGTTGTGGTTTTCCTAGCATGTATACAGATTACAGAATCAAAATTAATTAGTCAAAATAAAAACAGGCAACTCCAGGCTGCAGCTTAAATTATTATCTATTTCACTTCTAAGCTAGCTGCAAATTAGGATAGATAGTTGTACTGTGTCCATAGAGGGTCCAGTAATATCTAGGTTAGCTCAGAATTTATCAAAAGCATTCAACGACCATGAAGTCACTGTAGGATCAGAAAGAATACCAGGCAGGAGTTGAATATCACAACTGTTTAAAAAATGAGTTACAATCATATGAAGTCACTAATTTGTAGAGAACGGCAACTGACATCTTACCCCGTTTTGCAGCTATTTGCCGTGCGTGATGAGGCTTGGCTGGTAGAAGAGGAGGCTAGGGTGAGATGCATGATTAAGGAAGGGAAGGATGCTAGGAGCAGCAAGTTGGAGGTGGACAGAGGGGATGGCATGATTAAGGAAGGGAGGCGCAATTTTGAGGTGGACAATATCCTGAAGGTGGCTAGTCGCAAGTTGAGTGGGGACAACATCCTGAAGGAGGCTAGGCGCAGCGAGTTGGAGGTGGATAACCGAGGGGATGTCATGATTAAGGAAGGGAAGGAGGCTAGGCGCAGCAAGTTGGAGGTGGACAACATAGGGGATGACATGATTAAGGAAGGGAAGGAGGCTAGGCGCATCAAATTAGAGGTGGACAACAGAAGGGATGACCATGCAAAGAGGGATAAGTATGTCGTACCGGCTCGACGAAAATCGGTTGAATGCCATCTATCCAGAGTCTGTATCTAACGGCCGGTCAACTAATGTTCTTGATTGGCGCGGTTGGCATGGAATGGTGCCTTTATATGTGTCCCTAGGAGAGTACTGACCTGAAGCTGCAATCTAACGTCATCTATCCAGAGTCTGTATTTGACAGAGCATTTATATGGACGTGATTGGTAGGTCGTAGGACCTTGAAACAGGCCACGGGGGGCAAATTTTGGCCTGTTTGGTTGCTCACGACACCCCTGCGTAGCAGTCAACGGGGAAAACCTATTTATCGCTTATATTAGCCAGGTTATAAGGCAGTATCGGTCTGTGCGTTTGTGGGTTTTTTTTTCGATTTTTCTGGTTCTTCGCGTTTTTTTTGTTTTCCTTTTTCAGTTTTTCCCAAATTCGAGCAAAATTTCGGTTTGAGCAATTTTTGAATTCGAGCAGTTTTCGAATTTGAACAAATTCGAATTTGGAAAATTTCAAATTCGAGCAAATTTTCGAATTTGAGCAAAAATTCAAATTCGAGCAAATTTCAAATTTGAACTTTCTGTAGGTTTTTCCGAAGAACGCTAATGAAAAAACGACAAGAAAAAACTCAAACGACGGGACCGAACCAGTGTGGTCCAAGCTCAATTAGCGTTCACGTGTTAGCAATATAAAGTACAAACCATTGCTAACGAGCGATGGACCATATGGGCCAAGCTCAATTAGCGTTCACGTGTTAGCAATGAGTACAAACCATTGCTAATGAGCGATGGACCATATGGGCTAAGCTCAATTAGCATTCACGTGTTAGCAATGAGTACAAACTATTGCTGACGAGCGATGGGTAGGTGCTCCCCAGCCAACGCGTGTGTCTGTCGACCTAATGGAAATGTCTGAATTGGTGGTTTCTCAAGAGCTAGATCTAGGGGCATCTCCAACCGGGCGACCCAAACGGACGTCCGTTTTGGATCGTTTGGGTCGTCGCGCGGACGCGGACATCGTTTCGGTCCGTGAATCCGTTTGCATCGCACAGTACACCCAACGCTCTGATCTAAATAATTATTTCTCCTCCTTCTTCCTAGTAGTACTAGTTGCCACGCCGGAGGCCGTGCTCGGCACGCCACACCGGAGGTCGCCGCGCCACGCCACGCCGGTGAGCGGCCGCCCTCCTTCCCCGCGTCCCAAGCCCAAGCTCTCCGCCGGAGCTCGTGTCCTCCTCCTCCTCCGACGACGAAGGGGACGAGCCCATGAAGGCGCCCAAGGCCACCGCGGCAAGTAAGATCAAGAAGAAGGTCTCCCCCGACGCCAAGAACCAGACCGCCAAGGCTGCTGTCAAAGCCAAGAAATCGGAGCCGACCTCGACAGCCAAGGTCACCAAGAAGACCACCACCAAAGCGGGCGCCGATGGGCCACTGCCAAGCTGAAGGTCCCCAAGCTGGACAAGGCGGCCGCCGCCGCCAAGCTGGGCAAGGGCGCCACCGCCAAGCCGGATAAGGCAGCCACCGCCAAGCCCAAGAGCACCGCCGATTCCACCAAGTCCACAAAGACGGGCGCTGCCAAGGCGGCCAAGCCGGTGAAATCCGAGGGAGGCGCCTCCAAGCCGAAGAAACCGTCCAATTCCACGGTGGATGCGGGTGCCAAGCCGGCCAAATCGACCACCAAGAAGCCGAAGGTGGTCGCCGATGTGAAGGCGAACACAACAGCCGTGAGCAAGGAGGCGGCGGCGGGGGTGGAGGAGGACGTGGTGCTGGCGGAGGAGGCGGAGGGGACGGAGGACCTCATGTCCGCCGCCGCCACGGAGCTCGAGCCGCTCCGCTTCTTCCACGCCGCCTCGCCGGCGGCGTACGCCTGGACGCAGGCCGCGCAGTCGATCGACTTCATGGGCTTGAAGGGGCTCTCCCGTGGCCGCCATGCCCAGGGCTCGCCCGTGCCCGCGCGTGGCCGACGCGGCCGGCGGCGCCCCCGCCTGTGCCTCGCGCGGCCGGCTCCGCCACCGCACGGACAGCTCCGGCCCGCTACACCCCCTGCCCTACCACACCCCGGCTTGCCCCGGCGACCTCCGCGCCCGCTCCAGCGGCACCACCACCATTGCGGCTCCGGCGACTTCTACTTGGAATGAAAAAAAGAGGAGGCGGCGGAGCCGGGAGTCTCCAGGCGAGGGCGTCGACGAAGGTTAGCTAGGCGAGCTCCAGTCCGACGGGGAGAATGGAGGTATCCATGGCAGAAAAAGTAAACAGAGAGAGATAGAGGAGAGAGATGATATGGGGACTTTTTTTGTCACTGACAAATGGGCCATGAACGGACATGCGCGGATGAAAAAGGACGCAAGCGCTTGTCCGGCTCGCCCCAAAAGCCACGCAAATTTGGTCCGGCTTTGGGTCGTTCCGGACGCGGCAGCTATCCGTTATTAGTTTAGGTCCGCACGTTGGGAGCTGGTTTTACCCAAACGGACCAATCTGATGTACGTTTGTTCATTTGGGTAGCCTGGTTGGAGATGCCCTAGGAGAGCAAAAAAAAAAACAGCCTTGTTTTCTGCACCAGTTGCACGTGTGAAGAAGCGTAAGAGCCGCGACTTAACTCCCCTGTCCTCTCCCCCCCACTCCAGGCACCAGTTGCATTGTCACCTCCTCTGTTTCACCTCACGTTCCATCAACCGCTCCGTCCACAGGCCCAGCCCTAGGGGGGGGAGGGGCGGCCGCCCTGGGCCCTCGAGACCGAGGGGGCCCCAAGTCCCGGCTAGGTAAGAGCAACGGCGGAGGTCATCTGGGACGCCATTACTGTGGAGATTTTTTTTTAATAATACGTTTTTTTCTAATAATTTTACTACTAATACGCGATTTCAAAATTTATCGAATCTATGACTCTGTCGGCTAACTAGCTGCCGATCGGTAGACTGATGGCCGATCAGCCACGTATCTAAACAATTAACAACCCGTACAGTAGGACGACTGGTCGGCCGCCTGTGCACCGATCGGCCACCGGCCGGCCGATCGGCCACCAGTTGCTAGCCGGCCTCATTCACACGTACACCTAGTGGCTTGTAGTGCTAGTGTAAGCAGAGTAAGTAATTAAATTCTAACCTGATGCGAGTTGTTTTGGTGAACATAATTGAATTGATCCCATCTGACTCAGTTTTGTACATAAGGGTATCTTCAGCCGAGGCGACGCAAACAGCCGCTGAGCGACCGTTTGTGTCCACGCGGGCCAAAAAATATGTCTAGAATCAGGTCCAGTGGCCTGACGTATATTGACAACAGTCCGCGGCGACGTAAATGCGGTGCATATTTACGTTTGGGATGTGTCGCGGCGGACGCCCCAAGTGACCGCTCGCTTTTCCACCAGGCCCGCCTGGTAGCGAGTCATAGGGCTGTATCGAGCGCATCGCTTCGGCGGTCATTGCTTCCGCGTCTAGCCGCAGACTTCGCCATCAATATCGCGGAGGGGACAAACAGTGCGCCGCTGCCCGTTGACGTCGCGCGGCTCATGCACAGGAATTGGACGCCGTGCGTGGGCTGGCAGGACGTGCACCTGCCTGGCGGCGGCTAGCGGCTCAGCCGCCTCCGGGTGCCTATCCCGCCCGTGCCTTCGCGTGAGCCAGACAGACCGAGAAGGATCCACCGCCGCCTCGTCATCGAATACGGCAGCCACCGACGCCTCCACAGGACGACGACGACTACAGCGACGTGCTGGCCTACCATAACGAGGAGGCCAAGGACGACAACGACGACTACGTTGCCTGCATTTTCCAGGAATGTCAATTGGCCATGACGGAGGGCCGGGAGTTCGAGTACCCGACGACGATGATGGACGACGAGATTGAGAGGCTCGGCGTCCTCGTCTCGGAGGTGTACCGACCGGTGCAGCCGCCGCTGCCCCGGTACGCCATTGGAATCATGCCGTCGGGCCTCTTCCGTGAGGCCCTACGACAGGCGCTCGAGGACTCGGCCCCGCAACCGGTGCAACTGCCGCCTCCACCTCCGCTGTACAACCCGTGGGCGGCTCCACCTCCACCACCGGCGTGGTGTCCTCCACCTCCACAACCGGTGTGGGCTGCTCAACCTCCAGCACCGGCGTGGGCTACTCAACCTCCACCACCGACGTGGGCTCCTTCCACCTCCACCACCGCCGTCGGCACCGGCGTATGTTCCGCCGGTTCCCAACTGGCCGTGGCCGGTACTGGAGTTCGTCGTGATCGACGACGACGACGACGAGTAGGCGCGGGCATTATTAGGTTTTATATTTTTATTTTCTTTTCTTTAATATGTATGTTTTTATGTTCAAAAAATGCAAAATCAAAAAAAGTGTCGTGCCGCTGGAGCCACCCGACGCAAACGGACGCGCGGTTGATTTCGACCATTTGGACCGACGCAAACAGACGCGCGCGAATATTTTGGCCGTCCGAAATGCGTCGCCCCATTGAAGATACCCTAAGAGAGACACTGTTGTTGCTGTCGGCCCGCGTAGTTCGCTGATTTTCTTGCTTTGAAGACAGTGGCGAGCATGCATGTATGCTATCAACTTTATCAAGACATCAGGTACATGCTAATTAACGTGAGGAGTGGTCGGTGTACTGCCGGCCAACAGGTCCCCTATCGGTCGGTAGCTGACCAATTGGTCAGCTATCGACCAACTACTTCCTCTGCATTGACATGCATCAACACTCACAGACGGACTATGTATCAACAGCCGACTCACAGACGGACTACTAGTGACCGATCGGTCAGCTAATGACCGACCGGGTCACACTTTTCAAATTTTTTGAAATCGCACGCTATTTCTGAAATTAAATAAATAATTCGTATTATTTAAAAAAAAATCGCATTACTGCGTCTGCGTGTGTCGAAGTTTTCTCCATCTCTCGTCCGGTTGAAAAAGAAGAACAAAGAGTTATGCTTATGCATCTGCTGGGCTGGAACCTTTGGTTATATTGGGCTTTTTTTTCCTTGGTCAGCTCAGGCCCTTTTCCTTTAACTTGTTGTACGCCCATACATCTGGGGAAGTTAAGCTCAAAAAAAATCTGGGGATTAAGTGGGTGGAGCCGGTTATCCTCAAAAAAAGTGGGTGGGGCCGGTGAAGGTAATTAACACACTGCACGTTAAAAAAGTAGTAATTAAAACTGCTACATCGAGGATATACTACAAACAAGAGATCAGTTCCAACACAAAAAAAAGATTAAAGTGACGCTAAAAAAAGTTGAGAGGTGCAAAATTTAGGAGCGAGTCAAAAAAAAAGGAAAAAGTCTATTTTAAACCCTGAACTTGTAGAGGTTCGACGAAACAAACCCTAAACTTCAAATCCCGGTCGTTTGTACCCTGAACTTACAAATCCCGGTCTGAATCAAACCCTGGAGTTGTTTGTCACACCGGGAAAGGAACGATCCCGGCCATGAGAACACATTACTCTGACTGACAGTGGGACCCACCCATAACTATTATGGACCTCTATTTTTTCGCGAATTTTCTTTAAATAATACGGATTACTTTATAATTTTTGGAAATATCACGCGTTTTGAATCATTTCCGATTATGTGACTTGGTCGGACACGTGTTGACCGATCGGTTATCGGCAGACCGATCGGCCATCTATGAACCGATTGCAGGTGTCCTGGGTCCCCCGACCAGCCCACAGACCTGTTGGGCACTAGCCGTCCGATCGGCCAACTATCGTCCGACCAGGGTAGGAAGATGCTAATCAGCCGGACCATGCATACGCAGGTACGTGCACGTGTGCTAAACTGAAGAAACAGATGTGTAAGATACCATCACCGCAATGCACCATGCATCCCACCTGCGTATGGTCTTCCGCTGCCGTAAATCCCGTCCCGTCCCGCATGTCTTCCTCTCCGCCCGATTTGTCCTGCTCCCCGCCGCTGCCCCGACCTCCTGCCTAAGGTACCTCCCTCGGCTGGGTCCCGCTACCTCCGGCTGTGTCACCGACCAGCGACGGCGGCATGGCGAACAAGTCGGCGGTGCCTGAAGCTACAAACCAGCGAGCATCTCCTACACCGCGGTATCCTCTTTGCACTGCGTGGTGTCCACTGTCAAAAAAAATCAATCTTGTTAATTCAATCCTCAAATATTCTTTAATCTGATGCTTATTTCTGAAAATGGATTCGAAATTGCACTAGTTTGCGCTCTGTACCCCCAATCTAGCCATTCTTCCGTAGAAAATAAGGAGTGGGACATCGCCAGGAAAGCACGATGATGATGATTCTAGTTGGCTATTGCCTTTGCATTGCTTGTCTAAAAAAAGCAGTGGGACATGCTAGCGGTGGTGGACATCAGGTGGGTAGGCACGGAGGCTTTCACCGGAGTGTGCAGAGTCTTGAGCAGGGGAGGGGCGATGGCGCGGAAGCAAAGGCTGCGCACTGCGACGGGAACGGCGGCGGCCAGCATGTGGAACGCGGTGCGCCCGTGGGCTCTGCCCATAGATAGAGCTAGGGACCACGGATTGAAATAGATAATATAGCAGGGTTTCTTTTGCAATTTTTGCCAGGTGGCGTTGGTCAACCTGGTCAAATAGCTCCAGGGTTTAATTCAGACCGGGATTTATAAGTTCAGGGTATAAACGACCGGGATTTGAAGTTTGGGATTTATTTCATCGAACCTCTACGAGTTCAGAGTTTGAAATAGACTTTTTCCGTCAAAAAAAGAAGCACATAGTCTTGCTCAAAGATTTATACATGATAATATAGGCTGCTATACTTGAAAAAAGAACCGCTAGAGGACGGAGGGAGTTTGGCCGTTAACCTATGATGAAAATAATCGTCATCAGGGCTCTTCACCGACAACCACCGTGGCGTGGTTTCTAGTCAGAGTTGACATAATAATTGGTAAGATGGATATTTACATACCACGATTTTCATCTAGGGATGGTGAATATTTTTTAGAACAAGTATTCATTATCCGCAGTCAATATTAATGTCGATCTTTTGTACATTACCATTTAAAATGATTATTGGTTTGGAGTTGCTTATCAAGCATGTCGCTCGATATACCATTTAAAAAATGTTTATTGGTAACATGGCATACATACATTTACAAATTACCATTTGTAGCTTCTAGGGCCCTAGTTTTTAGTTTCGCCCCGGGCCCTTAAAATCTCAGGACCGGCCCTGTCCGTCCATTGATGTTTTGCCTCCGCCAACTCCTCTCAACGCATTGTTGACCAAGATGATTGCCCAACGGGCCACGTCGAGTGCTAGCGATATTTGCGACTACGTGCAGCTCAAGATGAGGGACCTTACAAGTTTGTCGATGTCGCCACACATTGTGTCGGCGGTCGCCAGGCAGCAAAAGGTCACCACGCATTGTCTTTGAGTTAGAGAGCGATGGCTTCACCATGACGATCATCCTAGCCACCCCCTCATGCTAGCCGTAAAGAAGTACCCGCGTCATGGCATGACGGTGTCGACCTGAGTATGCTCTCCTGATCAGTACAATTTCTAAATTAGGACTTTCCAAATCTGAACAAAAATTAAATTTGAACATTTTTAGAATCCAAAATTTTCCAAAATCTGAAGATTTTCTAAAACATAAATTATTTCAAATTTGAACAACATTTAAAACTGAACAAATTTCAAAATTCAACAAATTCTGAATCTGCATAAATTTTGAAACTAAACAAATTTTGAAGTGAACATTTTTTAAGTTGAATAAAATTTGAAATTGAAAAAAATCAAAATTTTGAATTTGAACAACATTTAAAACTGAACAAAAAATTTGCCCAACTCCAACTCCGCATGGACGTACATTGGAAAAGACACCGAGCCTCCACCATTGCCATATCTAAATAAGCATCATCGCCAACGAGGATTTGTGAGTCGATGAACAGGCCCGCTGCAAGCAGCTAGGCACATGTCGCTGTGGCACGCCGACCGGGGGACGTCCCCGTGCTCACCGCATCCCGTCGACGAAGTCAGGGAATAGTGCCACATCCACCACCATTAGACCAACATCCTCGCCCCGGTACCCAGCGCCGCCGTAGGTAAGGACGAACGCCAGCGACACGTCGAGAAGCCAGATCTAAAGAAAGGCGAGAAGAGCTTGCTGCCGATCTGAAGGATCGCCAAGCACACGTTGTCATCAACTCCGAGACACCACCGTGAAGGTCGTCGTTGGTGTGTGATACGTCCAATTTGCATCACTATTTTGTATCATAATTTGCTGTTATTCATTGATATATTTCATGTTTGGACACAATACTTATGTTATTTCATCTATTTTTCATGTTTCATCATCATTGGAGGACCAAGCACCGGAGCCAGGATTCTGCTGGAAAAAGCACCGTCAGAACGCAATATTTCGGAAGATCAACTGTGGAAGGAAATTACACCAAAAATCCTATTTTTCCAGATGACGGAGAAAGCCAGAAGGGGAAGCCGAGAAGACCCAAGGTGGGGCCAGACCACAGGCCGGCGCGGCCCATGGCCTGGCCGCGCCACCTTGTGGTGTGGGGGCCCCACAGCCCCTTTTGCCTCCTTTTCTTCGCGAAATCCTTCGTCCCGAAGACCTAAGCCACAGAGGGTTCCTCACGAAGGGTTACGGCCCGCCTCGCGGGGCGGAGAACACCAGAGAGAAAAGAGCTCTCCGGCGGGCAGGAATCCGCAGGGGAAATTCCCTCCCGGAGGGGGAAATCGACGCCATCGTCATCGTCATCGAGCTGGACATCATCTCCATCACCATCACCATCATCTTCATAATCATCACCTCCGTCTCCACCGCAGCACCTCGTCACCGCTGTAGCAAATTTGGGTTTGATCTTGATTGTTTGATAGGGGAAACTCTCCCGATATTGATTTCTACTTGTTATTGATGCTATTGAGTGAAACCGTTGAACCAAGGTTTATGTTCAAATTGTTATTCATTATCATATCACCTCCGATCATGTTCCATATGATGTCTCGTGAGTAGTTCGTTTAGTTCTTGAGGACATGGGTGAAGTCTAAATGTTAGTAGTGAATTATGGTTGAGTAATATTCAATGTTATGATATTTAAGTTGTGGTGTCATTCTTCTAGTGGTGTCGTGTGAACGTCGACTACACGATACTTCACCATTTATGGGCCTAGGGGAATACATCTTGTACTCGTTTGCCAATTGCGGGGTTGCCGGAGTGACGAAACCTCGAGCCCCCGTTGGTATATCGATGCATGAGGGATTGCGGGATCTTAGAGTTTAAGGCCGTGGTTAGATTTATCTTAATTACTTTCTTGTAGTTGCGGATGCTTGCAAGGGGTATAATCACAAGTATGTATTAGTCCTAGGAAGGGCGGTGCATTAGCATAGGTTCACCCACACAACACTTATCAAAACAATGAAGATTATTTAGCTACATGAAGCGAAAGCACTAGACTAAATTCCCGTGTGTCCTCAAGAACGTTTGGTCATTATAAGTAAACAAACCGGCTTGTCCTTTGTGCTAAAAAGGATTGGGCCACTCGCTGCAATTATTACTCTTGCATTTTACTTACTCGTACTTTATTCATCTGTTACATCAAAACCCCCTGAATACTTGTCTGTGAGCATTTACAGTGAATCCTTCATCGAAACTCGCTTGTCAACACCTTCGCTCCTCGTTGGGATCGACATTCTTACTTATCGAAGATACTACGATACACCCCCTATACTTGTGGGTCATCAAGACTATTTTCACGGCGCCGTTGCCGGGAGTGAAGCGCTATTGGTAAGTGGAATTGGTAAGGAAAACCTTTACTGTTTGTGCTGATTTTATTTCACTCGCTCGCTATAAGTCATTATGGAGAGATCTTCTCTTCAATTTTTATTTGGGAAATCTACTACTACCGCAACGGTAGTGGATGAGGCGCCGTGTGAGGAAGTGATACCATATAAAATACCTATGAAAATTATTGAACGTGTTATGGATAACCGCTATGAAGGGGATGGAACCGTCCATCCCGGTGATCATTTACTCGTTTTTGCATGAATTATGCGGTTTATTCAAATGTGCAGGTATTGCTATGAATGAAGTTAGAAATAAACTATTCTCTATATCGCTGTCTGGTAAAGCGGCGCATTGGTATAAATTGCTCGAAGAATGGTGATTCTCTTGATTGGGAGGACATTGTGCCTTTATTTTATTCCAAATTCTATCCTCCAAGTGAAATTCACAAGGATCGTAACCGCATATATAATTTCTGGCCTCATGATGGAGAAAGTATTGCCCAAGCTTGGGGGAGATTGAAGTCTTTAATGCTCAAATGCCCCATTCATGAGCTTCCTGGTAATGTTATTATTGATAATTTCTATGCAAGACTTTCTTTTCAAGACAAGACCTTGATGGATACTTCTTGTTCTGGATCATTTACACGCAACAAAGAAGAGTTTAAAAGGGACCTTCTTAATCGGATCCAAGAAAATACTGAAGGTTGGGAGAACGACAAGGATAGAGAATCAGGTATAATTTATGATTATAAATGCATTGAAGCTTTTATGGATACTGATAAATTTCGTAATATGAGTGCTACTTATGGTCTTGATTCTCAAGTTGTTGCAAATCTTTATAAAGCTTTTGCTTCTCATTATGAATTGCCTAAGAAGAACTTTGATAAGTATCATGAACCGTATAAAGATAAAATTGATTCATCTATTAATAAATGCGTTGTAGTTGAAACTGTTGATCATGTTATTCCTCGAAGCTTATATTGAAAAAACTCCTTTCCCCGTTAAAATGAAGGAGTACTCTATTATAAATAGTGCGGTTCATAAAAGTGAAAAGAAACCTATAGAACCCGAAGAACAAATAAAAGTTGAACTCTCTGTTGCAATAGTTAAAGATCTTGTGACTCGAAAATGTGGAGGATGGTCATATTATTTTCTGTGAAGATGCTTCTAATATTGTTTCACATCCTAATAAACCCAAACAAGTTAGTGTTCCTATGCTATCTCGTTAGAATTGGTGATCATTGCTATTATGGTTTATGTGATATTGGTGCAAGTGTTAGTGCTATTCCTTATGAGCTTTACACGGAGATTATGCACGAAATTGGTTCTTGTGAACTTGAAGATATTGATGTGGTTATTCAGCTGGCTAATAGAGAAACTATTTCTCCAATTGGTATTGTTCGAGATGTGGAAGTTCTATGTGGTAAGATTAAATATCCTCGCTGACTTTTTGGTACTTGGTTCTGCTGCTAGTGATTATTGTCCTATCATTTTTGGTAGACCTTTTCTAAATACTTGCGGAGCTATTATAGATTGCAAGAAAGAGAAGATTTTGACTAAATTTGCTGGTGAACCTTATGAGTTTAACTTCTCTAAATTTACCAAAACTCCTTATAAAGCTGATTTGCCTAGTAATGACTTTAAAATGGAACAGTGTGCATCTATTGTCCTTGTTCCTAATAATCCTTTGCAAGCAACACTTGGAGAATAGCGAGAGTGAAGTTTTTAGGAAAGAAAGAGATGAGCTTGAGGAAATTTTTCTTCGCCAACCTATTCTCAAGCATGATTTACCCAGTGGAAGATCTGGGTACAACACCGCCACCGAAGGAAGATCCTGTTTTTGATTTAAAGCCTTTGCCTGATAATCTTAAATATGCTCATATTGATGATAAGAAAATATATCCTGTTATTATTAGTTCTAAGCTTTCAGAGTTTGAAGAAGAAAGGTTATTGGAAATACTGAAGAAACACCGAGGTGCTATTGGCTACACTCTTGATGACTTGAAGGGGATTTCTCCTTCTATTTGCCAACACGCCATTAATATGGAAGATGATGCGAAGCCTGTTGTTGAACCCCAGCGTCGTCTAATTCCTAAGATGAAGGATGTGGTAAGAAATGAGGTATTACGACTTCTTGAAGCTGGTATTATATATCCTATTGCCGATAGTAGATGGGTTAGTCCCGTGCATTGTGTTCCTAAGAAAGGAGGAATGACCGTTGTGCCTAATGATAATGATGAGCTCATCCCTCAAAGAGTAGTTGTAGGGTATAGAATGTGCATTGATTTTCGAAAAGTTAATAAGGTTACTAAAAAAGATCATTACCCTTTGCCTTTTATTGATCAAATGCTAGAAAGGTTGTCTAAAAATACTCATTTTTGCTTTCTTGATGGTTATTCTGGGTTTTCACAAATTGTTGTTAAAACTAAAGATCAAGAGAAAACCACTTTCACTTGTCCCTATGGAACTTACGCTTATAGGCGTATGCCTTTTGGTTTATGTAATGCTCCTGCCACTTTTCAAAGATGCATGTCTCGCTATTTTTCATGGCTTCTGCGAGAGTATTGTAGAGGTATTCATGGATGATTTTTCTCGTCTATGGTAATTCTTTCGATAATTGCTTGCGGAACCTTGATAAAGTTTTGCAGAGATGTGAAGAAACTAACCTTGTTCTTAATTGGGAGAAATGCCACTTTATGGTTAATGAAGGAATTGTATTGGGACATAAAATTTCCGAGAGAGGTATTGAAGTTGATAGAGCTAAAGTTGAAGCCATTGAGAAGATGCCCTATCCTAGGGATGTTAAAGGTATTCGTAGTGTTCTTGGTCATGTTGGGTTTTATAGGAGATTTATTAAAGATTTCTCCAAGATTTCAAAGCCTCTTACTAATCTTCTTCAAAAAGATGTACCATTTGTTTTTGATGATGATTGTAAGGAAGCCTTTGAAACTCTAAAGAAAGCCTTAACAACTGCTCCTATAGTTGAACCTCCCGATTGGAACTTACCATTTGAAATTATGTGTGATGCTAGTGATTTTATTGTAGGCGCCGTTCTTGGACAGATGAGTAGATAAAAAATTAAATGTTATTCATTATGCTAGCAAGACTCTTGATGTCGCTCAAAGAAATTATGCTACAACCGAAAAAGAATTGTTAGTCGTAGTCTTTGCTTGTGATAAATTTAGATCTTATATTGTTGATTCAAAAGTTACGATTCATACCGATCATGCTCGCAATTAGATACCTTATGACAAAGAAAGATGCTAAGCCAAGGCTTATTAGATGGGTACTTCTTTTACAAGAATTTGATTTACATATTATAGATAGGAAAGGTGCCGATAATCCCGTTGCTCGATAATTTGTCTAGATTGGAAAATATTGCTTATGATCCCGTTCCCGTTAATGATAGTTTTCCAAATGAACAATTGGCTGCAATAAAGGTGAGTTCGCGAGACAGTCCTTGATATGCTCGATTATGCTAACTTTATTATTTCCAAGTACTTGCCTCCAACCTTTTCAACTCAAGCAAAGGAGGAAATTCTTTTATGACTTGAGGCATTATTTCTGGGATGACCCACACTTATATAAAGAAGGAGTGGATGATATTCTGCGAAGGTGTGTTCCCGAATATGAACAACAAGAGATATTGAGTAAATGTCATGGTAGTGCTTATGGAGGACATCACGCCGGAGAAAGAACCGCGCAAAAGGTTCTACAATCAGGTTTTTATTGGCCAACTCTCTTCAAGGATGCGAGAAAGTTTATTTTATCTTGTGATGAATGTCAAAGGGTTGGAAATATCTCCAGACGCAATGAAATGCCTATGAATTATACTCTTGTTATTGAACCGTTCGATTGTTGGGGATTTGACTTCATGGGACCTTTTCCCTCTTCAGAAGGTAACACTCATATACTTGTTGCCGTTGATTATGTTACTAAATGGGTGGAAGCCATACCTACAAAAAGTGCTGATGGTGAGACCTCTTTAAGAATGCTTTTAGATATTATTTTTCCTAGATTTGGAGTTCCTAGATATATTATGACAGATGGAGGTTCTCATTTTATTCATGGTGGTTTTAGAAAAACTCTTGCTAAATATGGTATTAATCATAGAATTGCTTCCGCTTATCATCCTCAAACTAGTGGGCAAGTAGAATTATCAAATAGAGAGATTAAATCTATCTTGCAAAAGACTGTTAATAAAACTAGAAAGAATTGGGCTAGTAAATTGAAGGATGCACTATGGGCTTATAGAACTGCTTATAAAAACCCCATGGGAATGTCACCTTATAAAATGGTTTATAGAAAAGCTTGTCATTTACCTTTAGAACTAGAGCACAAAGCTTATTGGGCTGTTAGAGAATTAAATAAAGATCCTAAACTTGCCGGTGATAAAAGGTTATTGCAATTGAGTTCTCTAGATGAATGGAGAAGTGAAGCTTATGAAAATGCTAAACTCTTTAAAGAGAAAGTTAAGAAATGGCATGATAGAAGGATTATCAAAAGAGAATTTAATATTGGGGATAAAGTCCTATTGTATCGGTCTCGTCTCAGATTCTTTGCGGGGAAATTACTCTCAAAATGGGAAGGACCATATGTTGTTGAGGAGGTGTATCGTTCAGGAGCAATTAAAATTAGCTCTCTCCAAGGCAATGCTACGCAAGTGGTGAATGGGCAAAGACTCAAGCATTATATCTCGGGTGATTCTTATAATGTTGATGTTGATATTATTCAAGTGGAAACACCGGAGGCTTTCATCAAAGGTCAAATTGACTGTCCGCCAGAACCCGACTTTGAATAGGTAACAAGTACAGGTAATAAAAATTCGCGATTTACTTTCCGAACAATGTTTTTGTCTGTTTTTGGAAAATATGAAAAATTACGAGATCGAAACGGAGTGGAGGAGACGCACGAGGGCGTGTACCCATAGCCGGCGCGGGCCCCGGCCCCGGCCGCGCCGCCCTATGAGTACACCGCCTCGTCGCCCCTCTCCGACTCTGGTTCGACCTGGTACTTTCCGTTCGTTGTGAAAATTTTTACTATATAATCCCCCGGACCCCTGGAGGTCCGTATATCGTTTTCTCGACGTGTTTTGTTTTGAGCTGTTTCTGCCAGAACCTGTCTTTGATCTAGAGCACCATGGCCTCCGACAACAAGGGCAAGGGGGTTTCGAAGGAAGAAGTGAAAAGGGTGTCGTCAAAACAAGAGCAACAAGCTGTTGGGAGTAAGCAAATCTTGGTGGGATCTGTTGACACTCGACGTTCTTTCTCTCATAACTTGCAGGGACCCTTACCACCAGCTCTTGGTCTCGACTCTTTCCTTGTGCTGGAAGAAGTTCTACGGGCTACCGATGAGTTTTGTGATCAATATCGGGCTCTAAGAAGAGAAGTGGAGATACTCCAGGAGGAGAATTACCGACTCCGTAGATTGCTGGAATATTATTCGATACCCATCACAAGGTCGCCACCGCCAACTTCGTGATAACAATGAATCTCTTCGAGTCTTAGTGCAGAATTGCCAAGCCGAGAAGTTGAAGCCGAAGGAGATCCGTAAGAAGCGCGGGAGGAATTCATCACCACCACCGCCAAAGGAGTAATTCATCATCGGTATTGGCATCCCCTTGGTTTGTTCCAAGCTGGGGGAGTGTCGCGGTATCACATCATCACTACCTTTTACTTTTTACTATCAAGTAGTGTCATATCATGAGTAGGGAAGTTATCATATAAGATGGGTTGCAGCTGGAAGTATCTCTCCTTTAGTTGGTTGTCTATGTATCCCTTGGTGTGAGTTATCGTTATGGAATATTAATGAGAAGTCTTATCATTTACATATTGCACACCTTATTTTAGTTTGCAATTTCTATTATATGATTTACCTTGTTGTTAGTATTGGTATCACTTTGGGAGCATTGAATAAATCTATTTGGTTTTGGCAAACTTAGCATTGGTCAATAGCAACAACACTTTGAGGTTTAAGTAGAAAAGAGAAATACATGTAGTTGTTTCATTGTCTTCCTTTTATGATTAGCTCATAGCAGCTTATTATTCTGAAGTTAAAATTGTTTGTGCTTACAAGGAAGATGCATGATTGTTTCTATCACATGTATATTTGTTTGTTTCCTTCAACTCTTATGCTTGCTATTTAGCCTTGCTAGCCAAAGACCTGTACTGAGAGGGAATGCTTCTCGTGCATCCAAACCCGAACCCAAACCTATGTCATTTGTGTCCACCATACCTACCTACTACATGGTATTTTATGCCATTCCAAGTAAATATTTCGTGTGCTACCTTTAAACAATTCAAAATTTACTATCCCTTATTTGTGTCAATGTTTTATAGCTCATGAGGAAGTATGTGGTGTGTTATCTTTCAATCTTGTTGGGCAACTTTACCAATGGACTAGTGGCTTCATCCACTTATCCAATAATTTTGCAAAAAAGAGCTGGCATTGGGATTCCCAGTCCCAAACTAATTAAACTAATTAGACACTCCTCCATGGTATGTGATTGATGGACGGCACCCGAAGTATTCGGTTAGCCATGGCTTGTGTAAGCAAAGGTTGGGGGGAGTGTCATCATCATAATAAAACTAAAATAAAAAGGCACTCCTTCATGGTATGAGATTGTTGGCGTGCACCCGAGGATTCGGTTAGCCATGGTTTGTGAAAGAAAGGTTGGAAGGAGTGCCACACAAAATGAAAATAAAATGGGAGCCGCTCTTTGAAGGTTTGTCTGGCGAGGGGGTTAGAGTACCCTCTACCAGTCGTTGACAACAACAAACACCTCTCAAAATATTACTTTTATTCTCTTTATATGATTTCAAAACTGAAAAAGCTCTAGCGCATGATTTAATCCCTGCTTTCCTCTGCGAAGGGCCTGTCTTTTACTTTATGTTGAGTCAGTAAACCTATTTCCCTCCATCTTGAGCAAGCATTTGAGTTGTTGTGATCAAACTATTATATTGTGATTTGCTTCATCATGTCTTTACTTTTCCTTGTTTAGTACAAGTTTTATCTGAATGAATATGGCTTTGCAAGTTATTAATGATCATTATGATTGAGTATGCAAGTTTACCATAAGCTTTAATATGAAAGCGCTGCTCAATAGATAAGTATAATTCGTTAACTGTTCTCTGACCAAGAACAAAGTTTGCCATCACCAACTATGATTTCTTATGCACCTTTATTTGTGATTACCTTATACTTGTTTCAAGTTGAATTATATGAGGAAGTTGTTTACTAGAATGTCTTGTGTGAATGAATATGATGCTTCTTGTCCGTATTTTATTTATCGACTCTTCACTCCATAAAACATGTGGTCCTGTTTACCGAGTTCAGTTTCGCTTGGGGACAAGCGAAGTCTAAGCTTGGGGGGAGTTGATATGTCCAATTTGCATCACTATTTTGTATCATAATTTGCTGTTATTCATTGATATATTTCATGTTTGGACACAATACTTATGTTATTTCATCTATTTTTCATGTTTCATCATCATTGGAGGACCAAGCACCGGAGCCAGGATTCTGCTGGAAAAAGCACCGTCAGAACGCAAATTTCGGAAGATCAATCGTGGAAGGAAATTACACCAAAAATCCTATTTTTCCGGATGACGGAGAAAGCCGAAGGGGAAGCCGAGAAGACCCAAGGTGGGGCCAGACCACAGGCCGGCGCGGCCCATGGCCTGGCCACGCCACCTTGTGGTGTGGGGGCCCCACAGCCCCTTTTGCCTCCTTTTCTTCGCGAAATCCTTCGTCCCGAAGACCTAAGCCACAGAGGGTTCCTCACGAAGGGTTACAGCCGCCTCTGCGGGGCGGAGAACACCAGAGAGAAAAGAGCTCTCCGGCGGGCAGGAATCCGCCGGGGAAATTCCCTCCCGGAGGGGGAAATCGACGCCATCGTCATCGTCATCGAGCTGGACATCATCTCCATCACCATCACCATCATCTTCATAATCATCACCTCCGTCTCCACCGCAGCACCTCGTCACCGCTGTAGCAAATTTGGGTTTGATCTTGATTGTTTGATAGGGGAAACTCTCCCATTATTGATTTCTACTTGTTATTGATGCTATTGAGTGAAACCGTTGAACCAAGGTTTATGTTCAAATTGTTATTCATTATCATATCACCTCTGATCATGTTCCATATGATGTCTCGTGAGTAGTTCGTTTAGTTCTTGAGGACATGGGTGAAGTCTAAATGTTAGTAGTGAATTATGGTTGAGTAATATTCAATGTTATGATATTTAAGTTGTGGTGTCATTCTTCTAGTGGTGTCGTGTGAACGTCGACTACACGATACTTCACCATTTATGGGCCTAGGGGAATACATCTTGTACTCGTTTGCCAATTGCGGGGTTGCCGGAGTGACGAAACCCGAGCCCCGTTGGTATATCGATGCATGAGGGATTGCGGGATCTTAGAGTTTAAGGCTCGTGGTTAGATTTATCTTAATTACTTTCTTGTAGTTGCGGATGCTTGCAAGGGGTATAATCACAAGTATGTATTAGTCCTAGGAAGGGCGGTGCATTAGCATAGGTTCACCCACACAACACTTATCAAAACAATGAAGATTATTTAGCTACATGAAGCGAAAGCACTAGACTAAATTCCCGTGTGTCCTCAAGAACGTTTGGTCATTATAAGTAAACAAACCGGCTTGTCCTTTGTGCTAAAAAGGATTGGGCCACTCGCTGCAATTGTTACTCTCGCATTTTACTTACTCGTACTTTATTCATCTCGTTACATCAAAACCCCCGAATACTTGTCTCGTGAGCATTTACAAGTGAATCCTTCATCGAAACTGCTTGTCAACACCTTCTCGCTCCTCGTTGGGATCGACATTCTTACTTATCGAAGATACTACGATACACCCCCTATACTTGTGGGTCATCAAGACTATTTTCCGGCGCCGTTGCCGGGGAGTGAAGCGCTATTGGTAAGTGGAATTGGTAAGGAAAACCTTTACTCGTTTGTGCTGATTTTATTTCTGCCTCGCTGCTATAAGTCATTATGGAGAGATCTTCTCTTCAATTTTTATTTGGGAAATCTACTACTACTGCAACGGTAGTGGATGAGGCGCCATGTGAGGAAGTGATACCATATAAAATACCTATGAAAATTATTGAACGTGTTATGGATAACCGCTATGAAGGGGATGGAACTGTCCATCCTGGTGATCATTTACTGTTTTTGCATGAATTATGCGGGTTATTCAAATTTGCAGGTATTGCTATGAATGAAGTTAGAAATAAACTATTCTCTATATCGATGTCTGGTAAAGCGGCGCATTGGTATAAATTGCTGAAGAATGGTGATTCTCTTGATTGGGAGGACATTGTGCCTTTATTTTATTCCAAATTCTATCCTCCAAGTGAAATTCACAAGGATCGTAACCGCATATATAATTTCTGGCCTCATGATGGAGAAAGTATTGCCCAAGCTTGGGGGAGATTGAAGTCTTTAATGCTCAAATGCCCCATTCATGAGCTTCCTGGTAATGTTATTATTGATAATTTCTATGCAAGACTTTCTTTTCAAGACAAGACCTTGATGGATACTTCTTGTTCTGGATCATTTACACGCAACAAAGAAGAGTTTAAAAGGGACCTTCTTAATCGGATCCAAGAAAATACTGAAAGTTGGGAGAACGACAAGGATAGAGAATCAGGTATAATTTATGATTATAAATGCATTGAAGCTTTTATGGATACTGATAAATTTCGTAATATGAGTGCTACTTATGGTCTTGATTCTCAAGTTGTTGCAAATCTTTATAAAGCTTTTGCTTCTCATTATGAATTGCCTAAGAAGAACTTTGATAAGTATCATGAACCGTATAAAGATAAAATTGATTCATCTATTAATAAATGCGTTGTAGTTGAAACTGTTGATCATGTTATTCCTGAAGCTTATATTGAAAAAACTCCTTTCCCTGTTAAAATGAAGGAGTACTCTATTATAAATAGTGCGGTTCATAAAAGTGAAAAGAAACCTATAGAACCCGAAGAACAAATAAAAGTTGAACCTGCTGTTGCAATAGTTAAAGATCTTGTGACTGAAAATGTGGAGGATGGTCATATTATTTTCTCGTGAAGATGCTTCTAATATTGTTTCACATCCTAATAAACCCAAACAAGTTAGTGTTCCTATGCTATCTCGTTAGAATTGGTGATCATTGCTATTATGGTTTATGTGATATTGGTGCAAGTGTTAGTGCTATTCCTTATGAGCTTTACACGGAGATTATGCACGAAATTGGTTCTTGTGAACTTGAAGATATTGATGTGGTTATTCAGCTGGCTAATAGAGAAACTATTTCTCCAATTGGTATTGTTCGAGATGTGGAAGTTCTATGTGGTAAGATTAAATATCCTGCTGACTTTTTGGTACTTGGTTCTCGCTGCTAGTGATTATTGTCCTATCATTTTTGGTAGACCTTTTCTAAATACTTGCGGAGCTATTATAGATTGCAAGAAAGAGAAGATTTTGACTAAATTTGTCTGGTGAACCTTATGAGTTTAACTTCTCTAAATTTACCAAAACTCCTTATAAAGCTGATTTGCCTAGTAATGACTTTAAAATGGAACAAGTGTGCATCTATTGTCCTTGTTCCTAATAATCCTTTGCAGCAACACTTGGAGAATAGCGAGAGTGAAGTTTTTAGGAAAGAAAGAGATGAGCTTGAGGAAATTTTTCTTCGCCAACCTATTCTCAAGCATGATTTACCGGTGGAAGATCCGGGTACAACACCGCCACCGAAGGAAGATCCTGTTTTTGATTTAAAGCCTTTGCCTCGATAATCTTAAATATGCTCATATTGATGATAAGAAAATATATCCTGTTATTATTAGTTCTAAACTTTCAGAGTTTGAAGAAGAAAGGTTATTGGAAATACTGAAGAAACACCGAGGTGCTATTGGCTACACTCTTGATGACTTGAAGGGGATTTCTCCTTCTATTTGCCAACACACCATTAATATGGAAGATGATGCGAAGCCTGTTGTTGAACCCCAGCGTCGTCTAATTCCTAAGATGAAGGATGTGGTAAGAAATGAGGTATTACGACTTCTTGAAGCTGGTATTATATATCCTATTGCTGATAGTAGATGGGTTAGTCCCGTGCATTGTGTTCCTAAGAAAGGAGGAATGACTGTTGTGCCTAATGATAATGATGAGCTCATCCCTCAAAGAGTAGTTGTAGGGTATAGAATGTGCATTGATTTTCGAAAAGTTAATAAGGTTACTAAAAAAGATCATTACCCTTTGCCTTTTATTGATCAAATGCTAGAAAGGTTGTCTAAAAATACTCATTTTTGCTTTCTTGATGGTTATTCTGGGTTTTCACAAATTGCTGTTAAAACTAAAGATCAAGAGAAAACCACTTTCACTTGTCCCTATGGAACTTACGCTTATAGGCGTATGCCTTTTGGTTTATGTAATGCTCCTGCCACTTTTCAAAGATGCATGTCTGCTATTTTTCATGGCTTCTGCGAGAGTATTGTAGAGGTATTCATGGATGATTTTTTCTGTCTATGGTAATTCTTTCGATAATTGCTTGCGGAACCTTGATAAAGTTTTGCAGAGATGTGAAGAAACTAACCTTGTTCTTAATTGGGAGAAATGCCACTTTATGGTTAATGAAGGAATTGTATTGGGACATAAAATTTCCGAGAGAGGTATTGAAGTTGATAGAGCTAAAGTTGAAGCCATTGAGAAGATGCCCTATCCTAGGGATGTTAAAGGTATTCGTAGTGTTCTTGGTCATGCTGGGTTTTATAGGAGATTTATTAAAGATTTCTCCAAGATTTCAAAGCCTCTTACTAATCTTCTTCAAAAAGATGTACCATTTGTTTTTGATGATGATTGTAAGGAAGCCTTTGAAACTCTAAAGAACGCCTTAACAACTGCTCCTATAGTTGAACCTCCTGATTGGAACTTACCATTTGAAATTATGTGTGATGCTAGTGATTTTGCTGTAGGCGCTGTTCTTGGACAGCGAGTAGATAAAAAATTAAATGTTATTCATTATGCTAGCAAGACTCTTGATGCTCGCTCAAAGAAATTATGCTACAACTCGAAAAAGAATTGTTAGCTGTAGTCTTTGCTTGTGATAAATTTAGATCTTATATTGTTGATTCAAAAGTTACGATTCATACCGATCATGCTGCAATTAGATACCTTATGACAAAGAAAGATGCTAAGCCAAGGCTTATTAGATGGGTACTTCTTTTGCAAGAATTTGATTTACATATTATAGATAGGAAAGGTGCCGATAATCCCGTTGCTTGATAATTTGTCTAGATTGGAAAATATTGCTTATGATCCTGTTCTCGTTAATGATAGTTTTCCAAATGAACAATTGGCTGCAATAAAGGTGAGTTCGCGAGACAGATCCTTGGTATGCCGATTATGCTAACTTTATTGTTTCCAAGTACTTGCCTCCAACCTTTTCAACTCAAGCAAAGGAGGAAATTCTTTTATGACTTGAGGCATTATTTCCGGGATGACCCACACTTATATAAAGAAGGAGTGGATGGTATTCTGCGAAGGTGTGTTCCCGAATATGAACAACAAGAGATATTGAGTAAATGTCATGGTAGTGCTTATGGAGGACATCACGCCGGACAAAGAACCGCGCAAAAGGTTCTACAATCAGGTTTTTATTGGCCAACTCTCTTCAAGGATGCGAGAAAGTTTATTTTATCTTGTGATGAATGTAAAAGGGTTGGAAATATCTCCAGACGCAATGAAATGCCTATGAATTATACTCTTGTTATTGAACCGTTCGATTGTTGGGGATTTGACTTCATGGGACCTTTTCCCTCTTTAGAAGGTAACACTCATATACTTGTTGCTGTTGATTATGTTACTAAATGGGTGGAAGCCATACCTACAAAAAGTGCTGATGGTGAGACCTCTTTAAGAATGCTTTTAGATATTATTTTTCCTAGATTTGGAGTTCCTAGATATATTATGATAGATGGAGGTTCTCATTTTATTCATGGTGGTTTTAGAAAAACTCTTGCTAAATATGGTATTAATCATAGAATTGCTTCCGCTTATCATCCTCAAACTAGTGGGCAAGTAGAATTATCAAATAGAGAGATTAAATCTATCTTGCAAAAGACTCGTTAATAAAACTAGAAAGAATTGGGCTAGTAAATTGAAGGATGCACTATGGGCTTATAGAACTGCTTATAAAAACCCCATGGGAATGTCACCTTATAAAATGGTTTATGGAAAAGCTTGTCATTTACCTTTAGAACTAGAGCACAAAGCTTATTGGGCTGTTAGAGAATTAAATAAAGATCCTAAACTTGCCGGTGATAAAAGCTTATGGAGAAGTGAAGCTTATGAAAATGCTAAACTCTTTAAAGAGAAAGTTAAGAAATGGCATGATAGAAGGATTATCAAAAGATAATTTAATATTGGGGATAAAGTCCTATTGTATCGGTCTCGTCTCAGATTCTTTGCAGGGAAATTACTCTCAAAATGGGAAGGACCATATGTTGTTGAGGAGGTGTATCGTTCAGGAGCAATTAAAATTAGCTATATCCAAGGCAATGCTACGCAAGTGGTGAATGGGCAAAGACTCAAGCATTATATCTCGGGTGATTCTTATAATGTTGATGTTGATATTATTCAAGTGGAAACACCGGAGGCTTTCATCAAAGGTCAAATTGACTGTCCGCCAGAACCCGACTTTGAATAGGTAACAGTACAGGTAATAAAAATTCGCGATTTACTTTCCGAACAATGTTTTTGCTGTTTTTGGAAAATATGAAAAATTACGAGATCGAAACGGAGTGGAGGAGACGCACGAGGGCGTGTACCCATAGGCCGGCGCGGGCCCCAGCCTGGCCGCGCCGCCCTATGAGTACACCGCCTCGTCGCCCCTCTCCGACTCTGGTTCGACCTGGTACTTTCCGTTCGTTGTGAAAATTTTTACTATATAATCCCCCGGACCCTGGAGGTCCGTATATCGTTTTCTCGACGTGTTTTGTTTTGAGCTGTTTCGCCGTAACCTGTCTTTGATCTAGAGCACCATGGCCTCCGACAACAAGGGCAAGGGGGTTTCGAAGGAAGAAGTGAAAAGGGTGTCGTCAAAACAAGAGCAACAAGTCTGTTGGGAGTAAGCAAATCTTGGTGGGATCCGTTGACACTCGACGTTCTTTCTCTCATAACTTGCGGGGACCCTTACCACCAGCTCTTGGTCTCGACTCTTTCCCTGTGCCGGAAGAAGTTCTACGGACTACCGATGAGTTTTGTGATCAATATCGGGCTCTAAGAAGAGAAGTGGAGATACTCCGAGGAGGAGAATTACCGACTCCGTAGATTGCTGGAATATTATTCGATACCCATCACAAGGTCGCCACCGCCAACTTCAGATAACAATGAATCTCTTCGAGTCTTAGTGCAGAATTGCCAAGCTGAGAAGTTGAAGCTGAAGGAGATCTGTAAGAAGCGCGGGAGGAATTCATCACCACCACCGCCAAAGGAGTAATTCATCATCGGTATTGGCATCCCCTTGGTTTGTTCCAAGCTTGGGGGAGTGCCGCGGTATCACATCATCACTACCTTTTACTTTTTACTATCAAGTAGTGTCATATCATGAGTAGGGAAGTTATCATATAAGATGGGTTGCAGTTTGGAAGTATCTCTCCTTTAGTTGGTTGTCTATGTATCCCTTGGTGTGAGTTATCGTTATGGAATATTAATGAGAAGTCTTATCATTTACATATTGCACACCTTATTTTAGTTTGCAATTTCTATTATATGATTTACCTTGTTGTTAGTATTGGTATCACTTTGGGAGCATTGAATAAATCTATTTGGTTTTGGCAAACTTAGCATTGGTCAATAGCAACAACACTTTGAGGTTTAAGTAGAAAAGAGAAATACATGTAGTTGTTTCATTGTCTTCCTTTTATGATTAGCTCATAGCAGCTTATTATTCTGAAGTTAAAATTGTTTGTGCTTACAAGGAAGATGCATGATTGTTTCTATCACATGTATATTTGTTTGTTTCCTTCAACTCTTATGCTTGCTATTTAGCCTTGCTAGCCAAAGACTCGTACCGAGAGGGAATGCTTCTCGTGCATCCAAACCTCGAACCCAAACCTATGTCATTTGTGTCCACCATACCTACCTACTACATGGTATTTTATGCCATTCCAAGTAAATATTTCGTGTGCTACCTTTAAACAATTCAAAATTTACTATCCCTTATTTGTGTCAATGTTTTATAGCTCATGAGGAAGTATGTGGTGTGTTATCTTTCAATCTTGTTGGGCAACTTTACCAATGGACTAGTGGCTTCATCCACTTATCCAATAATTTTGCAAAAAAGAGCTGGCATTGGGATTCCCAGTCCCAAACTAATTAAACTAATTAGACACTCCTCCATGGTATGTGATTGATGGACGGCACCCGAAGTATTCGGTTAGCCATGGCTTGTGTAAGCAAAGGTTGGGGGGAGTGTCATCATCATAATAAAACTAAAATAAAAAGGCACTCCTTCATGGTATGAGATTGTTGGCGATGCACCCGAGGATTCGGTTAGCCATGGTTTGTGAAAGAAAGGTTGGAAGGAGTGCCACACAAAATGAAAATAAAATGGGAGCCGCTCTTTGAAGGTTTGTCCGGCGAGGGGTTAGAGTACCCGCTACCGATCGTTGACAACAACAAACACCTCTCAAAATATTACTTTTATTCTCTTTATATGATTTCAAAACTGAAAAAGCTCTAGCGCATGATTTAATCCCTGCTTTCCTCTGCGAAGGGCCTGTCTTTTACTTTATGTTGAGTCAGTAAACCTATTTCCCTCCATCTTGAGCAAGCATTTGAGTTGTGGTCCTGTTTTATTGTCCGTATTTTATTTATCGACTCTTCACTCCATAAAACATGTGGTCCTGTTTACCGAGTTCAGTTTCGCTTGGGGACAAGCGAAGTCTAAGCTTGGGGGGAGTTGATATGTCCAATTTGCATCACTATTTTGTATCATAATTTGCTCGTTATTCATTGATATATTTCATGTTTGGACACAATACTTATGTTATTTCATCTATTTTTCATGTTTCATCATCATTGGAGGACCAAGCACCGGAGCCAGGATTCTGCTGGAAAAAGCACCGTCAGAACGCAAATTTCGGAAGATCAACTGTGGAAGGAAATTACACCAAAAATCCTATTTTTCCAGATGACGGAGAAAGCTAGAAGGGGAAGCCGAGAAGACCCAAGGTGGGGCCAGACCACAGGCCGGCGCGGCCCATGGCCTGGCCGCGCCACCTTGTGGTGTGGGGGCCCCACAGCCCCTTTTGCCTCCCTTTCTTCGCGAAATCCTTCGTCCCGAAGACCTAAGCCACAGAGGGTTCCTCACGAATTGGAAAATACTACATGTAGTAATTCTAAAATGTCTTGGATAATTTGATACTTGGCAATTGTTGTGCTCATGTTTAAGCTCTTGCATCATATACTTTGCACCCATTAATGAAGAAACACTTAGAGCTTGCTAATTTGGTTTGCATATTTGGTTTCTCTAGAGTCTAGATAACATCTAGTATTGAGTTTTGAACAACAAGGAAGACGGTGTAGAGTCTTATAATGTTTACAATATGTTTTTATGTGAGTTTTGCTGTACCGTTCATCCTTGTGTTTGTTTCAAATAACCTTGCTAGCCTAAACCTTGTATCGAGAGGGAATACTTCTCATGCATCCAAAATCCTTGAGCCAACCACTATGCCATTTGTGTCCACCATACCTACCTACTACATGGTATTTATCCGCCATTCCAAAGTAAATTGCTTGAGTGCTACCTTTAAAATTCCATCATTCACCTTTGCAATATATAGCTCATGGGACAAATAGCTTAAAAACTATTGTGGTATTGAATATGTACTTATGCACTTTATCTCTTATTAAGTTGCTTGTTGTGCGATAACCATGCTTCGGGGACGCCATCAACTACCCTTTGTTGAATATCATGTGAGTTGCTATGCATGTCCGTCTTGTCTGAAGTAAGAGAGATCTACCACCTTTATGGTTGGAGCATACATATTGTTAGAGAAGAACATTGGGCCGCTAACTAAAGCCATGATTCATGGTGGAAGTTTCGGTTTTGGACATATATCCTCAATCTCATATGAGAATAATAATTGTTGCCACATGCTTATGCATTAAAGAGGAGTCCATTATCTCGTTGTCCATGTTGTCCCGGTATGGATGTCTAAGTTGAGAATAATCAAAAGCGAGAAATCCAAAATGCGAGCTTTCTCCTTAGACCTTTGTACAGAGCGGCATGGAGGTACCCCATTGTGACACTTGGTTAAAACATGTGTATTGTGATGATCCGGTAGTCCAAACTAATTAGGACAAGGTGCGGGCACTATTAGTATACTATGCATGAGACTTGCAACTTGTAAGATATAATTTTCATAACTCATATGCTTTATTACTACCGTTGACAAAATTGTTTCATGTTTTCAAAATAAAAGCTCTAGCACAAATATAGCAATCGATGCTTTCCTCTTTGAAGGACCATTCTTTTTTACTTTTATGTTGAGTCGGTTCACCTATCTCTCTCCACCTCAAGAAGCAAACACTTGTGTGAACTCGTGCATTGATTCCTACATACTTGCATATTGCACTTGTTATATTACTCTATGTTGACAATTATCCATGAGATATACATGTTACAAGTTGAAAGCAACCGCTGAAACTTAATCTTCCTTTGTGTTGCTTCAATACCTTTACTTTGATTTATTGCTTTATGAGTTAACTCTTATGCAAGACTTATTGATGCTTGTCTTGAAGTACTATTCATGAAAATTCTTTGCTTTATGATTCACTTGTTTACTCATGTCATTACCATTGTTTTGATCGCTGCATTCATTACATATGTTTACAAATAGTATGATCAAGGTTATGATGGCATGTCACTTCAGAAATTATCTTTGTTATCGTTTTACCCGCTCGGGACGAGCAGAACTAAGCTTGGGGATGCTGATACGTCTCCGACGTATCGATAATTTCTTATGTTCCATGCCATATTATTGATGATACCTACATGTTTTATGCACACTTTATGTCATATTCGTGCATTTTCCGGAACTAACCTATTAACAAGATGCCGAAGAGCCGATTCTTTGTTTTCTGCTGTTTTTGGTTTCAGAAATCCTAGTAACAAAATATTCTCGGAATTGGACGAAATCAACGCCCAGGGTCCTATTTTGCCACGAAGCTTCCGGAAGACCGAAGAGGAGTCGAAGTGGGGCCACGAGGGGCTGCCACCATAGGGCGGCGCGGCCCAAGCCCTGGCCGCGCCGACCTGTGGTGTGGGGCCCTCGTGTGGCCCCCCACGTTGCCCTTCCGCCTACTTAAAGCCTCCGTCGCGAAAACCCCAGTACCGAGAACCACGATACGGAAAACCTATCGAGACGCCGCCGCCGCCAATCCCATCTCGGGGATTCCGGAGATCTCCTCCGCACCCTGCCGGAGAGGGGATTCATCTCCCGGAGGACTCTTCACCGCCATGGTTGCCTCCGGAGTGATGAGTGAGTAGTTCACCCCTGGACTATGGGTCCATAGCAGTAGCTAGATGGTTGTCTTCTCCTCATTGTGCTTCATTGTTGGATCTTGTGAGCTGCCTAACATGATCAAGATCATCTATCCGTAATGCTATATGTTGTGTTTGTCGGGATCCGATGGATAGAGAATACCATGTTATGTTAATTATCAAGTTATTACCTATGTGTTGTTTATGATCTTGCATGCTCTTCGTTATTAGTAGAGGCTCGGCCAAGTTTTTGCTCTTAACTCCAAGAGGGAATATTTATGCTCGATAGTGGGTTCATGCCTCCATTGATACCGGGACAAAGTGACGTAAAGTTCTAAGGTTGTGTTGTGCTCGTTGCCACTAGGGATAAAACATTGATGCTATGTCTAAGGATGTAGTTGTTGATTACATTACGCACCATACTTAATGCAATTGTCCGTTGCTTTGCAACTTAATACCGAAAGGGGTTCGGATGATAACCTCGAAGGTGGACTTTTTAGGCATAGATGCAGTTGGATGGCGGTCTATGTACTTTGTCGTAATGCCCAATTAAATCTCACTCGTACTTATCATGACATGTATGTGCATTGTTATGCCCTCTCTATTTGTCAATTGCCCGACTGTAATTTGTTCACCCAACATGCTTTTATCTTATGGGAGAGACACCTCTAGTGAACTGTGGACCCCGGTCCATTCTTTTAATACTGAAATAAAAATCTGCTGCAATACTTGTTCTTTATTGTTTTCTTGCAAACGATCATCTTCCACACAATACGGTTAATCCTTTGTTACAGCAAGCCGGTGAGATTGACAACCTCACTGTTTCGTTGGGGCAAAGTACTTTGGTTGTGTTGTGCAGGTTCCACGTTGGCGCCGGAATCCCCGGTGTTGCGCCGCACTACATCCCGCCGCCATCAACCTTCAACGTGCTTCTTGGCTCCTCCTGGTTTGATAAACCTTGGTTTCTTTCTGAGGGAAAACTTGCTGCTGTGCGCATCATACCTTCCTCTTGGGGTTCCCAACGAACGTGTGAATTACACGCCATCAGTCATGCAGCAACGCGGCGGCCTGGAGGCAACCAAAATGGTCGAAAATTGCCGGGCCGATGCGAGCTAAGGGCCGTCCAGGCTACCAAACGCGCCCCTATTGACCAACCTGGTCGGCAGAAGCGGTGCACCGCACATCTCGGCATGCCGTGTGGAGGTTATATTTTTTTTTTAGAGAAACCACATATTTCATTAATAGAAAACATGTTACATGAACACACAAATATGGAAACTAAAATATCTGGAAACTTTGCAGATAGAACTCTAAAGGAAGGAAAAAAATATAGAACCATCCTTAGGGGTTCACGCACTCGCCGAAACTAGCGGCCGCCGCCCAACTCCAACTCCGCATGGACGTACATTGGAAAAGACACCGAGCCTCCACCATTGCCATATCTAAATAAGCACCATCGCCAACGAGGATTTGTGAGTCGATGAACAGGCCCGCTGCAAGCAGCTAGGCACATGTCGCTGTGGCACGCCGACCGGGGGACGTCCCCGTGCTCACCGCATCCCGTCGACGAAGTCAGGGAATAGTGCCACATCCACCACCATTAGACCAACATCCTCGCCCCGGTACCCAGCGCCGCCGTAGGTAAGGACGAACGTCAGCGACACGTCGACAAGCCAGATCTAAAGAAAGGCGAGAAGAGCTTGCTGCCGATCTGAAGGATCGCCAAGCACACGATGTCATCAACTCCGAGACGCCACCGTGAAGGTCGTTGTTGGTGTTGGAGTGGAGTTGAGACAAAATTATTCGCCCGGGCGACGCTCCCACCACCCTAACGATTCACCACAGCAGATAAATCCTAACAACGGAACGGAGGAACGAGTCCCTCCCTCCTTCCTGCCGCCGGAGCGGCAAGTGGAGGGATAAGGGACTAGGGCTCTCTCAGATGGAGATCAGATGGAACTGCTAACGCCCTGTCGCCCGGGAGAATGCGAAGTGAAAACCGTTCGCCTAGAGGAGTTCCGTGGAGGTTAGTTGAGGTGTGGTCTGGCACAATCAGGTAATTTCACTTCCCCTTTTTCATTTACATTTTTTATTATTTTTTGTTCGTTTTTTTTGAAAAAATGTGAATATTTTTGAAAAAATTGAACATTTTACGAAATTTAAAACTTTGAATTTTCAAATATAATATTTTTTGAACTACATTTTTCGAATTTAATTTTTGTTAGAACATTAGAGATTTTTTTAATTTCAACAATTTTCAATCTTATGAGAAAAAAGTAAATGAAAGATAAATGAAAAGGAAAAAAGAAAAAAGAGAAAGAAATAGAACAAACACCTAACCGGGCCAGCAGGCCTGTACCACACCCGGGGGCTATGCGATCAGGCCGTGTATAAAGATTGCCCTACCGCTGGGGCACTGGGCTGTTGTTGCTAAAGGCTGAGTAGAAAATCTGGGGCCTTGCATGGGCTGCACATCTGCTGGGCCCGGGCGGGCCACAGATTCCATTGCCAGAGACCCAGACTTCCCTGGTGACCAGAGTCAGACCACCTTCTCTTCCTTCTTCCCCTGTCTGCGTGTCCACTCTGCTCCACCCCCGCAAACCACTCCCTTCCCAAAACCCCAATGTCCAAGCAGAAGCAGGAACAGCTAGCTCTCGGGCCGCCGTCGACCGCTTTTGTCATCTCCTCCACCTAGCCGCGCCGCGCCGCCCGCTTCCTCTACTCCCGTCCGGTAGCCGCTGTCCACTCCGCTCACCGCCAGCACCAGCACTCAACCCCCCCCCAAACCCCTAAATGTCCGACGACCAACAGCTCACTCTCGGGCGGCCGTTGATCATCTCCACCTAGACCTCGACGGCACCGCGCCGCGCCCCCCGCTCCACTCCACTCTCGGCCGGTGTCTGCTTCCTCCTCTCCCGGCCGGTCTCCGTGGGCCCTCCCGACCGTCGTCGCCTCTTCCTCCTCTCGCGCACCGTCGCCGTCCGTCCAGATTCTTGAGATGGCTAATTCGTCTTCGCGGGCGCCAACGGGGACAGCCTTTTACCACTTCGCCGTGACTTTGTAAGCAACAAAAGCTCCCCCTTTTAAGTAAATAAATTCCAGCATTTACCCCATAGTTTCATATTTTTGACGCAAATTAGCAAGTTTTCATTCTAATTTCCCCATTTAGTGAAACTTGTGCCTACTTTTACCCCTTTTAAAATTTTGCTGGTGTTCTCACAGTTCGCTAGGTAGTGCAAAAACCTCCCCTTCTCTTGAATGATCTACTGCTTTTCCCCCCTTTGTTTCTCTCCCTGTTTGGTTGGGTTTACTTGGATGATAGATAGATACATACATTCGGAGTAGATGGAATCAACCATGATTGCTTTTGTCAATTACGGAAGAAGATTTTAGCATGCATGCAAGTGTTGGCAACTTGTGAGACATAAGTGTTTTTTTTCTCAATGCCAGCAGCATGCACATGTTTTGCACGAATGCCCATGTTAGGCTTGCTGTTGGTGTTTCTACAAGAAGAACTAGCAGGATTGGCTGGGCGTGGTGGAACCATAATCATGCTAGCTGTGGTTTCAATAAGAACCAATTAATCAGATTTTGCTTAACAAATCACAACCATAAGTATGGAGAGCTTGAGCAACAGTATCGGTTCAAACTGCTTTTCGAACACGAGGGCTAGCTGCATCAAAAAAAAAAAAGTCTTTCTTATAAGGCAGTAGCTGATTTCCAAGTAGTCTTTCTTATTTTAATAGTTGCATCAACAGAGAATTTCCTAATTGTCTAGTTAATGATTTCAAAGCTATACTCATTGATACACTCTCTAACCCTTGTTTTCGAACAGGAGGGATAGCTGCATCAAAAAGTCGAGGACTAAGAAGCCCAAGGGAGCAACCGAGTGGTCGTGGGCTGATGCCGGCAAAGACTACAAAGGATTTAACATTTTCCCCGGCGTTGCTGACCAATGCGGCAGAGATGTTTGTCACTTCTGTGCAATTACAAAAGCAGGGCAAATGGAGTTAAACGCAAGCTATGCCCGAGATAGATGTCAGAAATGCAACATAAAGATCCTATGGGAGAGCCTCCTGGATAGGTTCCTGCAGCTCCATGGCTACATTCCAGGGCATCACAGCAAAGACACCAAGAGGAAACTGGAGGTTAAACTGATTTCCAAGGACCAGGCAGTCTTTAATTGGATGGACGCGGCCTCTTGGTGTTTCAAGCACATGGGCGCCACTGCCGAGCTTGGTTTAGAAAGCACTGTGGTGGGTGAGCCTAATAAATTGAAAGAGTGCAAGAACTTGTACAAGCGTTGGGGAAATATGACAGATGCGCAGCTAGAGAAATGTGTGCGGACATCTGCTTTGACTACAGTCAACTTGTGCATCGATGACTATGTGAACTATGGCCAGTTGACAGAAGCTGAGGTTAGGAAGTTTGTCGAGGATGGAAGGGCGGTTGTTGCCAGCGTGTATGCTGGAAAACAGTTCGCTTTTTTACTCCCTGATCAGATCTACAGCTGGATCCCCGAGTGGAATGAGGATAAGCTTTGCTGGGTTGATCCAGCACAAGCCCATGCAATATTACTGATGGGTAATGGAAATGCTGGACCTCAAATGGAACACGAGCAGTTTCACCCTTTTCTGAATTCGTATGGAGAAGATTTTGGTAAGGATGGTCAGGGCTGTGTGTTTTGGAAGTCGCTTCTTCCGCAATATAACATGGTGGAGATAAAAGCTGTTGCGAAGGATACATATCATGATTGGATGAAAGTTGCTCGCCCTAAACTGATGCCTCGTCGGTCTTCCACTGCCTCATCACCAGTTTCATACAAGGACAGCTTCCATTCAGCGCAACTGCGGTATGTCCCACCACCAATGCGCGATCGTTTGCGTAAATGGAAAGGGAAAGCGTCTATGGACATCGGAAGGTGGTAGGACTGATGAGGAGGTAAGAATTTATGCCTACTTACTGCACGCAAATTGTTTAAAGACTTTATGCCTACTTACCTCACAGCAAGTAGCAAGGATCAAATTATCTTGGTTATTAGCCCATGTGTACAATCTATTGGAAGTTTTAAGTTCAATTAAAATCCATCTATTGATCCAATAATTTAACAAAAAGGCCTACTGATTGTTAATATTACCGGCAGGGAGCACAAATCCATGATGTCGTCTAACTGTGCAAAGAACTCCAACTTAAATTCTGCATAAGCTGTGCCATAAACAACCACAAGTTGCCAGGCAAAAGCAAATTTTTTTTTGTTAATAACTTGTACTGAAATACAGTAGGTTTCTGCAGAACAAGAACAATTTCAATCAGATCTTCCCTGAACCCCACAAGAATACTCCCAGCAGTACCTTGTACAGGCAAGGAACAGCAGAAACGAAATGCAGAAAATCATCACTCATTTTATCTTTTTGGTCTCTTGTATCCCAGTAAAATCCACCTTATGCTTTGAAATTAGATCAGCTAAAGCTTGCTTTCGGCCTGGTCTACCCAGGCCTGTAATATTTTAGATATCACCAATCATTAGTATTCCTGAAGAGAGCAAGTTCTATGGCCAGCCCTGTCAAAAAAAAAAAAGTTCTATGGCCAGAGATGTTGAAGACGAATTTGGTACATTAGTATTCCTGGAAGGAGTATTCCTCCTGTCAGTATCCATTTGATGGATTGTTCCAGATTCATCTTTCAAAGCATCAAAACCATCTATTTCAACCAAATCATCTCCATGGTCACTAGAATTATCATTCACATTAACTTGCCCTTTTATTCCCTGTACTCTTTAATTTTCAATTTGAAATCTGCTGTATACTGTGAGATTTTTGCCCTTTAATTGAAAATCTTTGTTCTATGAGCAGGAAGAAAGGCTGCTTCTCCAGCCTGGGAGGGATTCTGATGTATGAGAGGAAGGAGTAAAGATTGCGTTTCAAAGCAGAATTCTGGTCCTTTTTTCGGTGTTGGTACATGGGTGCTGTGGCAGCCCAAAGGTGCTGCTGTTTGTCTTATCGCAGAAACTATCACTAGCAATAAGCATTTTTTTTTTGCAAATCTGTGCGACTCTTGTATTACTCGCATCTTTGAGTGGATCCTCCAAACAAGAAGAGCTGTTTATATCCATGAATCCTCATATGAAGTTGGATTTTATAACATTATTCCATGAAGTTGGATTTTATAACATTATTTTTCTTCTTTTACTTTATATCCATGAATCCTCATATGTGCATGTTAGGCTACCAGCCTGAGATGTGCATTTCCAGCTTTCTCCAAATATTTTCTTGTTTTAAGTGATGTACTGTGATAAGCTGAGTTGATCTATGCCTTCCAGTTCTAACTTGGCAGTATTGCTTTGTGAAGCTTGTTACATGCATACTCAAATATGGCTCCCTCAAATATTCTCATCGGCTTAGCTTCAGTCAGCTTCTGACGACCGGCAGCGTCCATGCATGCCGTTGCCGTAGGTTGCACATCGACCGACCAATATATCTTGTTGATCGGTGCACGTACTCGGGGCTTGCTGACAGCACACGCAGGGGAGGAGCAGACGTTGGCGCCAGCCTCGCCAACAGAACCCCGCACCAACCTTGCTGCTATCCGCCTGGATCTATTCCAAGCCATTGCCGCCGCCCTATCGTCTCGGGCTCTCAGCAGCCATGGACCCATGAACAAACCAAGGATCAGCAAAATCATACTACTGCAGTGCATCGATCACATGGAGCAAGCCCCACATTGAAACAAACGTCGAAACGACTTAATCATGGAAGCCGTGTTTGCGGATTATTTGCAGTCCTTTGTTGCCACCATCTCCAGCACACGTCGTCAGCATCTCATATCTCTCTACACATACTTCACTATGCTTAATCATTCTCTGTTTAAACTTACCGTGATTCACGAGTCAAACAACATCAAAATGTATATTGCTTACAATACAAGTAGGACCGTGATTCACGAGTAGGCAAATAAAAGTTTTTCAATTGTACTTCCTAAGGAACTAGTCATCATCAACATGTATAATGCTCACAATACAAGTAGCCATGACTTCTGCGTCATATCATTCAATCATGGACACCTGCTTATGGAGCCAACGGGCCTTACATTTTACATTCATCATCTGTCAAAATTCAGCTGTGCTCATCCTCCCAGCAGGAAATGAACACGTCAATCAATACAGTGTTTTTATGCTACAACAGGATAGAAAAACAAACAAAATCTTGCTCTGAACCACTAGCCCAAAGATCAGCTCTGTGTAGACGCCTTGGTTTTTTTTTTCCTTTTATTATCTCCTCCAGCTGACCTATCTGACCGCTTCGACTGCTCCTGCCTGATCTCCATCAGCTTCGCCTTGGCATCTCGGAACAACGCATCTGATCTCATGGCCAACAATTCCTGAAAAGATGTAACCCGCCAAATTAAAGGCCACCAAAATGTCGAACAAACTTCAAATTTAAGGTCCAGATTCACTGAAATGCTAAAAAATAGGCTAAGGTGGCATCTTACTTTTGTATGATCCATTGCGGCGAGATTGAAACCGATAGTATCCTGCAGTCCTGGAGGATGAAAGTCAAACAAGGAAATGATCAGACTGCTGCAAGGTGTCTATCTGTTGAACGAGATGATTGGAAGTTATTTACCTTTACCATGCCATAAAGAATTTACTTCAGTTCTGTCAGTATGGATCTTGCCACTGGTGTAGTAGTCAATTGGTTATGATGTGTTTGAAGCAACACAACGCAAACCCTACAAATAAGCTCAACCTGCAACGTTATGGATGAGATTAGGATTTGTGCATATCAAGTTATTGAGGAAAATCTGCAGCAGGTTACACAACATTCAGGCACCAATATATACCATGTTTAATTAGCCTAAAACTGTAAAAGGTGCACACCACACAAAATCAAACTACGTCATGCATGTCCTGGATTCTACCATAGAAACCACAACTTCAAGAGGACAGGATGCATTCATGTATAAAGTTGCAAACAAGCGGAAATGTGAGGATCAAATTACAAACACAAATAGGAGTAATATCACAGTAGGATTAAAAACAAAGTATCAATACTGGTGTACCTTCAAAGGAATCAGAGACCACTCCTTTAGTGTATCTGAGAATGGCAATGACTGCTCAAAGGGGAAAAAGGAAAGCACAAATATGTTATCGAGTGATGAATGATTATATGCAAAAAAAATGATTGGACATAAATTAATAATCCATTGTAATTTGTAAGCACCTCAACTCACATTATTCAGAGGTGAGTGTAATAAGAAAAAGCTTTCTTACATAAAGGTCACACAAAGAATTGTTACACTATACATAAGTCTACTTCACAATGAACTGCTGATGAGGACTTACAAAACTGCAAGTCAACATAAATTTGGGCAAGATAAAATATAAAAAAGGTAATCCATGAAAAATAACAAGAATCTTACCAGAAGGGCTTGTTCCAAGTCATTTGGGCAGACATTTGACACTGCATTAAGAAAATATTCTGATGGTGAATGCCCTTGCATTATAACGTTAGGCGCAGATTTAGTTCCCTCTCCACTGCTTTGTAATTCCTGACAATCGGGAAATATACAGCTGACGTTAATGTTCAACTTGGTGGACTCAATGTTTGCTAATGCACTCATAGTACCTTCTGTTCATTAAGACGTTTTTCTTCTTCCTCGGCAGTGTCAAGTGTGTCAATAATTGCATAAGCAGCAGTACTGTCTCTTTTGTTTTCTTACCGGGAACACCCACATAACCCTCCTCAGGGGCATCATCTTTCTTCCCATATCTATCTTCAACCGCATTGTCTAAATCAGCCTCAAAGGTTTCCTCTAATCTTTTCTCTGGCATGCCAAAAATATTCAACATCGAAACTTCATTCAAGCTGACTGAATTAAGGAATACCCCAATGAAAAGTTGTTCTTCAGTACAATCCCAACGCCGACTAGAGCGATCATGAGAGCCTGTTACAATAAAATTACCACGACTGCTCATCGCAAGGCACCAAACTTCTGCATGGTGTCCTTCAAGTGTTAAGAGTAGCTCAAATTTATCAGCATCCCAGTACTCAGAGTACGATCTTTGCCCATACTGAGCATATAATGAGTCCTTGGAACAAACTTAACATCCATCACACCTCAAGCAAAAAGATCGAAACAAAACTTGTAAGGATTTCTGCCACTAACAAGAACATTAAATAATACCAGAAGGTGGAAAAGGACCTGTCTGTGTGGGCAAAATAGACTTATGGCAGACACCAAAATCCATACCCCAAATCGTCAGATTTTTGTCTGCGGAACCAGTAACAATAAAAGCTCCATCAGATGATATGTCCATGCAGAGAACTGGAAGCGTGTGCCCGTAAAGATAAAGACAAAACTTTAGTGTGTCCAGAAAGAAGGCCTGCAGAAAATATGAAATATCAGGGACACACAATGATTGAAGCCATATACTTGTTTCTAGATTGATTTTCTATTGCTACAATTTTGCAGGATGCCAATTGGCATCTAAGGGAAATATAAGAAGCTGAGTACTTCAAATTTTGCAGATTAGACCAATTCTAACACTAGAAAATTGGCACAAACATTTGACTAGTCAATAACTGCATTAGTAGTAGTAATCAGCAAGTAGCCATGATAAACCACTTAACAATTCTCTAAATCCAAAGCAAAATTTAGCTGTTCAAGTACAACAATTGATATGGACACCTAGCTAGTACCATGTGTCCCTTAACTTGCTTCTAGCTGACATAAAGGTAGCTCTCCAAATAGTACATACATGAATCACAAAGTGAACATGGCTACATTTCCTCAATGTACCTTCTGATTTTTTTTTCTTTACATTGTGAGGAGAAATAACTGTCAGCAAGACAAACATAAGAAATACTATATGTTCTTTCTTTTTAAAAACTAGTGTTGCAAAGTAATACTAGAAAAGAGCAAGGGATTTTGCTCAAATGTGTTGACACACTGAAAAGCAGAAGCGGACAAATATTCACTTATGTGTACCTTGACTTCATACTATGCTCTCCAACTATGAGACATGTGATCAAAATACATTGATTCAAACAAGTTAAATAATGAACTTTGTCGAGGGGCTGGGTGGGTGTGGGGAGAAGTTCAATACCATGATTAACAAGTATAATAGTACCTTCACTGTGCTGTCCAAAAGAGCAACATCAATATGCTTCCCAGTTGGACCGATGGACACTGCAAGGACATCGCCGTCCATTTTCAAGGTTCTCACATTTGTTACACTCAGATGCCTTGCGTCCTGGAACAAAAGAATTAACATTATAAATACTTGCAGATAATATTTACGCCCAGTTCCAAATGCAGAAAATTCACCAAACACATGTCAATTCACGATGTTTAGCAGAGATGTGGGATATTGTTCAAAATTCACAAATATTTTGAGAATGCTACACCCCAATGGATACACACATTACCATTGAAACTGATACAAATAAGAACAAAATCAGCAATAAAAGGATTTATCTTGGCATGGAACTTATCTTGTATGCTTTTATGAAGTCGCCCCATTACTTAAGACACGGACGCGTTTAACGTATTTAGTTCTATAGAAGCCAATAACACATCAACAAAAACAGAGGAAAGAGAAACCTCGAATAATAGATAGAAGACTCACCGAATCAGATCTCTGTGCCAACTGATATTCCCGGAACTTGATATCGTTATCAGCACTCCCAGTGACAAAACCCCGTGCATTAACAGTTCCATCCTCATTTGGAATGAGTACAATTGATCGTATGGAACCAGCATGATCTTCTATTACATCAGCTGAGTTCCCACTATTAATATCAATAATCTCCAAGGTACCAGTCTTTGTACCGACAAGGCCATACCGATTCCCAGGAACAAATGCACTGCACAGCCCATATTCAGAGTCAATGGTCCGAAGACAGTCCCCTGTACTAGGTTTCCAGATTTTAACAGCACTGTGACTTGTTGACATCAGGAGGTTATCCTCTGAGTTAAGCGCAAGACTCCTAATGTCAGAACGATGCCCATGTATCTCAACCAAGTACATCTTAGAGACCTTGTCGTTATCCACCGAGTATGTCTCAAGCATGTTATTGTTCAGAGACATGCAAGGCAGCTTTTTGGTGGATTGCTTGGAGAAAATGCAACAGAGAAAATTTTCTTGCTACTCTGCAAAACTTGGAGAAGCTTAAATACATCAGTGACCACAACAGTGGGATTCTGCGAGTCTTGAGCTGACAAAGGATCTATAACAGTACCATCCCCTTCCGCCACCACAGCTTTAGCCGAAGCCTTCTCCTTCTTCCTGTGCAGCTGCAGCCGCCTCTTGGCCTTGTGCGTTGCCTCTGCTTCATCAAGAATCCTATAGATATCTGCAGTTTTCCCTGTACCTGGCATGCCACAAGAGTGCCATCCTTGTTAAACCTGATGGTCTGAACTCTTTCTTTGGTTTGCCTCGGAATCTCGCCAAACATTGTTCCAATCCTCACCCTCCTCAGCTGAGTGCCTTATTCTAAACACCCGTGGACCCAGAGACCAAAAAATTCTTACCGGGATCAACATCCATCGGCCATATCTCGCTGTGGACTGTGGTGGCCACCTACAATTTGAAGGCAGTGATGATGTCTAAACCTGATCACGGTGGCAGCGCCGGTCCTGAGATTTTGAGGGCCCTGGGCGAGAATAAAATTTCGGGCCTTAATATAGACACCACGATAGCAATAATGAATATATACGTAAAAAACGTTTTGCAAATAACATGTAAATACATCCAAACACAATAGCATATCTACTAATTTATATATATTACCTTAAAATTTTCTTGTAGCCACCTCTTTTGCTCTTTTCCTTTTAGCGTGATCAGATGGACCCTTTCTCAACGAAGACGATTCGACGAACTGACCATAAAAAATTCAGAATTAGAGGAAAATTATTTGGAAATAAAAGAGTGTGTTACATGAGCAGTCGTGAACGGTTACCGACGGCGGACGGCAATGGGATCGCTGATCAGTGCGGGCAGCCGACAGTGTTGTGCGCGGTGCACCGCTCGCTACGTCTATGGGGTGGTTAATGCGAGAGATGATCTCCATGAGATCGATCGGAAGATCGATCCCTGCCGGAAGATTGCTGATTGGTGTAGGAAGAGAACACGAGTAGCGGGAGATCGATCCCTGCCGATGAAGTGCGAGGTGGAGAAAAGTTCGTGAACTACTCTCAATCAAGGCTGCGTGGAATGCGAAGCGAAGTACGAAAGTAGCTAACTAATCATCTACTCCCCAGATCGATGGATCGGTTCTGGCGTTATTATTTAGACTTTTAGTCCAGCACGTTCGCGTCAAGGTTCTCTGGTCAGGCCACATGCTTTTTCTTTCAGCTAAACATAGTTAGATAGGCTCGTATATATACATGTACATATATCTAGGATTGGGCCCCCAGATTTTTGGGGCCCTGGGCGGCCGCACACCCTGCCCACCCATCAGGGCCGGCCCTGCACGGTGGCCACGAAGTCGGAAGAGGCCGGCCTGCGCAACAACGTCCCAGAGAATGACATCGCAGTCCTTGCTACCGGCGCCTGAGGACTGAAGCGTAGAGCGGAAGCAGCAGAGCGGTGGCCGTGGAGCGTCGCCTCGCAGGCACCGGTCTCGGCGTCCCACAGCCTGATGCTCCCATCGGCATGGCCACTCGCAATCTGAAGAAAAATCAAGCCAGCTCAGAAAGTGGGAAGCAGCGAAAGAGGGGAAATTAAGGCAAGGGGGAGAGGGGCAGCAGCAGTAGTACCGAGGAAGCGGCGGAGGGGGAGGAGGCGATGCAGGAGACGCCGAGGGAGGCGGAGGAGGAAGAGGGGGTGAAGGTGGCGGAGGGGAGGCCGCGCTTGAGGTCTCAGGCGACGAAGCGGTCAAGGGCGGCGGCCGGAGTCAATGATGAAAGGGGCCTCACCCCTACCGGTGTGTCGACGGCCAGACGACGGCGCCGCCTGATTTGCAACTACAAAAAAAAAAACATAGTTGCAACTGCAAAAGAAAACTCTATTGCAACCACACTTGCAAATAAAAAGTAATTTATTACTGAATAAAATCTCAGTTGCAACCACATTTGCAACTAAAGAAAAATATCTAAGTTGCAACTCGGCTTGCAACTAGTCTTTGAAAAGTAAAAAAACAAATTTTATAGCTAATATATACTACAATATAGTACAAAAACTACCTGTATTTATTTCTTGCACCAAGCAACACTAACCAAATTGGCTATTTCATAAAGTCTCCTAGTTAACTAGCCGAGAATTGATTTCTGCGTTCTAAGCTATGCTAAGGTGATCTAACGACCGCTAAATATGAACCAGCGAGCGATGGTTCTAACAGTGTGCTATGAAGACGAAATGGCCGACGAAACCGACATGGATCGCCTTCAAGTGTGCATTGCCGGAGAAGCTTCCAAATACCCGTCGGACAAACTAGACTACCGGTTGGAGTGGAAGGAGCCCTCTTGCAGCGATTACCGGCGTGCCCATTTTTAGTGTTTCACCATTGGTCAAGCTCGAGAGCTCCAGAGAGGGAGATGGGGATTTGTGAGGGTTTGGGTGGTCGTCGGGGCATATTTATACTAGTTCTAGGTCGGTTCGGCGATAGTCGGTAACTCGACAACGACATTCGCCGTCGTCAGGGACAAAGACAATGCAAGAAGATATGATATGAGGTGGTTATGTTATTTTGTAGAAAATCCCCTACGCGCGTAAAACAGCAACTAACGCAGGCTAGGCTGAATTGGTTAACTAGGTGGGCTACTAGTGGACTGGCTGGCTGAGTCGTGGCCAAAGGCTAGCACTCTCTATTTTTCATGCATTTCAATATTTCTATTTCAATTAAATTTGAATTTTATTTTGAATTTTAATTTAGTTTGAGAAGTACTTATATATATATAAGTACTTCTTCTTCCCAGATAGGTATGCTATTCTCGAACCCTTTCTGAACTTCCTGGTACATGGATGTGAACTTCTTCTTCCCTGAATCTGAACTTCCCGACGGACTTCAACATTGTACAGGGCGAACTTCCGAAACTTTAGTCTAGTTTGAAGTGAACTTCAGAAAATATAGCGAACTTCTGTCGCATCTAAACTTGTCTGGACATAGATCTGAACTTCTCCTTATCTGCATCTGAACTTCTAGACGGACCTAAACGTTGTAAGGTGTGAACTTCCATTTCAAATAAGAACTTCTATACGGGGAGTAAATTTCCGTACGGAGGTAAGTGAACTTCCCGATGGTGGCAAGTGAACTTCTGAAAAATTTTGCGAACTTCCATCAGTTTGAAGTGAACTTCAGAAAATATAGCGAACTTCCGTCGCATCGAACTTCTTTGGACACAGATCTGTACTTCTCCTTATCTGCATCTGAACTTCCAGATGGATCTAAACGTTGTAAGGTGTGAACTTCCATGTCAAATAAGAACTTCTATACGGGGAGTGAATTTCCGTACGGAGGTAAGTGAACTTCCCAATGGTGGCAAGTGAACTTCTGAAATTTTTTGCGAACTTCCATCAGTTTGAAGTGAACTTCAGAAAATATAGCGAACTTCCGTCGCATCTGAACTTCTCTGGACACAGATCTGAACTTCCCCTTATCTGCATCTGAACTTCTGGACGGATGAAAGAACATCTCTCATATTATGTTTTGTGTGTTTGATGTCAATGTATGTGATACACTAATGTTTGTCTAAGTGGTACAAGGATTATATAGATACTTTTATATGTGTGTTGGATGTGGTCAGTTCTGTCAAAAAGAAGCAGCAAAAAGATCAACAGGTCGGATAATCCGGGCCGGATATTTCCAAAATATCCGGCCCCCAGTTTTCGGCTAAGGACTCGAGGTTTTGTGGCTCAGTATGCTTCTGGATAGGGGCTGGACATTTGCCCGGATATTGTCCCGGTTTTGTCCCAAGGCCGGATTATCCGGGCCGGACATTTCCGAAATATCCGGCCCCCTCGAAAATGGCTAAGGACCTGAAGAAAAGCAAGTCAGGATATAGGCCGGATATTTGGCCGGACATTCTCCCGGTTGTGTACCTGAGGCCGGATTATCCGGGGGGGCGGATTATCCGGCCCTTACTTAGGCCGGAATATCCGGCCCCCCGGAAGCCCCAACGGCTGGATTTTGGGGAGGGGTATTTATACCCCTCTTCTTCTTCCTTCCTACTTTGCTCAATCATTGCACAAGAAATCTGCCAAGCTTCACCTCCATTAGAGCCACCTCAAGAAACACAAGATTTGCAAGATCTCCTTCCTCCCCCAACCAAAGCTCTTGATCTTTGGAGATTCGAAGGAGAAGACACCGATCTACATCCTCACCGAAGCATTTTTCATTTCCCCCTCATTTGTTTGAGGGATCTCATGCTAGTGTTCCTATTTGGTTCCCTAGTTGATTTGTGTTGATGTGTTGTTGTTGATTGTTGTATTGTTACAGATTTGGGAGCCTCCAATTCAGTTGTGGATGTGTGCCCCAAGAACCTTGTAAAGGCCCGGTTTCCGCCTCGAGGAAATCCCTTAGTGGAAGTGGGCTAGGCCTTCGTGGCGTTGCTCACCGGAGATCTGAGTGAAGCCTTCGTGGCTGTTGGTTTGGCTTTCGTAGCAACCACACTCCTCCAAACGTAGACGTACCTTCTTGCAGAGGAAGGGAACTACGGGAATCATCTCCGTGTCACCGCGTGCTCCACTCTCGGTTACCTCTATCATATTCTATCTCTTATTGGGTAGCTATATCTTGCTTAGTTGCTTATCTTGTCATATAGGTAAATTCACTTAGTTGCATATCTAGAGAATTTACCTTTGTGTCAAGCCTAAATCGAAAAAGAACTAAAAATTGGTTAGCACCTATTCACCCCCCCTCTAGGTGCGGCATACGATCCTTTCAATTGGTATCAGAGCCTCGGCTCTTATTTCGGGCTTAACCGCCTAAGAGTATGCCGGACGATGGACCTACGGAAGGGGAGGCTAAGATGGTCACCATGGATGATATCAATTCGTTGAGGTCATCCATGGATGCTCAAATGAAAAGCATGAGAAAGATGATTTTCGAGCTTTTGACTCCGCCCCGTCCCGTGGCTCCCACCAAAGAGGGTAATGTCACGGATGCGTTAGAAGAGGATGATGCTTCGGTATTACCCTCCTCTACCACACCCGTGGATGGTGATAACATAAACACTATCAAATCTACCAGTGCATCTCCTAAGGGAACTAGTGAAAGTGAGAGCTACAATCGAGTACCTCCACCTTTTCAATCTCCCGATATACCGGTTCCCCATCCTCATATAAACATCCGGGGCGACCCACCTAAGTTTTCCGTTAATGATTACGATACTTGGCAATTTGAGTTTATCTTTCATGTTCGCAGTGCCTCCAATGAACTTTGGAGAATCATCGTGGAAGGCTTCAAGCCTTACAACCCCGACAAGTTGACTAGAAGAGAAGCGGTTGATAGTCAACTCAACAACACCGCCTTGCACATGATTCAAACTAGTGTGGGGACAAAGGAGTTGTCTCGTGTTCGGCATTTCACCACCGCCAAGGATGCTTGGGATGGTTTGGCCGCGAGTTGCATTGGAAGTGAGAGCACAAGAAGGAACAAGTATAATGCTCTTCGGAATAAAGCCGAAGGATTCATGAGGCTACCGGATGAAGATCATGAAGACATGTATGGAAGACTTCTCACCGTTGCCGGCTCCTTCCGGAATGTTGGTGCCACTCACATTGATGATTCTTGGATCAAGGAAAAGTACATTGATTGCATGATGCCGTTTGAGCCTATTGATGTCAAGACTCTTGTCGGTAGAGAATGCTATGCCTCTCTCACCTCTCAACAAGCCGTGCACGAGATGCAAGCTCTCAAGGTGCTTGAGCAAAACTCTCATGATTCTCGCAATCGTGCCCTTGGGATGACAAAAGGGTCCAACCTTGCCTTGGCCGTCAACTCCGTGGAAGAAGTGATTCCTCAAGAATCTTATAGGGCATCTTGGAGCATGTCCTATCCGGAAGACTTGGAACACCACTACCATGACCACATGGCGTTCCATGCAAACACCTTTTGGATTGATCCATCCAAGGCCAAGGAAGACAACATCAAGAGGAACAACTCAAGGGGTCCCTCAAGCTCGGTCCCAAGAACAAGATCTTGCTACAATTGCAATGACAAGCTCCATTTCATTGCCGAATGTCCCTATGAGAATAGGGAGACTCATGGTGGAAGGCTCATCCCCAAGGACAAGAGCAAAGACTCAAAGGGCAAGTATTCAAAGCCCCCCAACAAGAAATTCTATAACAAGAACAAGAAGGGCAAAAGGACCTCAAGGATTGTGCTAGTGACTAAAGAAGAATACTCTTCCGATGAGATTGAAAGTGCTAGTGATGATGAAGAGGAAAGCTCAAGAGAAGTGGCCGCCATTGTCACTACCAACATTCCCTCTTCCTCTCTCTTTGATTCACCCAATGAGAACCCTCAACGCAAGAATGCACATTGCTTCATGGCAAGGTCCACCTTGGACACATCTATTGTGCTATCAACTCAAGAAGAGTATACCTCCGGAGATGAAGATGTTGATGATGAAGAAGATGCAAACTCAAATGGATTGATTGCTCTTGCCTCCCTCTCCACTAACTCGTCATCAACAAGTGAATCTCCCAATGAGGTCATTCATGTGGAGGAAGAAAGTTGCCTCATGGCTAAATCTTCCGAGGTATCATCTCCTACCCCCTCTACACCTAACACTTCTAATGATTTAGGGGTTGATCTTGCTAGTCTAAAAGTGAAACAAGAAATGCTAGAGTTTGATGATTTCATTCATAACCTACAAGGTAACACTAAGAAGCATGTTTCAAGTCTCATGGTTCGTATAGCTCAACTAAATGGTACTCTTGAGAAAAAGTGCCAAATAGAAAGAGAAGACTCTCTAGAAATACATGCTCTTAAAAATTGTCTTGAGGAATGTCAAGAAACTATAGCATCTCTTGAAGAGAGGCTAGAAAATCTTGAAGAACCTCAAGATAAACTTAACAAGCTCACTAAAACTAGAGATCTTGCTAGAGCTAAGACTAAAGTGCTTATAAAGGAAAAAGCCAAATTTGGTGTTGATCATGAGAAACTTGTGAAGGATCTAGATGAACTAGACAAGGCTCACAAAGCCTTGAAGAGTGAATAATCTCTCCTCTCCGAGTCTTATGAGCAACTTCAACTTAGGCTTGCTTCATATGACATACCTAGTACCTCTACTCCCTCATGTGATCATGCAAATATTATTGAGGAAAATGCTAGGTTGAAGGATGAACTTGCTAAGGCCTCCTCTCCCCAAAGTAAACTTTCCTTGGATGATCTTTTGAGTAAGCAAAGGTCAAACAATGGGAAGGAGGGACTTGGCTATAATGCCAAGGATAAAAAGGCAAATAAGAAAAAGGCCATGCCCGCACATGAGAAAGTCACCACTAATGGTGAAACCCCAAAGGGAAAAACCATTAATGATGATGGTGCGGGAATTGATAACCCTCACTATGTTCTTTTCAAAGATTATTATGGTGATGTCTATGCTAAATATGTTGGTCCATATGATGGTTATGTTGCTTGGTCTATTTGGGTCCCAAAGACCCTTGTTGCTAACAAAAGAGGACCCATTGAAAAATGGGTACCTAAATCCAAGAATTGATCTCATGTAGGACTATGCCGACGAAGGGTCAAAATGGATACTTGATAGTGGATGTACAAGTCATATGACCGGCGGCGAGAATCTCGTCAAGGATTTGAGGCCCAACGTAAATAGTATCACCGTCTCCTTTGGCGATAATTCTACATCCGAGGTATTGGGTTTTGGCAAGGTTGTGGTTGCACACAACATTACTCTTGTGGATGTCATGCTTGTCAAAACCCTTGGTTACAATTTTCTTTCCATTTCCACCCTTGGCAAGATGGGTTTCGCCGTCTTTATTGATAATGATATTGTGGTCCTCTTGTGGAGCAAGACTCTAAAAGTCGCATTCGTTGGGTATCGCGAACACAACTTGTATGTGGTGGACTTTTCGGGGACCACCACGACAAGTGCGATGTGCCTATTCGGAAAGGCGGACGTGGGTTGGTTGTGGCATCGCCTCCTAGCCCATGTCAACATGAGAACTTTGCAAAGTCTCCACAAGGGGAACCATATTGTGGGACTAATGGAAAATGTGTCTTTTGCCAAAGATCGTGTTTGTAGGGCTTGTGTTGAAGGCAAAATGCATGACTCCCCGCATCCAAGCAAGACCATTATCTCTTCCAAGAGGATCTTGGAGCTCCTTCATGTGGATCTCTTTGGTCCCGTTACTCATGCAAGTCTTGGTGCGAAGAAACATTGCTTGGTGATTGTTGATGACTACTCAAGATACACTTGGGTCTACTTTCTCAAGACGAAAGATGAGACTCAACAAATATTCATTGACTTTGCTACCGAGGTGCAAAGCCAACACAACCTCCTCATTATGGCAATAAGAAGTGACAACGGCTCCGAGTTCAAGAACTACACACTCAATGACTTTCTTAGTGATGAGGGGATTCGACATCAATATTCCGTTGCTTACACCCCTCAACAAAATGGTGTTGCGGAGAGGAAGAACTGGACTCTTATGGATATGGCAAGGTCTATGATGGCGGAGTATAAATCCCGCTATAACTTTTGGGCCGAAGCCATCTCCACCGCTTGTCACTCCTCTAACCGGCTCTATCTCCGCAAGGGCTTGAACAAGACTCCATATGAAATACTCACCGGGAACAAGCCTAACATCTCATACTTCAAGGTGTTCGGGTGTAAGTGTTTCTACAAAATCAAAGGGGTTCGTTTATCTAATTTTGCTCCTAAAGCTTTGGAGGGTATATTTGTTGGTTACGGTGCCGAATCTCACACTTATAGAATCTTTGATATAGCCTCCGGGATTATCATCGAATCTTGTAGTGTGAAGTTCGAAGAAAATGATGGCTCCCAAGTGGGGAAAGTTGATGTATGTGCAGGTGATGAAATACCTCAAGATGCCATAGTAAGAATGGGTATGGGATTTTTCCGCCCCATTGAGGGACGCAGTGTGGCGTCTCGGGAAGGACTATGCTCTACCACGGTGGAGCCCTCATCTACTCAACATCAACAAACCCCATCAAGTGAAGTAAATGATGCACCAACCCAAGAACAAGAACAAGACCCTCCCTCTTGTGTGCAAGATCAAGGACAAGATCAAGGACAAGATCAACCAAGAATTCATGATGGCTCCGACGAGTATCCATTTTATATTGGCTCCGCACCATATGATGTCCAAGATCAAGCACATGAGGTTGAGCACACTCAAGAAACTGAAGTTGCTCAAGTTGAAGGTCAAGACGGGGACCCAAAAGATCAAGTTGATCAAGTGATACCTCCAAGGCCAAGAAGAACCAAGGAGGAGATCGAGGCCCGTCGTCTAGCGAGAAGAGATAGGAACCTTGAACTTCGTGGACACACTCATGACAAGGTTCTTGGTGATGTAAGGGCAAAGGTTTCCACAAGAAGGCAATTGGCTAACTTTAGCAACCATCATGCTTATATCTCCTTAATGGAACCTAAGAAAGTATTTGAAGCCCTTGAAGATTCGGATTGGTTGGAAGCTATATGCACAAAGAACTCAACAACTTCAAGCGCAACAAAGTGTGGACCTTAGTAGAGAAGCCAAAGGGGTGCCGCAATGTTATTGGCACTAAATGGATATTCAAGAACAAGCAAGATGAGTTTGGAAATGTTGTGAGGAACAAGGCAAGATTGGTGGCTCAAGGGTTCTCTCAAGTTGAAGGAATTGACTTTGGAGAAACCTATGCTCACGTGGATCGCCTTGAGTCCATCTGTATCCTTCTTGCTTATGCATCGCATCATAACTTTAAGTTACAACAAATGGATGTGAAAAGTGCATTTCTTAATGGTCCTTTTCATGAAGAGGTTTATGTTAAGCAACCCCGGGGTTCGAGGATCTCAACTTCCCTAACCATGTCTACAAGCTTGATAAAGCTCTTTATGGTCTCAAACAAGCTCCTAGAGCTTGGTATGAGCACCTTAAAGAATTATTGGTAGACCGTGGGTTTGATGTTGGGCTAATCGATCCCACTCTTTTTACTAAGAGGGTCAATGGGGAGCTTTTCGTTTGCCAATTATATGTTGATGATATTATCTTTGGCTCTACTAACAAAGCTTTCAATGATGATTTCTCAAAGCTTATGACCGATAGGTTTGAGATGTCTATGATGGGAGAGATGAAGTTCTTCCTTGGTTTTGAGATCAAGCAATTGAGGGAAGGAACCTTCATCAACCAAGCAAAATATCTCCAAGACATGCTCAAGAGGTTCAAGATGACCGAGATGAAGGGTGTAGCCACTCCTATGGTTACTAAATGTCATCTTGCACTTGATCCCAATGGTAAAGAGGTGGATCAAAAGGTATATCTCTCCATGATTGGATCCTTGCTTTACCTTTGTGCATCTAGACCGGACATAGTGTTGAGTGTTGGTGTGTGTGTGCAAGGTATCAAGCTTCTCCTAAGGAGAGCCACATGATGGCTCTCAAAAGAATCTTTCGGTATTTGGTTGATACCCCAAGATATGGTATTTGGTACCCCAAAGGCTCAAGCTTTATTCTCAATGGATACACCGATGCGGATTGGGCGGGAGACAAGGATGATAGGAAATCAACTTCCGGGGCTTGCCAATTTCTTGGTAGGTCCTTGGTGTGTTGGTCTTCTAAGAAGCAAAATTGTATATCTCTCTCCACCGCCGAAGCCGAATATGTTGCCGCCGCAAGTGGATGCACTCAATTGTTATGGATGAGGCAAACTTTAAAGGAATACGGTGTCATTTGTGACAAAGTGCCTCTATTATGTGACAATGAAAGTGCCATCAAGATTGCCTATAATCCGGTGCAACATTCAAGAACGAAGCATATTGATATCCGGAATCATTTCATTAGGGATCATGTTGCCCGTGGTGATATTGAGCTTATCTATGTTCCTACCAAAGATCAACTTGCCGATATATTCACGAAGCCTCTTGATGAAGCAAGGTTCACTTATTTGAGGAATGAGCTAAATATCATTGATTCAAGGAGTATAGCTTGACCATCTTGCAAACACACCTTCATCTCAAAACTTTATCTCGGTTTAGATGTGGGCATGGAAATAGGGGAGTGCGGTTTAAATTATTGAGCTATCCCTCCCCCCATAATGCCAACATTAAGAAATCATTCTCTTTATATCATATGATGATATGTGAGCTTCAATGATGAGTAGTGGCTTGGACCCAAGATATATCTTCGCGGTGCCATGTCACAACACTCATATATGGTGGCCTAGGCCACCACACTCTTCTTTGTGAAGAGTTGGAGTTATTTGGGTCTTATCGCTTTTTATTTGTCAACTCCATGTTCTTATGGGAAATCACTATAGTTTGGCCTTATTTGCTCATGTCTTGCAAACTTGAGTGATCATGTACCATTAACAGTTTGTACACTCTAAACCTAAGCCTACACTCTCCTATAAGCCACTTCCATCTTGCTCATTTTTCATGTTTGGTAAAAACTTGGAGTTTGAGGCTTCTCGGTCGGATGATCTAGGTTGCCCCATCTTATTGGTAAATATGCATCTTATATGTGACATGATACATTATTGCATCACATATGAGTTCACGCAAATAACCAACTAAAGATAGGCAGGATTTCCGGTGTTCTGGAATTTTCCAGAAAACCGGATAATCCGGCCCCCTCACACCCCGGAATATCCGGCCTGGCCGGATTATCTGCCCCTACTTTGGGCCGGATTATCCGGCCTGGGCGATTTGTGGGAGGATTAAGAGAGGCCGCGGGGAGAACGGTTGCCACAGCAATCAGTTCACCCCACGCGCCCTCCTCTTCCTCCTCAAGCCGCCGGAGCTCCTCCTCCTCGCCGGAGTCGCCCCGTCCGCTCCCTCTCGGAGTTTTTGGGTGGATCGGGTGCCTCTCCTCCCTAGCTACCTTCTCCTCCAAGCGGCTTCCACAATGGATGCGGGTATGACTGACAATCCCTAACCCTAGGTGTTGTGATTTGTATGTGCTATTTTCTTGGTGGAGATGGTGTCTAGTTGTTCCAAATCGTGTGTAGTATACTCATCTTGCATGCTATGAGGCCGATCTGGTCTTAGACACGTTTTTGATTGGAAGAACTGCAAGATTCGCAGGGCCGGATTATCCGGCCCCCGCGCAGACCGAATTATCCGGCCTGGCCGGATTATCCGCCCCCAGGGGACACCGGAATATCCGGCCTGGAGCTTCACCGCCGCTGCAGTTTTTTTGTTTCAATCTATCTTGTCTAGACTTGTACCGACTTATAGTATGTTTCTAGAGTACATTACTGTATCATACATGACTTATGAGCATTATCTTCTCTTTTGCTATCCATCTTTGCTTCTCACAGGTGGTGCTTCTCGGGGTGGTCGGAGACGCCCTAGGCATGATCGATCAAGTGACGAGTTTGCACCCAATGCACCTCGCAAGTCCTCCGCATCTAGGCAGAAGAACAAGGCTACAAGGGAAAACTACAAGACCATGGACATCATCTCTTATTCCGCTATCCGCATGAAGAAATGGTATGAAGACCTCCCAAGAGATGAAGAGACTAAGGGCAGAAAATTCTGGTGCATGGAGCAGGAGTTCATCTACAAGGACATCTATGAGCCCATGAAGAATCTGGGACCCATGCAAGCTATCGATGTGGACCTTCTGGCAGTCAACAATCATTTTTAAGATGCAATCTGGGTAGCTGGCAGGATGGGCTTGAAGGATATCATGAAGATTCAATGTGACTATAGTCCAGAGTTGGTGAAGCAATTCTTTGCCACTTTGGCCATCCAGAAAGATGAGGACCGCACTATGGTATGGATGACTGGCTCCACTCGGTGTTCGGCGACCTTGCACCGGTTTGCTGGTATTATTGGACTTTCTGTAGGAGGAGGTCGTCGCCTCCATGGACCACAGAGGGCAGATAAGAATGTGTTGTTTGATCTCTATACCTCAGCTGGAAAAGTTGGTTCTTCCAAGGGGCTGCTTCCCATCTATGGTCAGTTACTCAGGTTCTTTCGGGCCACCATTTCTCCAAGTGGTGGTAACAATGATGCTATCCGGGGAACCCTTGTGGATCTTATGCACCTCAGCTTTAGGTGTGCTCGTGATGTTAATGAGGAACGTAACTACACTATTGATGTCATGGACTTCATCTTCCATGAGATTCATGATGCCATGGTCGCCCGGACTACCATACCTTATGCACCATACATCCAGCTCCTCATCAACAACTCTGTGGCCTTGGATGGTGAAGACTTGAGTGGGTACCCATTGATGAAGCACACTGTCAATAAGGCTTACAAGCTTAAGCCAGTCTCTTCTGCTGCACCTGCATCTGACTCCTTCATGGGTGATGCTCGTTCTAGTGGTTTTGCTCCTGCTCGCCATCCTGACCTCCCGGCTATGAAGAAACAAGTGAACAGACTTAGTTGGTTTCAGCGTCACATCCTCTGCATGAACATTGAGATCCATAAGGAGAACTATGCGGCCAGCCGAGAGCGTTCTGAGATCAAGCATACTCAGGCGGTTATTCTGCACAAGCTCAGTGGTGAGCAAGGACCCCCGCCTCAGCCTCCAGTTCACCCAGGTTACAGTGGGTGGCATTCTGCACAGGTTCCGTGGAGTGATCTTGATGATTGCCTTCAAAGATCCAACCTCACTCGCCGCTCTCCGGATGCCCCTGACACTGAAGATGAAGATGAGGAAGCGGCGTTTCAGTCCGATGATGATGATGCCTCCGAGTGATTCCCATGGGGCGAGTAGCATCGCGCGTGTCCCCTTTTTGGCGTCTCGATGCCAAAGGGGGAGAAGTGTTCTATTAGGACTTATCTCGGGGATTTGCATGGTTTGGGCACAAGCATATGCGTTTATCATTCTTCTATTGCTTGTGTTCCATCTTATTTGAACTATTTGGTTTGTTTGTGTTCCGTTTAAAACTATGTGCTATGTGGTGTGAGACATTGTTATGGTTTTCAGATTTCTATATGTTGAGATCAAGGCTATTATACTATGTGTGATGCTATATCTCCGTATTATATATCTACACATGGGTATGATTTCTAGCATCCTATCTCAACTTCATATATGTCTATGTCTCTTGTTAGAGCTCATGTTGGATACTTCTTGTGTTGAGGCACCTCGCTCCTATGTGTTGTGTATTTGTATTCAAATGCAAATTACTTATATGCACACATGTAGGGGAGTGCCTCTATGTTTTTGCCATCATGCTTGTCTCTATAGTGATTCTCTTGCAAATCCGTATATTGTCATCAAACACCAAAAAGGGGGAGATTGAAAAAACATCTCTCATATTATGTTTTGTGTGTTTGATGTCAATGTATGTGATACACTAATGTTTGTCAAAGTGGTACAGGGATTATATAGATACTTTTATATGTGTGTTGGATGTGGTCAATTCTGTCAAAAAGAGCAGCAAAAAGATCATCAGGCCGGATAATCCGGGCCGGATATTTCCAAAATATCCGGCCCCCAGTTTTCGGCTAAGGACTCGAGGTTTTGTGGCTCAGTATGCTTCTGGATAGGGGCCGGACATTTGCCCGGATATTGTCCCGGTTTTGTCCCAAGGCCGGATTATCCGGGCCGGACATTTCCGAAATATCCGCCCCCCTCGAAAATGGCTAAGGACATGAAGAAAAGCAAGTCGGGATATAGGCCGGATATTTGGCCGGACATTCCCCCGGTTTTGTACACGAGGCCGGATTATCCGGGGGCGGATTATCCGGCCCTTACTTAGGCCGGAATATCCCCCCCCCCCCGGAAGCCCCAACGGCTGGATTTTGGGGAGGGGTATTTATACCCCTCTTCTTCTTCCTTCCTACTTTTCTCAATCATTGCACAAGAAATCTGCCAAGCTTCACCTCCATTAGAGCCACCTCAAGAAACACAAGATTTGCAAGATCTCCTTCCTCCCCTAACCAAAGCTCTTGATCTTTGGAGATTCGAAGGAGAATACACCGATCTACATCCTCACCGAAGCGTTTTTCATTTCCCCCTCATTTATTTGAGGGATCTCATGCTAGTGTTCCTATTTCGTTCCCTAGTTGATTTGTGTTGATGTGTTGTTGTTGATTGTTGTATTGTTACAGATTTGGGAGCCTCCAATTCAGTTGTGGATGTGTGCCCCAAGAACCTTGTAAAGGCCCGGTTTCCGCCTCGAGGAAATCCCTTAGTGGAAGTGGGCTAGGCCTTCGTGGCGTTGCTCACCGGAGATCTGAGTGAAGCCTTTGTGGCTGTTGGTTTAGCTTTCGTAGCAACCACACTCCTCCAAACGTAGACGTACCTTCTTGCAAAGGAAGGGAACTACAGGAATCATCTCCGTGTCATCGCGTGCTCCACTCTCGGTTACCTCTATCCTATTCTATCTCTTATATTGCGTAGCTATATCTTGCTTAGTTGCTTATCTTGTCATATAGGTAAATTCACTTAGTTGCATATCTAGAGAATTTACCTTTGTGTCAAGCCTAAATCGAAAAAGAACTAAAAATTGGTTAGCACCTATTCACCCCCCCCCCCCTCTAGGTGCGGCATACGATCCTTTCAACGGACCTCAACGTTGTAAGGTGTGAACTTCCGTTTCAAATATGAACTTCTATACGGGGAGTGAATTTCGGTACGGAGGTAAGCTGATACGGGGCGACCTTCGGTCTTCACCGCATCATGTGCTTCATCGCCAAGACGGCACGCTAAGGTGAATCTTCTCCTTTACGCGTGCCTCGAATCGCCTATTTGGGACGATATACTACTTCATACTCCGTCATATCTTGATGATAGGAACTCGACGACAAGTACGGGGAGAAGAGAGGATGCCATGGAGACCCGAGGACGCAAGGCCGATGTCACGGAAGCATGGAAGAGAAGGAGGAAGAAGCGCTGGACGCTCCAGGCCGGAACTTCCGCCCAACATCGCCGGAACTTCCGCCCAGATGCTGTCAAGACCGAAGATGCTCGCACTGAAGAGCTGCGGCCGGAACTTCCGCCCACGATGGCCGGAACTTCCGCCCGGGACCGGAACTTCCGCCCAGACGGCCGCCGGAACTTCCGCCCCATCGAACTTCAGCCGGATCTCAGCCCACTTTGGCTTGTAACTTACCCCTTCATCCCCTTACCTATAAATAGGCACCTACCCCCACCTTCATGAGGGAGAGATGATGTTTAGATGAATTGGCTTATGCCTCTATTATCCCTTAGTGGATTTGGGAAACCCCCACCTTAGATTACCCATCTATTGTATCCCTCCTTATCCGGATCTTTTCCCATTCTAGTAATTCTATCAATTGAGAATCTCTTGCTTTGCAACTCTATTCTTAGTTGGTCTTTTACTCTTTGGAATTCTATTTGGATTTGTCGATCTTTTGCAAGAGATTCTACCTTTGGTCTTTCTCTCGCACTTCTATCGAGTTGGTGGTTCGGGCCAACGAGGATAACCGATTTGTGTGTGTGCGTGTGTTTGTATCGTGTTCTTCGCGTTCATCCACTTCCCCGCGAATCCCCCTCCGCAATCACACTCACCCGGGTCAAACCGTGAAGATTGGGCACACCCTCGGGCTTAGCCCGCATCATATGGTATCTGAGCAAAGGTTGCCACGGATTTGACCCTCCGATTCCACCAATTTCGCCCAAAAATTTGCCCAAAATTTTTTCCCCAAAAAATAGCTCGAATTTGGATCTCAGGATTTGTTGCGTTGTTTGTGGTTTTGGTCCACAGATCTGTTGTCTTTGGTGTTGATCTATCATCCCTCCAATTTTCACCGGCCAAATCCACCTATTTCCCACGAAATCCATCATTTTCTGGTCCATTTTTCCGCCCCGAGTTCGTGCTTGTTCGTGCTGTTCGTCCCACAGATTCAGATCTGAAATTTTCTGGTATTTCCGGAACTTCCGCCCCTCAGGACCGGAACTTCCGCCCCTCAGGACCGGAACTTCCGCCCCGAGAGACCGGAACTTCCGCCCACCGGAACTTCCGCCCAAGTTCCGGCCTAGTTCCGAATTGCGCCAAAACGCCCCTGGATGGTTCTGTAACGAAATCGACCATTTCCGGAACTAGACCGGAAGTTGGCCGGAACTTCCGCCCCCTCAGGACAGGAACTTCCGCCCCGAGCGACCGGAACTTCCGCCAGCACGACTTTCAGCACAAAAACTGGCAGTTTCAGCATGTAACTTAACCAACTTTCCGGAGCCCGTTTGACCTCAAATTTCGACCAGTTGACCATCCATCTTGACTCCAACTTTGACAACTTTGACCGCTCATTTTGACCAAACTTTTCGGGCATTGACTTTTGTGTTCGGTTTCCGATTTGGAGTGCATTGGTTGTCTATTTCGCTTCCGCGCCTACACCAACACCGCGACGACACCTTTGGCACCCCGGATTCCGGCGCAACTTCGACACCATCATCGACACCACCTCGATCATCGCAAGTTCGTGTGCTTGACACCGCCTAACATCAATAGGTATAACTTGCCCCACCCCTTGTAGCCTCGTTTCTTTCTTTGTGTACCTATCCCATTGAGAGTGGCTTTCCGAGTGTTGCGAAGCATTGCACAAGTGTCACGACCGTGAGAGGGTGTGTGTGTGCGTTGTGTTGAGCAAAGCTCCGAAGCAAGCTCGGTGAGAAAGATACACAAAAGAAGAAAAAGTGTGACATATATATAGAGAAAAATAAAGCTTCTAAGCATAGAAAAAAAGAGAAAAAAGAGAAAAAGAAAAAGAAATAGAAAAGAGTGTGTGTCCACCGATACAAAGGAGTGCAAAGCTTGTAAGCACTAAGAGAGATAAGAGAAGAGTGGCATTTGTGCAAATCTTGTTGCTTCTCTCATATGCAACCAAGCTACGGTCTCTCTTGTGTTGGCGCGACACCGAGCTAATAGTCTTCGTTAGGACCATCTTTGTTACTTGCTCACTTCCTTGGTCGCGCTAACCCCATTGTTCTTCCTTGTGTGTGTTTCCGTGTTTCCTTGACATAGATCACCGCTTTTGACATTTGACTTTGGATCTTACCCACATTTGACAATAGACATTTTCTTTGGTTCTTTTCGTTTGCTATCCACTTCCTCACCTACCACCATATAGAGTTCTTAGCCTTTTGCGTGTGCTTTGAGTGTGTGTGTGAGTACATATCGGTTATTCTCTAACTTGAACCATTTTCTCGATTTTGGTTTGCGAGTTTTGACCTTTTGGTAGTTCTCCTTCCACCATATATACACCAATCCTAGAGACTAACATGTATAGTGAGGATGAGCCTACGGAGGACGACATGGAGTACTATGAGGGTGATAGCTCCGCAAGCACCGAAGATATGGAGGACCATGTGGAGCTCGACACCGACAATGGCTCCGCAAGCATTGGCGACATGACCGACATCGAGCATCTCTACACCGACCATGACTCGCCAAGCATGGACAACATGGTGGACCACCACTCCGAGCACTACCTCGACCACGACTACGACCACGACGACATGGTGGAGCACTACCTCGACTACGACTACGACACCATGATGGAGCACCGCACCGAGCACTACCTCGACCACGACCACGACGACATGGTGGAGCACTACCTCGACTACGACTACATGATGGAGCACCGCACCGAGCACTACCTCGACTACGACATCGACACCATGGTGGAGCCTAGCTTCGACCCCACCTTGAACAAGACCGGTGCCTACAAGTTCCCCATCTTGGCCAATGGAACTACATATGAAGATAGAGGACCTCCAAGACGGCGCAACCATGAGAGTGCTTATGCACATGATCATCTACGTCGAGCTCATCCTATGGAACATCAAGAGCGCCACCACTCATGATCGCCATCGACACTCTCCTCCAAGCTCAAGAAGGCGCCACAAGCAAAGTGCCAAGCCACATGAACCATCATCTAGGCATGCCGAGGATCGTCATCAACACACGTCGCCTCATGATCGTCGTCGACCATCACCACCCCATGACCACCATCGACATGCATCACCACATGGCCGTCGCCGACACAAGTCACCTCATGTTCACCATCGACCAACACCTCCCAAGGATCTTCGCCGACACAAGTCACCTCATGTTCGCCATCGACCAACACCTCCCAAGGATCTTCGACGACACCCCCAAGACATGGTGATGATGCAAGAAGACGAGAGCCTCGACATGAAGCGGCCAAGGCTACAAAGAACAACAACACCAACCATATGGTGTCCACAAAGCCTAGCGCCACCACCAAAATGGCATCTCCAAGACCGCCTACACATGAGAAGATCTCCAATGGTGCAAGACAAGGCGCTACACCAACAAGCAAGATGGTGCCAAGTACAAAGAAAGAGGAACCACATATCATGGTGCTTCCCCCTCCTACCGCCACCACCATAATGGCGCCTACAAGAAGCTCAAGCCCCAAGATGAAGACCATGGAGTCTACACTTCAAGATGAAGGATGGTCTACCCATCTTTATGCCAACATGACAATGCGTTATCCACCAAGATCAAGTAGCTCCCAATGCTTTCGTTGCAAACAAGACGGTCATCTTTGGGAATGCCCCAATCTCCATTGTGATGTGTGCACATCCAACAAGCACATGACATGGGAATGCAACACACCGCAAGCCCACAAGCTCTACTTCGCCCAATTGGATGCCGAAATCGCCAACAAGACACTTCAAGATACCATTGTCTTCAAAGAATGGTGCAAGGAAATGGCCAAGAGGACGACTATGAAGCCCACACTTCAAGATGAAGCACGAGAAGGCCAAGTCAAGGGTGACGTTGATTCGAGCCTAGCTCTCAACAACACCATAGCGCCATCAAATGGTGTCAACATGGGAGGCGATGGAGTTGAGAAGGTTGAGCATGGGATTTTCCTTCAACCAAGGAGGCGAATGGAGTTGAGAATGGTGAGCATGGGATGATCCCTTCACCAATGGAGGCGCATGGAGATGAGAAAATCGAGCCTACTCCTATATGCTTGAATGATGATATAGTACCAATCCCATGTGAGCATGAGAGCCACTTAGCCCACTTGAGTGAGAGTGATAGTGAGTTGAGTGACTTCCACCCCATATGTGAGTTTGAGTGCTTCCATTTGGAGGACATGAGTGATACACCGAGTGAGTTGAGAGAGGTAGTTGATAGGTCCATGGAGGCCATTTTGCATTCTAACAACTTAACCTCTACCTCTAGTGTGTTTTCTCATGTTGCAATAGGTTCCATGGAGGACGAGTTCCCGATCATGGAGAAGATGTACATGGTGCATGAAGATGATGCTATCACACCATGCTTGATTGAAGATGAACATGGAGGCCACATGGAGCCTACCTCTTCCACAACACCCACTTCAAATGAGTCGGACTACAAAGGTACCTATATGGGTGTTGATGATGCCATGATCCCACTAGTGGACATGATGATTTGTGAGTGCATGCATGAGTTGGATGATCCTATTGCAATGTCATATGCTTCTTTCACATTCCCTTGTGATACTTGTGATACCACTATGGTTGATCATGTGGAATTAGTTGCTTATGATAATATGTCCATGCCATGCTATGAGAGTTTCACTTTCTCTCCTATTGCTTGCAATATGTTGAACAATTGCTCTTTCCCATGTATTGCTTGCAATGAAAATGATGATGCTAATGCTTGTGTTGTGACAACCTTGATGAACAATTGCTCTTTCCCTAGGTTTGTCAACAACAATGATAGAATCTTGAACATGTTGTGTGCTAGATGCTTGCAATACTCTCCCATTAATGCAACCAAAATGTTGAATGCTTTCTCTTTCCAATGCTTGGTTTGCAATAATGTTAATATGCTTGTAAATGAGATTGCCCCCATAGCTCTCTCAAATTTTGGAGACTTTGCATATATCCATGTTGAGCATGTTCCCATGTTTACTCCGCATATTCACCATATCTATTATGATGCTTTGCTTAACGCTAATGGTGATGTGCAAAAGAGATGGACCATCATGATGGATGATGTGTTCATATACCATGCACACACGTTCTTTGCTTTGCCTATTGTGTGTGTAGGTACAAGAATGCCAATGTCAACCTCGATTGAGCACGAGTTGACCAAAGAGAGCTCTTGAGAGCATAATACAAGTGAGTACAAGATCGAACCCGGCTCTAATACCTTTCCCATGCTTTGCATTGAACATGCCGAACAATTTCTCTTTCTTGTGGTTCTTTTGCAAGCATGATGATGTGATTCTTACCGTTGGTGTTGCCTCAAACAAGTTGACCAATTGCTCTTTCATTGGGTTTGTTGGCACGCACGGTTGTGCAAATGTTTTCTTGGTGAACTTTTTGGATGATATGTTGTGTGTTGCACCAAATATGAGGACCAATTTCTCTTTCCAATGGTTTGTGTGCACACATGTTGATGATATTTTGGACACTCTTCCGTATGTGTTTTTGCCAAATTCTCCACTTGTTGCTTCAAGGATGTTGAACAATTTCTCTTTCCGATGCCTTGAGAGCAACAATGAAAATGAGTTTCTACATGAGATGGACACCATGGTCGTCTCACAATTTGGAGTTTTTGTGTTTCCACATTTGGAAGATGTTCATACGGAGTTCTTACACATTGACCTTGCACATGCCTTATTCTTGATAAATTTGTGTTGTGCTAACGGTGTTGTGAACATGAATGGACATGTCGTTGATGATATGCTCCTCTATCACGCACACATATACTTTGCTTGGTCTTTGTTGTCTGAAGGTACAAGTGACTTATGGATGAGCGTCAACGAATGGGTTCAACCCCATACTTCGACGACCCAAGATCTATCGATGAGAGCACACCGACATTATGCAAAGGTGACCTCCTTCTACTTGCGCTCTCTTGCTAAACCCGTGGAACATTGGCTATGCTTTGAGTGTTGCTTGGCTTTTCTTGTGCTATTGATAGGGCTCTTGACAAGTGAAGCGACATTCAAGCGTTGGTGTCATCTACCTCCTCTACACATTCATGAAGATTTATCGTCGAGGACGACTCTTTTTCAAGTGGGGGGAGATGATACGGGGCGACCTTCGGTCTTCACCGCATCATGTGCTTCATCGCCAAGACGGCACGCTAAGGTGAATCTTCTCCTTTACGCGTGCCTCGAATCGCCTATTTGGGACGATATACTACTTCATACTCCGTCATATCTTGATGATAGGAACCCGACGACAAGTACGGGGAGAAGAGAGGATGCCATGGAGACCCGAGGACGCAAGGCCGATGTCACGGAAGCATGGAAGAGAAGGAGGAAGAAGCGCTGGACGCTCCAGGCCGGAACTTCCGCCCAACATCGCCGGAACTTCCGCCCAGATGTTGTCAAGACTGAAGATGCTCGCCCAGCAGAGCTGTGGCCGGAACTTCCGCCCACGATGGCCGGAACTTCCGCCCAGGACCGGAACTTCCGCCCGGGACGGCCGGAACTTCCGCCCCATCGAACCTCGGCCGGATCTCAGCCCACTTTGGCTTGTAACTTACCCCTTCATCCCCTTGCCTATAAATAGACACCTACCCCCACCTTCATGAGGGAGAGATGATGTTTAGATGAATTGGCTTATGCCTCTATTATCCCTTAGTGGATTTGGGAAACCCCCACCTTAGATTACCCATCTATTGTATCCCTCCTTATCCGGATCTTTTCCCATTCTAGTAATTCTATCAATTGAGAATCTCTTGCTTTGCAACTCTATTCTTAGTTGGTCTTTTGCTCTTTGGGAATTCTATTTGGATTTGTCGATCTTTTGCAAGAGATTCTACCTTTGGTCTTTCTCTCGCACTTCTATCGAGTTGGTGGTTCGGGCCAACGAGGATAACCGATTTGTGTGTGTGCGTGTGTTTGTATCGAGTTCTTCGCGTTCATCCACTTCCCCGCGAATCCCCCTCCGCAATCACACTCACCCGGGTCCAACCGTGAAGATTGGGCACACCCTCGGGCTTAGCCCGCATCATAAGCGAACTTCCCGATGGTGGCAATTGAACTTCTGAAAATATTGTGAACTTCCACCTGTTCGAATTGAACTTTCGAGTTGTGTTTGTCTTTTTGCTCGAACTGAACTTCCTATAATAATGTGAACTTCTATTGTGGTTGAAGTGAACTTCAGATTTTCATGTTTAGTTATGCAGGAGCCTTCTGAACTTCTTAATTCGGCGAAAGTGAACTTCACCAATCTGCTTAATAGGGGAAGGCAGTGACGCCTCCGACAGTTGGTGGGGGAGACGGGAGCCGTGAGCGTGGTAGGTGGTGGGGCGGTGGAGGTCATGCACGCGAAAGGTGGTGTGGTGGCAGAAGCCCTGCGCACCGCAGGTGGTGGGGCGGCCGTCGCTGGGGCGTGCGGCCGGTGGTGGGGGCGGCGGTCATCAGGGCGCGCGGCAGGTGGAGGGGGCGGCGGTCGCCAGGGCGCGCGGCAGGTGGTGCGGTGGAGGTCGCCAGGGTAGTGAACTTCTGAACTTCCCCATACATGCATGTGAACTTCTAGGTATGTGCTAGTGAACTTCCGATCGCGATGTAGTTTTAGGTATTGAACTTCGATATAAAATCAATTTGTAGAGTAACTATTTTTCAACACCTTGTGAACTTCCCCATACATGTATGTGAACTTCTCTATATGTGTTAGTGAACTTCCGATCACAATGTAGTTTTTGGTGTTGAACTTTGATTTTTAAGCAGCGTAGAATAACTATTTCAACCATTGTGAACTTCCCCATACATGCACGTGAACTTACCTATATGTGCTAGTGAACTTCCGATCGCGATGTAATTTTTTTATTGAACTTTCATTTTTAAGCAATTGTAGAATAACTATTTTTGAATAACTTGTAAACTTCCCAACACATAAACGTCAACTTCCTGATATGTGGAAGTAAACTTTCGATCGTGATATAGGTTTAGGTATTGAACTTTGATTTTTAACCAATTGTAAAATTACTATTTTCAACCACTTGTGAACTTCCCGATACACGCATTTGAATTTCCAGCTGCTAGTGAACTTCTGATCACGATGAAGTTTTGGGTATTGAACTTTGGTTTTTAATTAGTTGCAGAACAACTATTTTTGAACACTTGTGAACTTCCCCATACATGCACGTGTACTTCCAGGTGTGCTAGTGAACCTCTGATCGCAATGTAGTATTGGGTATTGACTTTGATTTTTAAGCAGTTGTAGGATAACTATTTTCAACCATTTCTGAACTTCCCTATAAATGCATGTGAACTTACAGGTATGTGCTAGTGAACTTCCGATCGTGATGTAGTTTTAGTTAAATAAGAGATCGGCATAAGCAGCCATAAGTACTTGTACGGCCGCTTTTTCATGTGTATTTATACGTGTATTGCATTGGCGGAGCTTGAAAGAAAACAATGGGCGGGCCACCATGAAGGAGAATATTTTTTGTATATTCTAAATCATAAATCTTCACTTGGATTTAGTCATTAGTTGACACTTTTGCTAGTTACGAGCAGATAAACACATGTATTTATCAAATTGCGAACTAAGAAATTGGGAAAACGAAGAAGACTAACTTACAAATGAGTGGTGGATCGATTCAGTGACTGGTTGGAGCTGCTAGGGCGACGAGCGACGTCGCTCGGCTGCTGGACCTTCGGCCAGTTCATTGTTACCGTGCTTGCGGTGACATACTAATCTAGTTGCAGCCTGCAGGTGGCGCTGATGGCTGTAGTGCCGCTGTTCGGGTGCTGCACCAAAGCTACCCCGGTCCCCCTTATTCTTTCTTCTGCCTAAAACTTTAAACCTAGCGATCTGACGAGTGTTGCTCCATGGATGCGAGAAGGATGACAGTTGAATCGTGGAAGGCATCGAGGTAGTGGGAGTCCAGAGGCAGTGTAAGGGCTAGTGAATTGTGTGTTGGTAGGCTGGGCCACTCATACATAGGCATACAATTGTTATTTTGCAAAAATCTTGGGCGGGCCATGGCCCAGTTTAGCTCCGCCAATGGTATTGCACATCCAAAATGCCACGTGATTTTCGTTTGCCGGGTACAAAATCACGTCGAGCATTAATACAACTAACCGCACAAGTATGGTGGCATTACCTTGAATTCTTTTCTCACCTAACCTCTTGGGCTTTCAACTTAGCCTCATCATATACATCAGCTAACTCCTCCATATAAGCTCTAGCCAATTCAATAGGAACCATACCTCCTGGCATAGGAATCTTCGCTCGACCATGTTTGTATTCCACATCACTAGGGTGCTTCATATCAACATGACACTCAACGCATTTTCCTTTAGACGGACCGGACAAATTTAAAAAGAGTGGATATGTGGAAATTGGCATCTAATTAACCATCCACAAACAGCAATAGGCATGCAAAGTAATTGAAGTATTTTTTTGGATTTCTAACCTGAAGTAATGAAACGTGTGAGAGATACATTACCTATAATATTATTAGATCTACTAAAAGAATAGGCTTATAGGTTTCAAAAAAATGATAAATATGATAGAGGTTTTTTGTGTGATGCTAATTAGTGCTAATGGCCCATGTTAAATTTTACACGAACCTGAAATGAAACATTCTTGTGCATGGCACCACATCAAATAACCAAAAACATCTAAATGTGGTACGACATGCAATGTTACACATGTGGGTCCTAGTGTCATAATGGTCACTTGAGATCAATGTTTTCAGTTTTTGTTGGTATTTACTATAATATGAATGTTATAAATATTTTAATTTTTGAAAAAGATAAATTCTAGTAGTGAAAAAAATTGGACAATGTAAAGATGTTTGAATAAATAATATGGGATCCACTTTTAGTGGTTAGTGGTCTCAATGAGAGTATTAATGTATGCAGGGACAACACTACACCCAGGTTATCCTCGTGTTTCTCAGGTTTATAATCACTACTCATAGTTGCACATGAACAAGTTTGTGATGTTAGAAAGCTCAGAAACTGAAATTACGGTAATTTGCATAAGCTAGAGAGTATAGAATACCATTATCATCAGGTTTAAGCATGCAGATACAGCTTAATACAGATTCTTGAGGTTCGCCATTGATACGTGCTACTTCCGCAAAGAAAAGATTGTCGATGTGACCATCAGAATCATTAGCTCCTTTAGCCCTTAATACCAGATTAAAATGGTATAGTATAACCTACTGGACGAGCCGTTTTGCTCATGAATTGATTCACAGCCCACAATCTGTATGAGCTCATATGCAAGATCCTAAAATGGAAGCCGGAATTGTATCAGCTATTGTGATATGAATATGCAGTAGAAAGATAGGATGACACTAGTAGGAAAACCCTTATAGGCAAAGCTTAGTTCTGTGGCGCACCATTTTGAATGCGCCACAGAAACTTATTTTGTGGCGCACCAGGAAGTGTGCGCCACAAAAATAGCTTATTTTTGTGGCGCAAGGCTGAACCGTGCGCCACAGAAATTATGTGGGGCCCACATTCTGCCACCACGAATTATTAGGGTAGGTATTTCTGTGGCGCACAATGCTTTCTGCGCCACAGAAATAACTATTTCTGTGGCGCACTGGCTCTGGTGCGCCACAGAAGTAGTTATTTCTGTGGCGCACTGGCTCTGGTGCGCCACAGAAGTAGTTATTTCTGTGGCGCACTTGTGCTGGTGCGCCACAGAATTAGGGTAAGTTATATCATCCCCGTACCCCTCCCCTCCCCTCCCCACGCCCGTACGTTCACCTCCCCTCCCCTCTCCCCCGCCGCCGCCGCCATGGTCGTCGCACTGGCCGTCGCCGCCGCCGCCTCCTTCCTCCGCGAGGGCCGCATGCCGCCATGCTCCACCCATCCCCGCCACCTGCAGCACAAGCCGCTGCGGCGTGGAGGAGGAGGGGCCGCCGCATGGAGGAGGAGGGGCCGCCGCGTCAAGGAGGAGGAGCCGCCGCGTCTTCCTCCTCCTCCACCCCTGCCGTCGTCGTCAACCTCCTCCTCCACCCCTATCGTCGGTGAGCTCCACCTCTCCCCTCCCCTCCCTCCTCCTCCACCCCTGCCATCGTCGTCAACCTCCTCCTCGATCCACCCCTAGCGTCGGTGAGCTCCACCTCTCCCCTCCCCTCCCTCTTCCTCTACCCCTGCTCTGGATGTGTTGATGTTGTGCTCGATCTGGATGCTCTTGTGCTGCTGTTGTTCTCTGGATGTTGATGCTGCTCTGGACAAAATTACAGAGAGGATGATGTTGTGCTCGATCTGGATGCTGTTGTGCTGCTGTTGTGGTCATCATGAATAAAAACAGTCAAACATTCTTTTTGTTTTACTGTGCTGTTAGCTATATCTTTTTTCTATGCTCTGCCTGTGATGCTTGTGTTTTGGAGCAAGCAGCTGGCATGGCATGTGAGAGAGAGCATGAGAGAGTTCTTGGGGGCAGAGATGATGGCAACATCAGCACTGGTCCTGCATTGGTCCTGCTTTGAATTAGTAAGATCAAGTAGTGGCTTGAGTTCCTGTTGGTAACCAATACCAACGAGAGAGCTACTTCATTTTAAGTAGAATTTCTTTTAAGGACTCTAGCTAGATTAGAGGGGAAAAAGATTGCTGATTTGTTGCCTATGATAATGGATCATCAAATGTTTCCCTTTGTCCCTGGTTGCCTCCTTAATTGATGCCTTATGATCCAAATGATCCAAGTCCCTTCCATGATCCCATTTGTCCCTAATGTTGCTTAATTAAGATGAATAAATTCCCTCTAATCACCATTTGGAGATCAAGACTAGTTCTTGATATCCATTAGCTAGACTCCAATATTAAAAATGTCTCCCAAATATGGAGACAAACATTTTAACATTACCCCAATGTTATTTCTCTCAAATTGACAGTTTCTGATGGTATGCTTGCTCCTCACTGTACTTTATCAATTCCCTACTGATCCTAAGTACCCATGAATATCTGGTGGTGTTCTTCTGCATGTTTAGTTACTCGTCAACACATGTGTTTGCATGTGTGTGTGAGCTGCTTGTAGTGTCACTTGACTATTCAAGTTTCAATGTTGGTTACTTTTCCTCTAGTGCAAGAAATGGTTGAGCAGATGTTTATCCACTTGTTGGCCTTTATTCTTGGGTAGCTCAAAGTGTCATGCACTTACTGGATCATCAAATGTTTCCCTTTGTCCCTGGTTGCCTCCTTAATTGATGCCTTATGATCCAAATTACTATATTATTGGATTGAGTGATATGGCTACTGGCTTGTTTGCTCTCCAAATTACCAAGTGATGAATATATAATCCCTTTGGAGCATCTGCCCCATGCTATATATGTGTATTTGACCATGCTTATGATGGATTTCTTTTAAGGACTCTAGCTAGATTAGAGGGGAAAAAGTTGTTGCTTTGTTGCCTATGATAATGGATCATCAAATGTTTCCCTTTGTCCCTGGTTGCCTCCTTAATTGATGCCTTATGATCCAAATGACCCAAGTCCCTTGCATGATCCCATTTGTCCCTAATGTTGCTTAAGATGAATAAATTCCCTCTAATCACCATTTGGAGATCAAGACTAGTTCTTGATTTCCATTAGCTAGACTCCAATATTAAAAATGTCTCCCAAATATGGAGACAAACATTTTAACATTACCCCAAGTGATTTACTTGTCGATGATTAGATGGTTGGTCGATCACTCGTACACTCGGGGGTGGAGCAAGTGAGGCTTGGTGTGATGGCACAAATATCAATATCTTGTGCATCCTACCTGGCCTCACTTACTCCATCCCTGGATGTTAATATTTGTTTCGACCAACAAAGTATGAGGCATTCCATTTAGTTGATACCACTTGGCTCTTTCTTCCATTTTAGTGCCGATGATTAGAATGTTCGGTCAAGCTGTACACTCGGGGTGTCGCTAGTGAGCCTGGTGTGATGGCACAAATATCAATCTCTTGTGCATCCTACCCGGCCTCACTAACGCCATCCCGGGATGTTCATATTTGTTTCGACCAACAAAGTATGAGGCATTCCATTTAGTTCATACTAGCTACTTCTTAATTGCATTGGCCTTTCTTCCATTTTAGTGCCGATGATTAGAATGTTTGGTCACCTATACGCCGCAATATACTTTGTAGACGAGCCCCCCTTTCCTTGGCCGCCGTTCCGTGAACGAGTCCTTGATGAGACAACAACGCCGACATGCCTCTCCGGCGCAGCACCACTTTTCTTCTCTCCCCGTCCGGTATGTGAACGAGTCCTTAATGCCAAGACGGTGCCAGCCTCCCTAGCATCATGCCGACCCTCGTTGTCGCGCTTCGGGCCGTGTCGATCACGCGCCCTGCACTCTTCGCCTTTTGCCCGGTGAACGAATAGACTAATCGTTGGAATAAGGAAGCCGATGACGGCCGATCGCAATTTAATCTTGCGACCGGCTGTCATCGGTTTCCTTATTCCAACGATCAGCCTATTGGTTCACCGGGCAAGAAGGCGAACAGATGCAGGCGCGGGACACACGGCTTGAAGCGCGGCAACACGGCCCGGCATAATGCTGGGCAGGCCGGCACGGTCTTTGCATCAAGGACTCGTTCAGCCGGACAGCGAGGGACTGGCGTGGTTCTGCGCCGGAGATGCAGATCGGCGTTGTTGTGTCGTCAAGCACCCGTTGACGGAACGCCGACCGGGGAAAGGGGGCCCTTCTGCAAAGTATACGGCGGTGTATACTGCAACTATGGTTTCTGACCATAGTATTTGTGTTGACCAACAATGTATGAGGCACATATTCTATTTTGTCATTCCATTTGCTTTGAGATTTTTTCAAAATGCCGATGATTAAAATGTTTGGTCACCGTACACTTGGGGGTGGCGTAAGTGAGCCTGGTAAGATAGCACAAATATCAATCTCTTGTGCATCCTACCTGGCCTCGCTTACACCATCCCTAAATGTTAATATTTGTGTTGACCAACAATGTATGAGGCACTTATTCCATTTTGTCATTCCATTTGCTTTGAGATTTTCAAAATGTCGATGATTAAAATGTTTGGTCACCGTACACTTGGGGGTGGCGTAAGTGAGCCTGGTAAGATAGCACAAATATCAATCTCTTGTGCATCGGACTTGGCCTCACTGACGCCATCCCTAAATGTTAATATTTGTGTTGACCAACAACGTATGAGGCACTTATTCCATTTTGTCATTCCATTTGCTTTGAGATTTTCAAAATGCCGATGATTAAAATGTTTGGTCACCGTACACTCGGGGGCGACGTAAGTGAGTCTGGTAAGATAGCACAAATATCAATCTCTTGTGCATCGGACTTGGTCTCACTTACACCGTCCCTGAATGTTAATATTTGTGTTGACCAACAATGTATGAGGCATTTATTCCATTTCTCTTGTGCATCGGACTTGTTGGTCTCACTTTCTTCCATTTTCATCATAGTAGGAACTGGATGAAAGACCCCGATGCAAGCGAGCCTGGTGGGTAGAGATGACGGAGCAAAGGAGGAACCGGATGAAGACTACTTTGTATCTCGAAATTGTGAATTTTGTATGAATTAAGAGTTGTATGCAAAACATTTGACACTTGCCACTATATATGTATCTCGATCGGGCTCTAAGTAATGTGATGATGATGTCTATGTTATATCTGTGCAATGTACATGATATTTATATTATATCTGAATGTTGCTGTATATAACCTGTGTATCTGTATTGTGTATCTGTATTGCTGTGTATAAACTGCATATGTATAGCAGGCAGCACAAAATCGTGTATAATACAAGCAAATTCTGTGGCGCACTAAGAACCAATTCTGTGGCGCACGCTTTTCTGTGGCGCACCTAAGAACAAGTGCGCCACAGAAACCTTAATTCTGTGGCGCATGGGCAGGTGCGCCACAGAAACCTTATTTTTGTGGCGACGTTTCTGTGGCGCACCTCCCATGCGCCACAGAATCCATTTTTGGTGCGCCACTGATGAGGCTTTTCCTACTAGTGTGATGAGAAGATGCAAGCGCGGCTGTGGGAGGGAGAGAGCAAACCCTAGAAAGATTGTTATCCTCGTATTTATCCAGTAACGCTCGAACCAACTCAACTTCAGGCTTATCGTTCTTCATAAAAGTCAACTGGGCCAAAATAGATATACATACGTACAACCCGGTAGCATAGAATCGGTTGTACTGTGAAGTACTGGGATGCTGATAAATTTGAGCTACTGTTAATAGATATCCAGTAACGCTTGAACCAACTCAACTGCAAGCCAGGTGAAAATACAATCGGTAAATTTGAGCTACTGTTAACAGATATCCAGTAAATTTGAGCTCTGTTAATAGAATCGGTTGTATTTATCCAGTAACGCTTGAACCAACTCAACTGCAAGCCAGGTGAAAATAGATATATATACGTACAACCCGGTAGCATAGAATCGGTATACATACTTTGATTTTCAACTATGCCTATGATTATGCGCTATTCCAAATAATTTTTCTCAGAAATATGATTACACGCAAAAAAATGCCTCCCAGATTATCTTTGTGGCCATGATTAGAGAAGCATAGCATGTTTCAAATATTTACACTTCAAATAGTATAGAACATGAGCACACGATGGAAAGCTTACATCATTTTGGACTGTTGAGCGTGATGGGAGTTGATGGCGTCCTGAGCTTCCTCCAAGCTCTGAAATGGCCCGGCGAGAGCAGGATATGTGTGGAAATATCCCCCAGCATCAACTCTAACGTTCCCGGAAAATGGTTTGCTAAACTGTTTTATTCGAATTCTCAGATACATCATGACGAACGCTCCGCGT
>NC_061510.1:37324044-37343595 GCF_022539505.1 Lolium rigidum
TGCGAGAGTATAATAATCCATCAATCAAACATAATAAAGTTTGCCGTGGCGTGCTTAACAGTTAGACCGTCGGTTATAATATGGTAGAAGTAATATAATGTTAAGGATAATAATGGAGCAAGTCTTTTCCGAAAGATATCATAAAGAAGATACTATTGTGTCTTCCGACTAAAAGATACTACATTGGATGGTGGGGTGTCTTTGTTTTTGAAGTTGCTACAGAAGGAGAACCAACCTGAGATTGGGTGGTTAGGAGGATGGTTATATCCCAGCCCACCAGAGTTTAAACCCCAGGTTTGATATCTGTGTGTCTCACAAAGGCGGAATATTCATTCAGTGGGAGGCGACGTTCCCGTCGACAGCGAGGCGCATGTGGTGACTTCGTCAATTTCAAGATCCAATCTGCCGGCTCAGTTTTCGGGAGGTGCTCATAGGGGTAGGGTGTGCGTGTGTGCGTTTATGGGGGTGAGTGTATATGCGTGTATGTGAGCGTTTGCGTTTGTACTGTGTTTCTAAAAAAAAATTGCTACAGCCGACTGAAAGCGGTAGCGGGTAAAGTAAGCGCACTTTTTTTATGCTACGGTATAATGAGCCAACAGTATTCTCCTAGGGTAAAAAGAGCGACGGAAGGTGGAGTAAGTATAAATATTTCCAATGGACCGTAGAAGGGCACGATATTATTTTTCATGTGTTAAAAAAGCGAATATTGGATTTTTTCTGAATTAATGCCAAAGAATTATGCACCGGTGGAGGCTAAATGACTGGTAATTTACCGTACATGTTGAGATTGAAGATTCATGTAAAAAATACCATACTGTGCATCGTTGAGAAAATGTCTGTCGCGGAAATATGCATTGTTCAAAAAATCGACTGATTAACCACTACTCGGTGGGTCACCGATTAACCGATTACTTATTTATTGGATGATTAACTGATTTATCACCTGATTAATCGACTGGATTGCTTATTAATCGCTAATCGACAGGCGACCGAGTCGACACAAAGCGCTTTAAAAGAATTACTATTAAAAAAGGACAAATAGCCATTTTTTTAATCCAGTTAGAAAAGGATAGGCTATGTCTGTTTTTGAATCAAAAAAAAAGGACGTGCGATCAGCTAGAACAAAGATGTATTCCGGCGGTCCGGCTGCAAAAAGAAAACGAGTCCACGTAAAAAACACCAGGCCGTGTCCGTTTAGAAAAATAACATGAGCTATATCCGTTCAAACAAAAGATTAGTTCAAACGACACTGAGATGGTTTCATACAATTCTGCTCCAAGTTCGCATATTACAACACAAAAGACTATTCCTATACGTTGGCATAAAAGCAATTTTATAGAGACATGAGCATGTTTTTTCTTCTTCTCAATTGGCATTTTCCGGTATATCGGCAGGAACCGCCTTTTTCGAATACCACCCAAGAACAATATTAGCAAGCAAAATTTACCATGTTTTTTACGTAATTTTCTCAAGTTTAATGAATATTTACAAATTACGAAGAAATCTGCAAATTGGTTTTAACAAATCTCGGACTATATTTAGCCGGTATTTCCGTAAACCTGAAATAACATTACCTAGCAGTATATTTTCCTTCGGAGAAAAACAAAATTGGAAAGGAGATCACCTTTTGTCAATTTAAGACACTATGACAACCTAATCCATATCTCTTGAAATAAAAATATTTTCGTCCAACTCGAGTAAATAGAAATTTTATCTCTCTTCACTAGAGCCTCGCACCTAGGCACCCAAGAAAAATATTAGCAAGCAAAATTTACCAAGTTTGCCTAATTTTATCGAGTTTAATGAATATTTACAAATTATGAAGAAATCTGTAAAATGGTTTTAACAAATCTCGGTCGATATTTGGCCAGTATTTCCGTAAACCTGAAATAACATTACCTAGCGGTATATTTTCCTTGGGAGAAAAACAAAATTGGAAAGGAGATCACCTTTTTTAGATTTAAGACGCTATGGCAACCTAATCCATATCTCTTTAAATAAAAATATTTTGGTTCAACTCGAGTAAATAGAAATGCTACCTCACCTAGGCATGCTATGGTCATCTTGACGGACGATCAGGAGGTTTTGTACTTGCATGAGCAATTTTCTTATTCCAAGCTGTAGATATTTTAATCAGTGAGTAAATATAAACAACTTTAGATATTTTAATCAATTGTTTTCCACAATTCAATTTATTAATTACTAAAGCATAACAGTGGACAAGCGGGAGGATATGGTTATTGGATGCAACCGGATGCTAGCGGTTGCTTAGGACTTCTTTTTCCAGGCTACTGGGTGCCGGCATCTTAATAGAATAGCAAATGCATAGCTTTTCTGTTTGCCATATCTTTAGTTGGTTGATTCTTGTATCGACCTTACCTTTTTCGTGGTTGTAATAAGTGATGATGAATTGGTTCTGACTTGATACTGTTTTAATAAAGCAAGCCGTGTGCATCTATTGATGCAGAGGCTGGGGCTATGCTCCTTTATCGGAAAAAAATTAAAGCATAATCATGTGAAAAACAAGGTCAAAGCGACATCTCGGATTAATTCATTGGATATTTTGAAGTGAAGATAGTAAACAGAAACGTTTCCTAACACAAAGCACACACACGCCCTTTGTTATTGCATCCATCTATTGAAGGAAATATCAAAGACTCTAACTCATGTGCTATGACTATATAACCATATTTTTATGCTGACATATTGCAAAAATATATGAAACTATGAATGTATTTCTTGAACACATAAAATGATGCCCTCGCATTTGCGAAGGCTACTATGCTAGTTTAGTTAAAAGCTTTTATGCTATCGTCAATAATTTAGGAATCAGAGAAAATCCATACCCATGTCGTCTGGAACATTAGGCTGGTCATAGTGGGAAGTAACTTAGACTAGTAACATATGTCATGTTACTAGTCTAGGTTACTACCTTCATAGTGGGTAGTAACTTATATATGGTGTCATGCATTGTATTATTATTATGTTGTAGACTCATCTTGTCTTGAAGTGTGTGATGTTATAGTAACATAGCTAGTTACCACCTTAGAGCAATTCCAATAGTATAGCCAACTGTTGGCTATAACAAGATGTCATATCATTTGTAGTCATCATATAGCTAACATGTACAATAGTTGGCTATAAGAATGTAGTACTTTACTAATATATGGCCCACCTTTCACTCTCACAAGGTGCCTAGGAGCACGTGCAAGAGCTGATTATTGCATAGTAGCCCACCTCTCTTCTCTCTCCTCTTCTCTCTCCTCCAACTCATCTAAAATATATTATTTAATGTCTTATAGTCAGCTGACTGGACTCTATTGTACTTGCTCTTACTCTCTTTCTTCATTTATTAGCATGATATGTCACCAAAATACCTTGAGATGTGTAATGTTACTAGCTATGTTACTCCCACTATGAGCAGTCTATTTTCATGTGGTTACCAAGGACAAGTTCTTAACTAGGAACAACTTGGCTAAACTACGATAGGTTGATGATCTTACTTGTATGTTCTGCAATGAAGTAGAAACTACCCAACATTTATTGTGTTCTTCTTCTCTAGCAGTTATCATTTGGAAATTGATTTTGAAATAACTGGAGTGCAAATTGGTTCAAACTTTTTGTCTCTTGCTAGACTATGGATTGTTCCAAACAAATTTAGTCATGTTAATATGATTTCAGGGGCGGCCTTGTGGTGCCTGTGGACTTAACGAAATGAAGTGTGTTTTCAGGACCGTGTGTGAAAAACATCAGGAATGTGTGGGACAGGTTGACCTGGCCTATACATTGTTGGGCAATATTATGCAAAGCTGCACTTGGAGACACCCTGAACCAACAAATCGGAAGCATTGAGTGCAAGCGAGAAGAACTCCTTCTGATAGCCTGGTGCAAGCGAGAAGAACTCCTTCAGATAACCCCTACCGGTGATGAGTGGACAATGGTAGATCTTCAACGCCAACTGTTGCTGACCAATTGGTTCACTTGAAAGAGAATATATATGCATATCGTTGCTTCCCTCGCTTTCCTCCCCTTCTGTCGCATCCACCAGTATTATCTAGTCCAATAGCGGATCCAAGCGCAAAGCGGCGACCTGAGAGGGAAAAACTGCAATGGACCCTGTTTGGCTGATGAGAGCAGAAGTTTTTTTTTTTTTTGAAGTTTCAGGCGACTTTATTCAATCATTATCAAATCTTTTACAATAAACGGGATAAGGAAGTCAGGCGGTTGATCAACCCAAAACCCCTCCGACCTCTCCCTAAAAGAAAATCGAGCTAGCTCATGAGCACATACATTTGCTTGTCGATTACAATGCACGATACACTACGGGAGAACTGCCGTACGCCGACGGCCAAATGTCGGGGCCGTCGGCACAGGAGCCTCCGGAGCGCGGCGATAAGGATGGCCGTCGGCGTTAAATTAGCCGTCGGTACAGGATGGAGGTGCCGACGTCACCGTCGGCACAGTTCTGGCCGTCGGCACAGGACCAGTCTAGCCATCGGCACAACATTTTTTTTCTTTTTTTTTCACTACAGACCTGTGCCGTCGGCATAGCTTTTTTCTATTTCTTCATAGCAGTCTTCAAAAAAGCATAACTAAATCATTCTAATTGAGAAAAATAAGTATAATATATCAAATTTTGCAGAAAAACAAGATCTATCATAGAAAACTATCAAAAATGAAATATTTAAAATACCTAAACAAATCTTCTTAGAAATGAGATATAATGTTCGAGGTTTCAAGGCTTTCACACACGCAAAAAATAAAAAAATGGTCGCCAGTGGATCGGATTAGAAATCCGCGTGCGGGGTATTGCTTACCATCCTAGGGCCCACACACGTGCCAAATATGACCTCGTTTCGGCAAACTATGCCATGCCGAGGCTGTTTCCCACCTCATTTTCCCTGAAATCCATAGAACTCCAGACGTGATAGCCCTTTTCGTGAAGGGTTTTCAAAATAATTGCTAGATCCCAGTTTTGGCAAATGGAATAGTTACTATGACATATAAAATGACACCACGCGGCTCTGTGCGATTTTTTTGACTTCGTTCAAATTGCCATCTGGCCAAAACAGGCCCCCCGAGACATGCGGTATCACCGTACCGGGTGTGCGGGTGCACCCATTCGCGAACAAACTAAAAGGATAAAAATTAGCACATATAATGATACGTCGTAGAACTAAAAGTATTTTTTCCGGAATTTATGGATCGACGGATAGTTCAGCCCTAATTCAAATCCGGTCAGTTTCCAGCGGATTCGGCGGGACACCGCCGGAAGCCGCATGGGTTCCCAAAAAGCTAACGCGTGCACATGTCATGTTGTAGGTGGTGCGTAGGTGGTCTACTATCATCATACGGAGGTTTCAAGTCATACTAAAATGCGCCCCATGTAGCTTCTTCACAAATAAAAGTCGTTTGAGCACGCTAAAAATAAAAATATGGTTGCCCGTGGGTCGGATTAGAATTCCGCACCCGGGGTCTTGCTTCCCATCCTAGGGCCCACACACGTGCCAAATATGACCTCGTTTCGGCAAACTATGTCATACCGAGGCCGTTTCCCACCTCATTTCCCCTAAAATCCATAGAACTCCGGACGTGATAGCCCTTTTCGTGAAGGGTTTTTCAAAATAATTACCGTATCCCAGTTTTGACAAACGGAATAGTTACTATGACATATAAAATGACGCTGCGTGGCTCCATAAGATTTTTTGACTTCTTTCAAATTGCCATCTGGCCAAAACAGGGCCCCCGGGACATGCGGTATCACCGTACCGGGTGTGCGGGTGTATCCATTCGCGAACAAATTAAACGGACAAAACTTCGCAGATATAATGATGCTTCGTAGAACTAAAAACATTTTTTCCGGAATTTCTGGCGCGACGGATACTTGACCCCTAGTTCAAATCCGATCAGTTCCCAGCGGATTCGGTAGGACACCGCCGAAAGCCGCATGGTTTCCCAAAAAGCTAACACGTGCACGTGTCATGTGATAGGTGGTGTGTAGGTGTTCTACTATCATCACACGGAGGTTTCACGTCATACTAAAATGGGCCTCATGTAGCTACTTCACAAATAAAAACCGTTTGGGCACGCTAAAAATGAAAAGATGGTCGTCCGTGAGTCGTATTTGAAATCCGCGTCCGGGGTCTTGCTTCCCATCCTAGGGACAACACGCGTGCCAAAAATGACCTCATTTCAGTAAATTATGCCATGCCGAGGCCATTTCCCACCTTATTTCCGATAAAGTCAATCAGATTTAAACTAGAGGTACTTGATCTAATGCTCATGATTTTTGGGAAATTAACTTTGTAGGTTCAAAATATGATATGGATGTCATATTTAGATTCCTCTCATTTTTCTGATCAATTTAGACATATTATTTGCCAAATTCGCATTTACTGATATTAATTATTCCATATTAAATAAAAAAGACAAAAAATAAAATTATTTAATTGTTTTTCAAATTCTATATTATTATTATTATTTATATATATTCATTGTTGTTTACTTAAGTAATTGTTTAGAATTCAAAAATATAGAGGTGTGGCATCACGGTCAAAGGGTTAATATGATTGATATGGTAGTATTAACAACAAGATGTCATTTCTTTCATGGAAGCTCATCCGAAGAGAACCAAGAAGTTAAGCGTGCTGAGGCGAGAGTAGTGTGAGGATGGGTGACCAACTGAGAAGTTTGACTACAAGTGTAATTTGACATAAGATTAGGTGTACTAAGTGTGATCTGGAAAGATTAACAAGTAAAAAAGAATAAAAAGAAAATTGGAAAAAAAATTCAAAAAACATAATTTGAATATTTTTCAAAAATAAATTTAAATTTTTTGAAATACTATGCCGACGGTAAAACCGTCGGCACAACAATCTATGCCGACGGCCAGTCTGTGCCGACGGTGATCGGGTAGTCCCCGACCAAAACTATGCCGACGACGTTATGCCGACGGTCACCATCGGCACAGCCTGTGCCGACGGCCTTCCTTGCTGTGCCGACGGCTGGCGGCAGACTGCAGCTCTCCTGTAGTGATAGTCTCCTTGCCAAATTTAGAAATCTTCTTTCGGCAGTCATCAGTCACCACTGTGCCCTCTACTCTGAAGGATTGAGCACAGCCTGAACCACCTCCATGGAATCACATTCGATAGCTACCGAGTGTATTCCAAGATGCTCCGCCATCTCCAGCCCCAACCATAAAGCCGATGCCTTCATAGATGGGGCATCCATTGCAAATCGAATAAATTCTTTCTTTGCCGCAATGAACATACCTGATAAGTCCCTTAAGATCGCTCCCAACGCCCCAGATCCTACATTCACATTAAAGGTTGTGTCGACATTTAGCTTAACAACGCCCGACGCAGGCTTAGACCAATGAGGTACTTTATCAGAAGAATTCCTCTTCCTTGCCAACTCGTTGGCCACTATTGAGAGCAGGAGTTTTATTCACATGGTTATTGAAGATTGTAATAGAAGTTTCCTTTGATGCCTTAAGCTTTAGCTCGAATAGTTTTCTCTGCCCAGCATTGTTGGGTTTTTTCTGCATGAAGTTTGTTACTCTTATGATTTCATATTAATGAAATCTGGGGGTGACCCTATTATTCAAAAGAAAAAGTTAATTTCTCGGGTTAATTCCTTCTGTTGTGGAATAACTGTTAGCACACGGATGCAACATGCTAGTCCAATAGCATGAAGCAAGGAGGCATCTCTTTTTTTCAATCAAAAGGAAGACCATAGTGATTACACTAAATCAAAAATTATTGCTATATATGAATTGATTGGCAGAACAATATATCTAAGACGAGACTTGGCCTGGTAGAAGTCTGGCTCTGGGACTCGGAATGACCTACCTCTCGCGTCGCTCCCCGGGGCAACACCAGGGGCCCCAACCCTAGCACCGCCAGCCCCCCTCCTGTGGTCTCTCCCCCTCCACCGCTGCCATTGGCGCCGGCCACGGCGGTGGCAGGCTCCGGCGCCAAACGTGCTCGGCGGGTTGGTGGTGGCGGCGACCCGCGGTGGCGACTGGGGCGGCGGATGTTGGATTCGACGCGCACGGCGTTCAGGGCAGAGACCCTGCATGAGCGGCGGCTTCTCCCTCCACGGCCTCGCCGGCAATGGATGGTGGCGGCGACTGTTGGATCTAGTGCCCGCCAAGATCCATCGTCGGCTTCAACTGACGGCGCGAGGAGAGGGTGGCGATCTTGCGGGGCGAGGATGAAAGGATAGAGATGGTAACCTAGAGGGGGTGAATAGGTTCTACAAATTTTCTTTGATTTCTTTTGCAACTTTAGGCTTTGCGGAATATAAAGTGAGCCTAATGCAAACTAGGTGAGGCAACCTATATGATGAAACAAGATACTGAAGCACGAAGGCTATCACGCAAGTAAATAACACAAGTAAAGAGATCGGTTAGAAATAACCGAGGCACATGGAGACGAAGATGTATTCTCGTGTTACCTTCCTTGAGAGGAAGGTACGCCACGTTTGGAGAGGTGTGGGTCCCATGAAGGACTTCCCAAACGCCACGAAGACTCACCTTCGTCTCTGGAGCCTATCCCACGAAGGAATAGCTTGCTCACTCGTGGTAGACTTTAGAGGTAGTCTCCAAACCCTCACAAACTTCTTTTTGGAGCAAATCCACAACCCTGATGCTTCTGAGTGACTCTAGCCGCCTAGGGTTTCTACAAACCCAAAAGTAACAAGCTAGCTCGATGAACTCAAGGGGGAATGAGATTTGGCTTGGTGGAATCGTAGATCTAGGCCTCCTTGAAGCTTTTCCCCAAAGGGATTTGAGTTTGGTTGGAGGAGGAGGGAGATCTCAAGCTTTTGGAGCTCAACAATGGAGTGTGTGTGAGAGAGAGAAATGTCTTGAGCTTTTGGACTGGTCAACCTACCTCTTCAAGGAAGAAGAAGTGGCTTATATAGTCCTCCCGAGAAAAAGAGCTGTTTGGTGCTAGATTCGCGATACCCGGCGTAGTGTCCGGCAGGTACCGAGATTTCCGGTATCCCATCCGGCATGTCGGGCCAGGTACCGGGCTGCCTGGCAGCAGCACCCGGTATGCCGGGCTGTGTGCCAGGTTACCCGGCAGCAGCACTCGGCATGCCGGGTTGTGTGCCGACCTGCCTGGAACTTCGGTTCCTCCTCCCGAGCCCTATGCCATGCTTCCCAACTTTGCTCAAACGGGAAGTTTCTCGGAACAACTATACATCTCAGCATTTTTGGTGTGAAGAATATGTGGTAGGATGTGTATATGTGGCTTTGGCAACATTTCCATTAAGCTCATCATGACCACCCCTCTTAATAGAGCGGTGATTCCTATAGACTCATATATAAGCAATAGAGAAAAGAGCCAAAACACCGTCGCTTCTTGAGAACGTCAAATGGGGAGTCTCTCACCACCTTGCAACCTCATATGCGGACTAAAACTTGTGTATACACTTATATAAGCCATGAGAGTGGATTTGGTGACAGCGTGTATACATGAGCACGCATCCATTACCGCTGGATTTGCTTTAAGATGTTGGCCTCACAAACGGAGCCAAACAGCGTGAAACCTCATTTTTCTAATCCCTCTCTCTTCTTCTTTCTTTTCCCACAAGCGAAACAGTGCCCTCCGCAAGGAAATTGGCGCGTGGGTCGAGCGAGGTTAGGGGCGGGCAGCGCGAGATGATGCAGGGCGCTGGTGGTTGCTGGCGCTGCCGCATGTGGTGCGCGCGCGGGGTCGGGCCTTGACTGCGGCCTAGAGCGGACCGGGCCGAGCGGGCGCGCCCCGGAGCGCGGCGGCCGGAGAAGGACGTGGTCGGGCGAGCAGGCCTCCGGCGGGGGAGAGGAGCAGCTGCGCGCGGACGCGCGGTCGGAGGGGCGGCACGGCCGCAGCCGGACAGCGTGGGGGCGCGGTCGGAGATGGGCGGCGAGCCAGAGGGCGGGCAGCAGCACAGCTGGCGGCGCTCGACTATTTGTTGTGGCCGGACGCGCGTGGTGCGATGGCGGAAGGGGCAGATGGTGGCTGCGGTCTGGGTCGGCTCGCGGAGGGCAAGGTGGTGCGGCCTGGGTCGGCGCAAGGTGGGGCTGGAAAGACGAAATCACGGTGAGCACGGTGAGCACCATCCTGGCCGCGAAGGACATGCGCGAATCCTAGGCGGCGGCCGACGGCAACGCGACGCGAAACACGGGCGGCGCCGTCCGTCCTGGACCGTCGTGCCTCGTCCGCTCGCGGTAGCGGCCTCTCCCGCTCATGCGTCCTCAGCGACGGGCCTCACCCCGCTGCTCGACGCGGCCTCCTCCCTCGCTGCAGGCTGCCGGTGGCCTCCTCTCCGCTGCTGCGAGTCGGCGGCAGGCTCTTCCCCACTTCATTTTCCAGCAGCGATGCTATTTCCATGGTGATCTCTGTGGTGAAGAGTACTAGTACTCCGTACTTGTTGAGAGGATAAAGATACGAGGGGATAAGATGCAATGAGCAGCGATGCACGTTTTCTAATCACAGCGCTCGTCGCTCGGGGCCACACACGCACATGCGCCTCACAGCTGAACTAACGACGTTAGCCACGTGTCGGTATGTAAGGGCGTGATCCCGTATACACCCGGTCACCGAGCTTCTTTTGTATAAGCCATTAGTCCACATAATAGCTCCGCTGTCATTGTTAACCAAAATAATAGTTAAGGGTAAAATACCCTTTCAATCTCCCCCTTTTTAGTTAACGATGACAAACCGAGGTAAGATATTATAATGAGCTTAAACAAAAGTTTCCATAGAAGATATTAGGCAAGCTCCCCCATAATGTATGCACTTGGAGAATTTGCGTTTGAATGGAAAGTGCAACAATAGAGTATATGAGAAGCTCCCCCAATATTTTTAGGGAACAAGCATGGCATAGAAAAGATAAAGCAAGGATATCTAAGTCATAGAGATATAGCATAGCATAGATAGATATCCAAGATACACATAGCATAATACATACTTGTCCATCACACAAATTAAAGCAAATTGTTCCAACTAAAGATAGCAAATGGTAGCACAGGCCAATAAGAACCAAATGAAGTAGCAAGGCTTGTGCATACCGAGAACCAAGGAAAACCCCGGCAAGGAACCCGTAAACCTAAGACTCTACTCCCTTCTCCCCTTTGGCATCAAAACACCAAAAAGGTATAAGGAGCGAGATGGGTACTAGCGCATCCCAAGGAAAGAACAGTTGTTTCCCCAGACAAGGCGATGACTAGGACTCCTCGAAAGTCTCCTCTTCTTCTTCAATGCCACCACCACTATATCCGGCAAACATGGCATCATCAAGGGTGGCATGCGGTAGTTGAAGTGAGCAACAGGGGCCATCTCAGGGGGATCCGCGGGCATCTCGAGCCCACGAGCACTAAAGTCCGCTCGAGTGAGTTCACAGTTGCTTTGAGTCAACTGAAGATCCTTGAAGTTCACATCATAGGAGTGCATGCACATAGTGAAGAGAGACTTGAAGAACTTGGCAGTCCCCTTCTTCGGCTTCACCGAGCTGGAGCTAGAGGCCATCGAAGGGTCATGGCGTCGTTTGATGACTGGCTCCGAAGATGCTGCAGCTGGACGCATAGATGAAACCTCAGGAGTGTCACGACAAAGAGGCAACTCAATAAGGGCATGCCGCTCACGATGCCCTACCAACGTAGTGGAAGGAACGACCATCAGAAGCAAATGCTGCACATAAGCAAAATAGTTGGGAGACATCCTTTTCTCCACTGCCCTCTTCAGCTAAAGATAGATAAAGTCAGGCACATCAATCTTCGGCTGGTGATCCGGGTGAGTATAGAACATGAGATTCTTGGCATACCGACGACAAGCCAGAAAGTCACCCGCCTTGCTGACAATAGTGCAACGGTAAATCATGGCCATGGTGTTGTAGAAGTGGAACATAGCAGTAAACTGAGGAATCGAAGGAGAGGGAACGGCCGAGGGATAGCCAAAATCAATAGAGTCATCATGCATAGACCCTTCACTATGAATGCGAAAGTCATCGCGCAGGTATCCTGTGTACCCAAGAGCAGTCTGAAACTGGTCATAGTAAATAGTGAATTGATCTCTGCCCGACATCCAAATAATGTGCCTCTGAGGTGTGTTGTGGAAGTAGGTTGTGCAGAAAAAATGGCTGACTAGCTCCGGAAGATAATCTTCCTCAATGCTGACGAGCGGCCACATGTTCATCTTCTTCAAGGCGATATCAAAAAACTTGAAATCATTATGCTTGTGCATATTGATACGTCTCCGACGTATCGATAATTTCTTATGTTCCATGCCACATTATTGATGATATCTACATGTTTTATACACATTATATGTCGTATTTATGCATTTTCCGGCACTAACCTATTAACGAGATGCCGAAGAGCCGCTTGTTGTTTTCTCGCTGTTTTTGGTTTCGTAAATCCTAGTAAAGAAATATTCTCGGAATTGGACGAAATCAACGCCCGTGGGCCTATTTTTCCACGAAGCTTCCGGAAGTCCGAAGGAGAGTCGAAGTGGGGCCACGAGGTGGCGACACACCAGGGCGGCGCGGCCCGGTGCCCCGGCCGCGCCGGCCTGTGGTGTGGGCCCCTCGCGACGCCCCTTTACCCGCCCTTCCGCCTACAAATAGCCTTCGTCGCGAAACCCCCGGCACCGAGAGCCACGATACGGAAAACCTACCGAGACACCGCCGCCGCCAATCCCATCTCGGGGGATTCCGAGATCACCTCCGGCACCCTGCCGGAGAGGGGATCCATCTCCCGGAGGACTCTTCACCGCCATGGTCGCCTCCGGAGTGATGAGTGAGTAGTTCACCCCCGGACTATGGGTCCATAGCAGTAGCTAGATGGTTGTCTTCTCCTCATGTGCTTCATTGTCGGATCTTGTGAGCTGCCTAACATGATCAAGATCATCTATCTGTAATTCTATATGTTGTCTTTGTCGGGATCCGATGGATAGAGAATACTATGTTATGTTGATTATCAATCTATTACCTATGTGTTGTTTATGATCTTGCATGCTCTCCGTTATTAGTAGAGGCTCTGGCCAAGTTTTTGCTCTTAACTCCAAGAGGGAGTATTTATGCTCGATAGTGGGTTCATGTCTCCGTGAATGCAGGGAGTGACAGAAACCTCTAAGGTTATGGATGTACTCGTTGCCACTAGGGATAAAACATTGATGCTATGTCCGAGGATGTAGTTATTGATTACATTACGCACCATACTTAATGCAATTGTCCGTTGTTTTACAACTTAATACCGGAAGGGGTTCGGATGATAACCCGAAGGTGGACTTTTTAGGCATAGATGCATGCTGGATAGCGGTCTATGTACTTTGTCGTAATGCCCAATTAAATCTCACAATATTCATCATGTCATGTATGTGCATTGTTATGCCCTCTCTATTTGTCAATTGCCCTATTGTAATTTGTTCACCCAACATGCTATCTTATGGGAGAGACACCTCTAGTGAACTGTGGACCCCGGTCCATTCTTTTATACTGAATACAAATCTGCTGCTATTGTTCTTTACTGTTCTCTGCAAACAATCATCATCCACACTATACATCTAATCCTTTGTTACAGCAAGCCGGTGAGATTGACAACCTCACTGTTTCGTTGGGGCAAAGTACTTTGGTTGTGTTGTGCGAGGTTCCACGTTGGCGCCGGAATCTCTGGTCTTGCGCCGCACTACATCCCGCCGCCATCAACCTTCAACGTGCTTCTTGGCTCCTCCTGGTTCGATAAACCTTGGTTTCTTTCTGAGGGAAAACTTGCTGCTGTGCGCATCATACCTTCCTCTTGGGGTTCCCAACGAACGTGTGAGTTACACGCCATGAAGCATATTTTCTGGCGCCGTTGCCGGGGACATCAAGACACGCTGCAAGGGGAGTCTCCACAATCCAATCTCTTTACTTTGTTTTGTCTTTCTTTATTTTATTTACTTACTTTGTTTGCTGCATTATATCAAAACACAAAAAAATTAGTTGCTAGCTTTACTTTATTTACTGTCTTGCACTCTATATCAAAAACACAAAAAAATTAGTTACTTATATTTGCTTTACTTATTTCAACATGTTTCCTTTTAATTTTACCGTAAAAGATATACCAGTAGGACGTGGGTCTATAGTTGGGAGAAATAATATAGAAGAATTTTTCAATCATGTTAGTACCGTTGAAGATTTTGAAGATAGACACTTGGTAGAACTTGCTCCTACTTATGAAATTGCTGCTGCTGCTTTAGTTCGCATGTTGGAAACTAAATTTGTTAATCTCAATCCTATAATCCAACACATGTTTCTTACACTCGGTGATATGGAAGAAAGGGAAAAGAAAGATTTTGTTTTAGAAACCCTTCTTAGAGAATTTGGTGGTATAGCAAGAGAGGCTAGAAAGGTCTTTAATAAATATAAGATGCTTGGTTCTTATACCAATTTTGTTAGTATCCTTGAAAAGATGGACATAGAGAGAGTAAGGTACACTAATAATATTAATGATGGTGGGGAGATCAAAGCACCAATACCATGTAAGCTCCTAGCGATGAATGAAGCGCTAGAAAATAACTATGCTTGGCTTGTTCTCGAAAATTTGTTTGATGAGAGTAGCAAGCCCAAGACTAATGAAAAGGGAGCCGCTGAAACTTATGTATCCAATATACTATGCATGGTTGAGAAAACTCCAAACCCCGCTGAAGATGCATCACCTCTCGATAACACTTGATATACACTTTCGCGCCTAGGCCGAAAGGCGTTAAAGAAAAGCGCTTATGGGAGACAACCCATATTTTTACTACAGTATTTTTGTTTTATATTTGAGTCTTGGAAGTTGTTTACTACTGTAGCAACCTCTCCTTATCTTAGTTTTGTGCATTGTTGTGCCAAGTAAAGTCGTTGATAGTAAGGTTCATACTAGATTTGGATTACTGCGCAGTTACAGATTTCTTTGCTGTCACGAATTTTGACCTGCCTCCCTGTAGGTAGCTCAGAAAATTAAGCCAATTTACGTGCGTGATCCACAGATATGTACGCAACTTTCATTCAATTTGGGCATTTTCATTTGAGCAAGTCTGGTGCCTCAATAAAATCCATCTTTACGGACTGTTCTGTTTTGACAGATTCTGCCTTTTATTTCGCATTGCCTCTTTTGCTATGTTGGATGAATTTCTTTGATCCATTAATGTCCAGTAGCTTTATGCAATGTCCAGAAGTGTTAAGAATGATTGTGTCACCTCTGAACATGTTAATTTTTATTGTCCACTAACCCTCTAATGAGTTGTTTCGAGTTTGGTGTGGAGGAAGTTTTCAAGGATCAAGAGAGGGAAATGATGCAATATGATCAAGGAGAGTGAAAGCTCTAAGCTTGGGGATGCCCCGGTGGTTCACCCCTGCATATTTTAAGAATACTCAAGCGTCTAAGCTTGGGGATGCCCAAGGCATCCCTTCTTCATCGACAACATTATCAGGTTCCTCCCCTGAAACTATATTTTTATTCCGTCACATCTTATGTGCTTTACTTGGAGGGTCGGTTTGTTTTTGTTTTTGTTTGAATAAAATGGATCCTAGCATTCATTGTGTGGGAGAGAGACACGCTCCGCTGTTGCATATGGACAAGTATGTCCTTAGGCTTTACTCATAGTATTCATGGCGAAGGTTGAATCTTCTTCGTTAAATTGTTATATGGTTGGAATCGGGAAATGCTACATGTAGTAATTCTAAAATGTCTTGAATAATTTGATACTTGGCAATTGTTGTGCTCATGTTTAAGCTCTTGCATCATATACTTTGCACCCATTAATGAAGAAACACCTAGAGCTTGCTAAATTTAGTTTGCATATTTGGTCTCTCTAAAGTCTAGATAATATCTAGTATTGAGTTTTGAACAACAAGGAAGACGGTGTAGAGTCTTATAATGTTTACAATATGTCTTTTATGTGAGTTTTGCTGCACCGGTTCATCCTTGTGTTTGTTTCAAATAACCTTGCTAGCCTAAACCTTGTATCGAGAGGGAATACTTCTCATGCATCCAAAATCCTTGAGCCAACCACTATGCCATTTGTGTCCACCATACCTACCTACTACATGGTATTTCTCCGCCATTCCAAAGTAAATTGCTTGAGTGCTACCTTTAAAATTTCCATTCTTTACCTTTGCAATATATAGCTCATGGGACAAATAGCTTAAAAACTATTGTGGTATTGAATATGTACTTATGCACTTTATCTCTTATTAAGTTGCTTGTTGTGCGATAACCATGTTCCCGGGGACGCCATCAACTACTCTTTGTTGAATATCATGTGAGTTGCTATGCATGTCCGTCTTGTCTCGAAGTAAGAGAGATCTACCACCTTAATGGTTGGAGCATGCATATTGTTAGAGAAGAACATTGGGCCGCTAACTAAAGCCATGAATCATGGTGGAAGTTTCAGTTTTGGACATATATCCTCAATCTCATATGAGAACACTAATTGTTGGTACATGCTTATGCATTAAAGAGGAGTCCATTATCTGTTGTCCATGTTGTCCCGGTAATGTCTAAGTTGAGAATAATCAAAAGCGAGAAATCCAAAATGCGAGCTTTCTCCTTAGACCTTTGTACAGGCGGCATGGAGGTACCCCTTTGTGACACTTGGTTAAAACATATGTATTGCGATGATCCGGTAGTCCAAGCTAATTAGGACAAGGTGCGGGCACTATTAGTATACTATGCATGAGCCTTGCAACTTGTAAGATATAATTTACATGATACATGTGCTTTATTACTACCGTTGACAAAATTGTTTCTTGTTTTCAAAATAAAAGCTCTAGCACAAATATAGAAATCGATGCTTTTCCTCTGCGAAGGACCATTCTTTTACTTTTATGTTGAGTCAGTTCACCTATTTCTCTCCACCTCAAGAAGCAAACACTTGTGTGAACTGTGCATTGATTCCTACATACTTGCATATTGCACTTGTTATATTACTCTATGTTGACAATTATCCATGAGATATACATGTGACAAGTTGAAAGCAACCGCTGAAACTTAATCTTCTTTTGTGTTGCTTCAATACCTTTACTTTGATTTATTGCTTTATGAGTTAACTCTTATGCAAGACTTATTGATGCTTGTCTTGAAGTGTTATTCATGAAAAGTCTTTGCTTTATGATTCAGTTGTTTACTCATGTCATTACCATTGTTTTGATCGCTGCATTCATTACATATGTTTACAATAGTATGATCAAGGTTATGATGGCATGTCACTCCGAAATTATCTTTGTTATCGTTTACCCGCTCGGGACGAGCGAGGAACTAAGCTTGGGGATGCTGATACGTCTCCGACGTATCGATAATTTCTTATGTTCCATGCCACATTATTGATGATATCTACATGTTTTATACACATAATATGTCGTATTTATGCATTTTCCGGGACTAACCTATTAACGAGATGCCGAAGAGCCAGTTGCTGTTTTCTGCTGTTTTTGGTTTCAGAAATCCTAGTAAAGAAATATTCTCGGAATGGGACGAAATCAACGCCCAGGGGCCTATTTTTCCACGAAGCTTCCAGAAGTCCGAAGGAGAGTCGAAGTGGGGCCACGAGGTGGCGACACACCAGGGCGGCGCGGCCTAGGCCCTGGCCGCGCCGGCCTGTGGTGTGGGCCCCTCGCGACGCCCCTTTACCTGCCCCTCCGCCTACAAATAGCCTTCGTCGCGAAACCCCCAGTACCGAGAGCCACGATACGGAAAACCTTACTGAGACGCCGCCGCCGCCAATCCCATCTCGGGGGATTCTGGAGATCACCTCCGGCACCCTGCCGGAGAGGGGATCCATCTCCCGGAGGACTCTTCACCGCCATGGTCGCCTCCGGAGTGATGAGTGAGTAGTTCACCCCTGGACTATGGGTCCATAGCAGTAGCTAGATGGTTGTCTTCTCCTCATGTGCTTCATTGTCGGATCTTGTGAGCTGCCTAACATGATCAAGATCATCTATCCGTAATTCTATATGTTGTGTTTGTCGGGATCCGATGGATAGAGAATACTATGTTATGTTGATTATCAATCTATTACCTATGTGTTGTTTATGATCTTGCATGCTCTCCGTTATTAGTAGAGGCTCTGGCCAAGTTTTTGCTCTTAACTCCAAGAGGGAGTATTTATGCTCGATAGTGGGTTCATGTCTCCCGTGAATCTGGGGGAGTGACAGAAACCTCTAAGGTTATGGATGTACTGTTGCCACTAGGGATAAAACATTGATGCTATGTCCGAGGATGTAGTTATTGATTACATTACGCACCATACTTAATGCAATTGTCTGTTGTTTTACAACTTAATACTGGAAGGGGTTCGGATGATAACCTCGAAGGTGGACTTTTAGGCATAGATGCATGTCTGGATAGCGGTCTATGTACTTTGTCGTAATGCCCAATTAAATCTCACAATATTCATCATGTCATGTATGTGCATTGTTATGCCCTCTCTATTTGTCAATCTGCCCGATCGTAATTTGTTCACCCAACATGCTATCTTATGGGAGAGACACCTCTAGTGAACTGTGGACCCCGGTCCATTCTTTTATACTCGAATACAAATCTGCTGCTATTGTTCTTTCTCGTTCTCTCGCAAACAATCATCATCCACACTATACATCTAATCCTTTGTTACGAGCAAGCCGGTGAGATTGACAACCTCACTCGTTTCGTTGGGGCAAATTACTTTGGTTGTGTTGTGCAGGTTCCACGTTGGCGCCGGAATCTCCGGTGTTGCGCCGCACTACATCCCGCCGCTATCAACCTTCAACGTGCTTCTTGGCTCCTCCTGGTTCGATAAACCTTGGTTTCTTTCTGAGGGAAAACTTGCTGCTGTGCGCATCATACCTTCCTCTTGGGGTTCCCAACGAACGTGTGAGTTACACGCCATCACATATCATGAAATGCAACGTTAAGGCGTCTAGGCTTCACAGCAAATTCCGGCTGAATCGGCGCATAAAATTCCTCCCACATGACAAATTGAGCTTTTGTCCAAAAACGTATGTCTTCTGTGAACGCTAGGTCATCAGTCAAGTAAGGGTTTTTCCTGCCGCAGGTTGGTCCAAATGTACAGCTCAGAAGTCTTCAGATCAACATTGGGAACATAATTGGATCATGACACTCAACTGCTTGAGAAAAAACTCATATCCAACCTCATCTTCCCCGGAACTAGGAGTTGGGGCTTTCTTTATTTTTTCCTTGATCTTGGTACGGGTACCACCCCGGCTACCACTAGTCTCAACCATTTGGTCTTTGCCCCGACAGGGTCTCGGAGGAACAAAGTCCAAGTCAGCCGCCTCATCACCTGTGAAAGAAGAGAGCATAGAGGAGCAGCAAAGATAAGTGTACATGCCCGAGAAACGGAGGCCAAACAAAGAAAATTTTACAAAAGTGAACTTTCGGAGAAAACAGAGGCCACCGGCATGGGGCCCGATAGGTCGGACCTGAGATCGGGTAACCCTGCAGCAGCACCCAGCATGCCGGGTGAGATGTCGAGTTAGTAGGCAGGAGCCCGGTCTGCCGGATCACATGCCGAATTGCTCAAGAGCAAAATTCGCAAGCAT
>NC_061510.1:37343695-37424369 GCF_022539505.1 Lolium rigidum
GTAGGTAGGTTGTGAGAGAGAGAGCCCCCAATCCGCCGCCGCCGCCGGCCGCCAATCGGCGCCGGCCGTCCCGCCGCCACCCCGCCGGCCGTCCCGCCGACACCCCGCCGGACCTCGCCATGTCGTCCGCCACCCCACCCCACCCGCCGGGCTTCCCCCATCGCTGGCAGCGCGCCGGGAGCGCGGAGTCTGTCGCTTCCGGGAGGCCGCTCGGCAACGACCATGTCTCCGGGATGGGGGTCTCGGACTCCACGTCCTCGGAGGCGAGCGCCGGCGTGAATCAGCTGGTCCCGTGCGCGGAGGAGCCGCCGCGGGAGCGCGGCCGAGTCCAAGACAGGCTCGTCTGGCAGCAGCCAAGGCCATCCAAGAAGACACTTTGGCGCATCAGGAAGGAGCTGCAACGGCAGCGACAAGCAGGTACGTCCAAGCGCAAGGCTCCGATGTCGCCGGAAATGGAGGGGCTTTGCTTCAACTGCTACCGAGATGGCCACATGAAGTTTGAGTGCACGTTTCCCACGGTGTGTCTCCGTTGTGGTGAGGAAGGGCATGCAGCGAAGGAGTGTGAGAGGCCGCGAAGCCCCTCGCCGGAAGATGAGATGGAGCTCCGGCGTCAGGCGCTCGCCAAGCGGGCTCGCCGCGGTTCACCACCGCCCCGCTCGGTACCGCGGCCCCAGGCCCCTGCTCCTGCTCCCGCCCCTGCTCGGCGTCAGGGTCAAGATGTGCCTCCGCCGCCCGCCGTCTTTCTGCCCCCGATGGAGGCGTGGCCTCCACTGCGCCCGAGCCCGACTCGGACGGCAAATGCCCACACAGTTGGTGTCCTGGACGAGGAGGTGCCGGCACCGCTGTGTGTGGTCAGGCGCTCGTCTGACATGAACGACCTGGAGCGGAGGCTCCAGTTCGCCATGGTCGCGCACGTCGGAGGTCACCGGCCGGCAGTTTCTTGTGGTCAGGTGGGTGAGGCGCTGTTCGCGGAGCTGGGCATCCCAACAGCGGCGCTGTCAGTTCATCGGTTTGCTCCGGAGGATTTCTTGGTGGTGTTCTCGTCGGAGGAGCACAGGAACAAAGTGGCTGCGGCTCAGGTGGTCACCCACGGTGGTTTCTCGCTTTTCTTTCGCCGTTGGAACAGACAAGCTCAGGCAACTCAAACCTGCATGCGCTCGCGTATTCATCTCGCCATTGAGGGCATTCCACCGCACGCCTGGGACACGGGTGTGGTTGAGCGGTTGCTGGGCAATTCCTGCGCCGTCGATGCGGTTGTGCCGGAGACGCGTTCCAGAGCGGACCTTGCGCTCTTTCGGCTTACGGCGTTGACAAGTGACATTGATTCGGTGCCCGTGGCTCGAACCCTGGTGGTCCCAGAACCGGCGAATCCGAGGAGAGGCACGATGCCGGCGGCTCGCCGGGAGGAAGAGGCGATCATGGCCTTAAAGTACAAGATTCTGATTCACGTCACGCAAGTTGAGGAGGACGAAGACTCGAGTCGGGGTTGGCCGCAGCATCGTGGGCCTGGTGATGGTCTGCGCCGGAGGTCGGAGGAGGATCGTGCCGGCGGCAATGGCGCTGCTCCCCGCCGGTCAAGAAATTTGGAGTGGAAGATGCGTATCCCGGACCGTCGTGGCCACGCAGCGCGTGGGGGCCGCCAAAGAGAGATCCACGGATCGATGGCAGGGACCCAGTCTTGGCGGCTACCAACCTTGGAAGGACCTATCTCGTTGGTGGCCCAGCCCCAGTCGCTGATGACAAAAGAGGGAGACAGCACCCCTGCCAAAGCTGGAGCACAGGAGCAGGAGTTTGACGGGACTTGCCAGGATGAAACAAGACCGAGTCAAAAGGAAGGATCTGGAGCTGTTTTCGTACCGTTGCCTCCCTCTCTTCCGTTGGCAACAATCAATGAGGATGCGGTTCAAATCACGCATGTGATAGATGTCCCCGCCCGCACGCCAAGCTTGGATCCCGAGGTGCTGGCATCGTCGCATTCATTGAGCGACAACAGGACAGATGGCAAGGTCACGTTGGTAGGCATGGGAGTTTCAGACATGCGGACGGAGGATCCCGATGTGGATATGTCTGCGCCGATGGTGCAGGAGGAGGACCCACCAGCCGACGACCGTGGTTCTGGGTTGGAGGGATCGGATGACTCTACATGGGCTGGGCCGATAGAGAGTGCAGGCCCAGGTCCAAGAGAGGAAGAGTATTTTGAGGTGTCGGTTTCAGTTGGGCCACGAAACCAGCCAGAGAAGGGCGTGGTGGAGTCAGTTCGTGGCCTTGCTCCATCTACTGAAGACTCGTTGGGGATTGGTTCTACTGAAGACTCGTTGGGGATTGGTTCCCCCCTCCAATCCTTCACTGGACCTAGCAGACAGATGCAAATGGTGCCGGTGGAGCGCAACACAGGAATGACGCCTCAGGAGGTTGCCGCTCTGGGCAAGATCAAAGCCTTCTGCGCGGGTATCCTCAAGGCGTTGGCGCCGCCTCTGCTCAAAGAGATTGAGTCTTCCAAACTGAGGAGGGAAGCCGAGCCGTTTACTCCAAGAAGGGTAACGCGTCAATCGACCGGGGCGCCAATGACCGCGAGCAAGCAACAGAAGAAGCCATCAACGGCAGACACGGCGCTCCTCAAGGCGTTGGGAATCTCCCCATCGGCGGACTTGACTGTCAGGGAGGAACATATGCAGGAGCTCCAATCGATCTTCGACTCCCCAGTGCGTGATCGTCAGCTGAGGGCACTGGCGGCGATATTTGGCAAGACTATGCCCACGAGTTTTGCTAACATGGAGGATGGCCACCTGCCGGCGGCTGTTGTAGCACAGTAGAGGTGCTACGTGGAGTTTCTATCGTTGTGTTTTATGGATTGTATTCCGGAAATAGGGAGTTGGAATGCTAGAGGGTTAAATGACAGGGCAAAGCGAGATGCGATTCGCGAGTTTTTTGATTCACTTCATGTAAATCTCGTGTGCCTCCAGGAAACAAAAATGGAGCACATAGATCGTTTTATTGTCATGCAAACCTTAGGGCCGGCGTTTGATGGCTTTGCTTACCTGCCGGCTCAGGAGATGCGAGGAGGAATTCTACTTGCCTGGAACACCTCGATTCTTGAGGTTGCTAACGTGGTGCTGGATATGTACTCGATAACGGGAGAGGTGATCACCAGAGGCGGGCAACGCTGGTGGATCACGGGTGTCTACGGACCCCAGAGCACGGTAGAGAAGCTGCAATTCTTGCACGAATTATCAGAGAGGCGCACACTCTGTCCTGGTCCCTGGTGTGTGATTGGGGATTTCAACATGATTCTGAGAGCCTCCGAGAAAAGCAACGGTAATCTTGACAGAAGAGCGATGGCGAGTTTCAGAGAGTTTGTTGGAGCTCAGGAGCTGAAGGAGCTATACATGCATGGGAGGCTTTTTACGTGGAGCAATGGTAGATCGGTCCCAACCATGACCATGATTGACAGAGCTTTGGTGTCCATAGACTGGGATTTGATGTACCCGGACAGTGTCCTTCAGGCACTCTCTTCTTCAGTTTCCGACCACGCCCCACTTCACCTGTCCCTGTCGGCCGGCTTCCGTCCGAAACGGAGATTCAAATTCGAGATGTTTTGGCTTAAAATGGAGGGGTTTGAGGATGCAGTCAAGGAAGCGTGGAGGTGTGAGGACTCGCTTGTGGATCCCTACAAGAGGCTTGACGCGCTCCTAAAGAACACCGCCGCACACCTACAATCATGGGCGCAACGGAAGGTTGGGAATGTGAAGCTGCAAATAGCTATGGCCAACAGCTTGATCCACAAATTTGATGTGGCCCAGGAAAGGAGAAACTTGTCGGAGGGAGAACTTTGGCTGTACAGAACGCTCAAGTTGTGTGTGCTTGGGCTGTCCTCCTTCGAAAGGACCATTGCGCGGCAGCGATCCAGAATGCGTTGGCTAAAAGAGGGTGACGCCAACACCCGTTTATTCCACGTTGTGGCCAACGGCAGGCGTGCCATGAATTACATACCTGCGATCAAGGTTGGGGGCGAGATTCTCACAGACCAAGAAAGGAAGGAGGAGGCTTTCTTTGATGCTTACAGTGAGCTAATCGGGCGTGTGCGCAATAGAGGTCACACCATTGATCTGGATCAACTTGAGATCCCGCGCCATGACTTAAGCGATCTCGACGTCATGCTCACGGAAGAAGAGGTATGGAAAGTGATCAAGGAGCTGCCGTCGGACCGTGCCCCAGGTCCCGATGGGTTTATTGGCGCTTTCTTCCAAAAAAAACTGGGCAATTATCAAACAAGATGTCATGGCAGTACTTTGGAAGCTCTTCGTAGGAGATGGCAGGGGTTTTGGCCGCCTCAATAAAGCCTTGATCACCTTGATCCCCAAGAGACAAGATGCGGAGGAAATTGGAGACTACCGACCGATTAGTCTTGTTCATAGCATATCCAAACTATTCTCTAAGATCATGGCCAACAGACTAAAACCGCGGCTAGGGGAGATGGTGAGCAGTAACCAATCAGCTTTTATTGGAGGGAGAAGTTTGCACGATAATTTTGTGCTGGTACGACAGGTGGCCCGGCGAATCAACACGACAAGGATCCCAGGAGTTCTGATAAAACTTGACATAAAGAGAGCCTTTGATTCTTTGTCCTGGAGCTTCCTTTTTGAGGTCCTCCGACACCTCGGCTTTAGCGACATTTGGTTGAGGCGGATAGCAATTCTTTTCTATACCGCCTCCACCAAGATCATCGTCAATGGAGTGGCGGGAATAAGTTTTGCTCATGCCAGAGGGCTACGTCAGGGTGACCCGATATCACCCATGTTCTTTGTGCTAGCCATGCAAGTACTCTCGGCAATGATGCAAAAGGCGGTGGAGGAGCAGATATTCTCGCCGCTGCCGGGTATCAACGCGATTCAGCGCATGTCGGCGTATGCGGATGATGTGGTGTTGTTCATCCGTCCGAACATACCGGATCTGCATGCGGTGACTGTGCTGTTGCAGGTCTTCGGAGAAGCCTCGGGGCTACATGTGAACTTTGAGAAAACGGCGGCGACTATGATCAGAGGATCGCGACTAGAGACTAGGCGAGTGCGGAGCCTGTTGGGATGCAAAATTGAGGAGTTTCCTATTCGATACCTGGGCCTCCAACTGGCGCTCAGGCCCCTCACGAAGGCGCAGTGGCAGCCCATGCTTGATCGAGCGCTGGCGGTGATGCCGTCCTGGCAGAAAGGCCTGATCCCGAGGGCAGGCAGGTTGATCTTGGTTAAGCATGTGATCTCCTCTCGGCCAGTGCACCACCTCTTAGTTTCGGAGGCCCCGGCCTGGCTGCTAGACGAGCTTAATGGATGGCTACGTGCATTTTTCTGGGCGGGCAAGGACAAGGTTCAGGGGGGCTGCTGTCTTGTTTCTTGGGAGAAAATCTGTTGGCCATACGCATTCGGAGGGCTGGGGATCAAAAACCTACAGTTGCAGGGAGTTGCCCTCAGGGCGCGTTGGGAGTGGCTCAATCGGACTGATGACAATAGACCTTGGAGAGGACTCCCAATGCTGAAGGATGCCAAAGCGCACCAGATTTTCCAGAGCTTTGCACGCATCACAGTCGGAGATGGGGAATCCGTGCTCTTCTGGACGGATTGGTGGATCAATGGTCTTACCGCCCAAGAGATTGTGCCGGAGGTGTGGAAGCTGGTGCCGCCGAGGAAGCGGAATACTCGAACGGTTGCCGAGGCACTCTTGGGCAATGCCTGGACAGAGGATCTCCGGGGGGGGGGAACGGTCCCCGGCCTGTATCTTACAGTGTGTGCTGTTACATGGCGAGATCATTGAGGTTCCGAGAGACGCCGCGAGGCCGAATCTCTTTGCCTGGAAGGGTTCTAGCTCGGGAGCCAAGGATACATACAACTATCTATGCCAGGGCAGGGAGCGTTTTGCGGCTGCGGAGTGGATTTGGTCGCCTTGGGCCCCGACAAAGTGGAAGTGTGGTTTCGGTGTTTACGACGGCTAGAGATACAGGTGCAGGAGCCGCAGCGGGGATCCACCTTGGAGGGGTGGTGGGGGACTACCAGGGCACGTTTTAGGAGCAAGGAGAGGAAAAGTTTCGACTCCTTCGTCATCCTCACATGTTGGAAGCTTTGGAAACATAGAAACGCTCATGTGTTTAACAATGTTAGGCTACAGCATACGGCTGCCCTCTTAGCACAACATATTAGTGAGGAGTTTGTAGTGTGGAGGAGTGCGAGTGTAGGAGAAGGAGAGAGAGTGACAGGGGCGAGAGAGTAGCCCTAGGTGTTTTGGGTGGGTGGAGTGGTGTAGGTTTCTGCCTTTGTGTGCAAGGGCATAAACTTCTTGTAAATTGTTTGCTCTCTTCTATAAATTTAAGGTACGCGGTCGCGTACTCTCAAAAAAAAACGTAACACATCAAAGGCAAGCGCATATGGTTCAGTGAATAGATAGGTGTTGAACTGTGGGCTGATGGTGGAGCTGCCTGGTACGTGCCCTCGCACCTGAAGTGGAACACAAAACAGGATCGAGGAGATGATGTTTATGTCATGCAGAAACAAAGACACAAACAATCTGACTTCGGCTAGATCAGAACTAGTGTGTAAGTTTAGACAAGTAGGAGTCATCAACCCTGACCAAGTAAGTTTTCTGGGAAGCATTGCCATTACATAAAAGAAAAGAGCACATCACTGTGAGAAAGAAATAAAGGCCGGAAACATAATCTAGATAGTCTTATTGGATACAATATATCATTAGATCGAGCGAGAAAACAAAATTTTTTTTTTGGGTTTTACTGTGTAGTATGAAAGCTGATCTAGGCCACCACAAGTTGCTAGTGGGACATATGGCGGTGGAGGCGCCTCCACCGGTGGTCGGAGCAGGAGGCTTCCCTGCAGCGAGCCGTAACTAGATTGGTGACCTCAAAATAAGGAAGAAACTGATGGCAAAACAGCCTCAAGCACAGCACGGTGAAGAAGATAAGGCGCTCGGGCAGCAGCAGTACCGCAGATTCTCCTCGATGCCTCCCGTGTGGATCAAGCCTTCCAACCAATGATATATGCTTTTTCAGCTGAACGACTTGACCACGAAAGCTTCGTGTTTACTACATCTCCAACACATCTCCTCGTCAGCTCATGTCTCTCTCTACCTTTCTTCACCATGCGAATTCATTTTCTGTTTAAACTTACAGTGATTCAGGATTGCACAAATATACGACAATGCTAAAGAGCTTTCTATCGTAAATATAGAACTAGCCATTGTCAAAATGTATTTGCCCAAGGTTACACATTATAAGCAGCCAGGACTTCACTAATTCATGGACACCAGCTTCTGGAGCAAACACGCATTCTGATTTTACACTCATCATATGTCAAAATTCCGCTGTGCTCATCATCTTCACAGCAGGAAATGAACACGTCAAATAATAGTGTGTGTGTACTACAATAGCTGAGCTAAAAGTAAAAAAGAAAATCTTCCTCTGCACTAGTTCAAGGATCAGCTCTGTGCAGGTGACGTCTTCGCTTTCTTCCTTCTCCTTTTATCTCCGTCGGCCGACCTATCTGACCGCTTTGACTGCTTCTGCCTGATCTCCATCAGCTTCGCCTTGGCGTCTCGGAACGGTGCATCTGATCTCATGGCCAACAACTCCTGAAAAGATGTAAACCCACCATATTAAAGGCCACGAAAATGTCCAACAAACCTCAGATTTACAGCCCAGATTCACTGAAATGTCATAAAAAAAAGGGGCATCTTACTTTTATATGATCCATCGCGGCGAGATTGAAACCAATAGTATCCTTGCAGTCCTGGAGGATGAAAATCGAACAAGGAAATGATCAGACTACTGCAAGCTGTCTGTTGATCAAGGAGATGATTGCAAGCTATTTACCTTTACTCTACCGTAAAGAATTTCCTTCAGTTCTGTCAGTATGGATCTTGCCCCTGGTGTAGTAGTTAATTGGTTATGATGTGTTTGAAGCAGCACATGGCAAACCCTACAAACAAGCTCAACCTGCAAGGTTACGGAAGAGATCAGGATTTGGGCATATCAAGTTATTCAGGAAAATCTGCAGCAGGTTACACAACATTCAGGCAGCAATAGAATGCCATGTTTAACTAGCCTAAAACTTTAGCAAGTGCACACCACACAAAATCAAACTACGTCAAGTCCTGTATACCTGTAAGTGGAAACGGCGGTCCACGGCGCCGCCAGCCCAAACCCGTTCAATTTGCTAAATAGACACCCAGTAATAAAAAAAAAAAAGAATCGTGGCGGCCATCACAGTTCCCCCGCTACCGCCACGTCGCCGCCCATCGTTAGTTCCTGACCTCCTCCATGGCGATGGAGGCGGGCGCTGCCCTATCCCTCCGCTTCCCCCTCCTCCCCTCAACTCCTCTTCTCCCAAGGAACAACTCCGCTACCGCCGCCCCATCCCTCCGCTCCCCCCTCTTCTCTGGCCACTTCCATCCCGTCCCTTGAGCAGCCGGCAGCCGGCTAGATCTGTGGGGAATTGCATGATCTTGTCCATGTCCGTGAGGAGGAGAAGCGAGGCAGTCCGGTTCGGCAGAAGGAGCCGGGCGGCAGCCAGATTTGGCCGAAGAGCCGGAAGAAGGTAAGATCATCTTGACCTCGATCTCCTTGTCCTCGGAGCCTGCAATCTGGATCATCTTGACCCCTGAGTAATTTCTTGATTTGCTAGTTGTTCTAGAACGATGATGCAGTTAGGACACATGCGCATATGTTCTCTAGATGGTGCTATTGTATTGTGCTCTAGCAAAATCTCAGACAAATTAGGAGGACACATGTGTCATGCGATCACAATTTGCTTAGCTTTTGTGAAGTTCTTCTAGCTGAACTCTGGTGGGGAGTGGTGAACTGGTGATATCTTCATCTGGCTATTCATGAATGGCAGGCTGCTGCAAATGCTAGCTGTCAATAGCTTTGTACGATTATAGGGAAGGACGTAAAACAGGGGAAGACGCTATTTACTTACCAATCTGATCATGGCAAATAAAGCAATACCCATTGCTACTACCTGGATGCATTATTCTGTTAATCCCCATGTGTCTGTAATGTGTTTCGTAAATAAAAATATGAATGTGTAAGAGAAACAAACCCAATTCGTCAAAGAGAATAGTGTTCAACTGATCTGCACCGTTATGACTCATAAGGTACATTGGTATCTGCTGCTTTTTAGCTTTTGAATATTCTTAATTTCTTGCTACCTTTTGGTTAAGAAGATTAATTGTTGCATCAACATCAGTAAAGACATATAATGTGTAATTTTGAGACAAAGATAGTACTGCAGAGATAGCCGGTTTATATTTCTTGAAATCTACTACAGTAAGGCAGTAACTGATATAGATACTGATAATACCCTCTCTACTTTTGCTTGGTCTTTATTTGATTCGATAATGATTAACCATGAGTGAAAAAGAAGATACTACCCCTCTTATTCTGTCGTTTTGTATGATGAATAAGTCATTGTATTCTGGTCTTTGTGGAGCTGCAGCACACATGGTCCTTTGTGAAGGACTGTCTGTTAGGATAGGACTGCAGCACACATGGTCCTTTGTGAAGGACTGTCTGTTAGGCTGTTAGGATAGGATAGCATCCCCTGATCTTTGACTGCTTTTAGGGGCATCAAGGACGGGTAGTTAGGGGCATCAAGGACGGGTAGTTAGCATCTTTTAGACTAGCATATTCTGGCTGGCTAGCAGCTATAAATCTGTAACTAGGGATGTAAATGGTACGGATAAGTTCCGCTCCGAATCCGCATCCATATCCGTTTTTGAGGATATGGTATGCATTTTTAGAAATCCGCCGGATATGGATACGGATGCGGATAGTGATCAAGAGGATATCCGGCGGATATGGTAGAGGATATGGTATTGATACTATCCGACGGATACGGATTATCCACCATTTTTTGCGGATCATCCGAGGTCTACAAAGAGGATAATCCGAGAAAATTAGTCCAACCCTAAATATTTAGACAATATAGTTAGTTTATCGGCCAAAATATGTATGCTATTAGTACACACATTGCTTTGTTGTACGAAATAGAGTGTACATTTTGCTATATTCTATAATTACAAGCATATTTTACATAGAAAGCATACTTCTATTTTTTATGTGTATATTTTCTTAATAATCTGTTTCCGATCCGAGTTCGGTCCGAATCCGCTCCATATCCGTAATCCGATATAATCCGCATCCGAATCCGCATCCGACCATTATCCGCTCCGATCCGAATCCGTTACAAAAATATGGTAAAGGATATGGTAAGAGCAATATCCGATCCGATCCGATCCGTTTACATCCCTATCTGTAACCCCGTGCCCTCAGTCTGGCATGGCATTGTGTGAGATGTGTGTGAAATAAACCAACGAAAATTGCCCCAACTCTCCTAGTGTCATCCTCTTCTTCATGAAAGTGAGGCTAGAGATACTATCAAGTGGTATCAGAGCAAGGTTGTCTTGCAGCTCGAGCATCTCCTGCTCCTCCCTTCACGGGGAAGGGAGCAGCCCCAACCAGATAGCAGCCTCAACCGCCCCTGGTTACTTCCCTCCGTCCGGGTTGTCGAGCAGCAGCTCGTCGGAAGCAGCGCTCAGCCCCGACAGCGAGCCATGTCCGACGGCCACTCTCAGCACACGGCTACCTCCGGCACGCGGCGTCGGCGGGGAGGCCGATCGCGCCGCGGCAGAGGAGCGTGAACGAGTGGCCGCGGCAGCCGCTGCGGCGAAAGCAAGGGCATCGAGGCTGGCAGCGGCGGAGCTGGCAGCAGCCAGAGCGGAGGTAGAAGCAGCAGAAGCAGCGGAGGCAGCACGTGCAGCGGCGGCGGAGGTCGAGGTGCTGCGCGGCAGCGCCAACGGCTCCGTTTCTGCTGATGGCAGCGTCGACGCAGCGGCGCCACAGGCGGCGCAGCGGGCAGCGCAGTGGGCAGCCGAGCACGCCCGCGCACCTCGGGATGGCGCTCCCAGAGGAGGCGCGCACGGCGGTGGCGGCTGGGATGACCAAGACCGCGGCCTCTACGGGGTCCGAACGGTGGTCAGGGATGTTGGTCCCGGTGTTGGGTGGCCTACCCTCACCAAAACCAACTACGTCGAGTGGGCCGCGATCATGAAGATCGGGCTCCGGGTGCGGCACATGTGGGAGGCAGTCCACGACGGCGACGTCGACCATCATGAGGATCGACGGGCGGCCGGACGCCCTCGTCGCCGCGAGTCCCGGCCGAGATGCAGTTCTCGCTCTCCCACAAGCAGACTGCCAAGGAGGCTTGGGACGCCATCGCCGCGGCACGCATCGGCGGCGACCGTGCTCGCAAGTCCACACCTGCAGGCACTTCGCAAGGAGCGGGAGAACCTGGCCTTCAAGCCAGGTGAGGACGTTGATGACTTTGCTCTCCGTCTTAACACTCTACTGCAGAAGATGGTGCAGTTCGGCGATGACGCCTACGACGAGGAGAGAGCTGTCGAGAAGCTCTTTCGCTGCGTCCCCGAGAAGTACAAGCAGATGGCTCGCTCGATCGAGTCCCCGCTGGACCTCTCCACCATGACGATCGAGGAGGCGATAGGTCGCCTCAAGGTCGTCGACACCGACGAGCCACGGTCTTCGTCGGGGCCCATCACCACCGGCGGGAAGCTGCTCCTCACTCGGGAGCGGTGGGATGCGGCCACGGTGACGAGGAAGAAGGGGGAGCCTTCTTCCTCGACGAGCGGCCGCAAGCGCGGCAAGCCACGCAAGGCGCGGAAGGATGGCCATGCCAAGGCGCAAGGTGATGCCGGCGGAGGCGCTGCCGGCAAGCCCAAGCCGGCAAAGGACGACGCCCGCCACAGCTGCGGCAAGCTTGGTCACTCGGGCCAGCGAGTGCGCGACGGCCACGACGTGGCCAAGCCCACGTCGCACGGGCGGGGAGGAGGATCCAGCTCTGTTCATTGCGCACGCCAACATCGAGCTGTCTCCAGTGGCACCGACCGCAGCGGCTCTCCACCATACCACTCTCCTCCACCTTGACAAGCCGAAAGTACACACCCTTCTCGGCGATTGCTCCGACAATGACAAGTCTGGCAGGTGGTGCCTCGACATTGGCGCCACCCACCACATGACCGGTCGAAGGGAGTTCTTCGCCGAGCTCGACTACGACGTGCGAGGCTCCGTCAAGTTTGGGGATGCCTCCACCGTGGAGATCAAGGGTGTCGGCTCCGTCATCTTCGCCGCCAAGGCCGGAGAGCACCGGCTGCTCACCGGTGTCTACTACATCCCCGCACCGAGGAACTCCATCATCAGCACGGGACGGTCGGATGAGAACGGCTCCCGCGTGCCGATCGAGAGCGGAGTTCCGCGCATATGGGATCGCCACCGTCACCTGCTTGCCAAGGTAATCGGAGGCACAAATCGCCTCTATGTTCTTGATGTGCAGGTGGCACAACCCCTCGTCTCGGCTGCTCGTCGGGAGGACGAGGCGTGGCGGTGGCACGAGCGCTTCGGGCACCTTCACTCCGAGGCCACGAGGCGGCTCGGTACCATGGAGATGGTGCGAGGCATGCCGTGCCTTGACCATGTGGAGCGGTTCTGCGACGTCCGCGTTGTGACGAAGCGAGAGGCGACTCCCTTTCCCCGACGGGCGAGCTTCGGAGCCAAGGAGAAGCTCGAGCTCGTGCACGGGGACTTGTGTGGCCCGGTGACACCGGCCACACCGGGAGGACGACGCTACTTCCCGCTGCTCGTCGATGACCTCTCCCGCTACATGTGGGTGGTGCTCCTCGGCAGCAAGGGAGAGGCAGCGGACGCCATCGAGCGCTCGCGAGGTTGCTGCGGAGGCGGAGTGCGGCCGCAAGCTGCGCGTGCTTGCGTACCGGACAACGGCGGCGAATCCACATCGGCGGGTCCGCGTCGTGCTGCGGCCGAGGAAGGTATCCGGCGCCACTACTCCGCGCCTTACAGCCCGCGGCGAACGGCGTCGTCGAGCGGCGCAACCGGACGGTTGTGGGGATGGCTCGGGCCTCCTCCAAGCGAGAGAGATGCCGGCTGTCTTCGGGGAGAGGCGGTGCCGACGGCCGTCTACATCCTCAACCGCTCGCCTACTAAGGCGCTTGACGGCGGGACGCCGTACGAGGCTCGGCATGGGCGGAAGCCGGCGGTCTCGCACCTGCGGGTCTTTGGCTGCCTCGCATTCGCCAAGGAGCTCAGCCACATCGGCAAGCTCGACGACAGGAGCACTCCGGGAGTGTTCATTGGCTACTCGGAGGGCTCGAAGGCCTACCGCATCCTCGACCCCAAGACACAGCGTGTGCGCGCGCGACGTCGTGTTCAACGAAGGGCGAGGGTGGGCATGGGGCAAGGCGGTGGAGGACAGCTCGACTCCGACGTATGACGACTTCATTGTCGAGTACGTCCACTTCGAGGCAGTCGGGGGAGTAGGCAGCTCTTCTTCAACAAGCTCGCCTACCTCGGTCCCCAAGTCTCCATCGACCCCAGTGGTTGCTACACCACCACAGCCGGCGTCACCACGTACTCCGGCACCGGCGGTCACCCCTCCGGGCACGTCTACACCGGCTCATGTTGAGCACAGCCCGGTGGAGTTCGCTTCCCCGCTCTCTCACGATGGGGAGCGCATCGACGCGTATCATGGCGGCGAGCCGGCTGCGGTACCGTACGATGGAGAACCTTCTCGGCGACCAGCCGGTGCGGGAGCGAGTGCCACGCGACTCGGAGGCGCGGCTGCAGCTTGCGTGTGACGACGGCGAGCCTCGGTCCTTTGCGGAGGCCGAGAGAGACGCGGCATGGCGCGCCGCCATGCGATTGGAGATGGATGCGGTCGAGAAGAACCGCACACGGCAGCTTGCCGACCTCCCTCGTGGTCACCGCGCGATCACCCTCAAATGGGTGTTCAAGCCGAAGAGGGATGAAGCCGGCGCCATCGTCGGGCACAAGGCTCGCTTGGTGGCACGAGGTTTCTTGCGGCGGGGAGGGGGTCGACTTCGACGATGCCTTCGCTCCCGTGGCACGGATGGAGTCCGTGCGACTCCTCCTTGCGCTCGCCGCCGGGGAGGGCGGCGCGTCCATCACATGGATGTCAAGTCTGCCTTCCTCAATGGCGACTTGAAGGAGGAGGTCTACGTGCGGCGGCCGCCGGGATTTGCGATTCCCGGCCGGGAGGGCAAGGTACTCCGCTGCGCAAGGCTCTCTATGGCACGGGGCGAGCACCACGGGCGTGGAATGCCAAGGCTGGATTCCACGGCGAAGGCAATGGGCTTCGAGCAAAGCCCGCACGAGGCAGCCGTCTGCCGACGGGGAGTGGACGAAACACCACGTTGGTGGGCGTCTATGTCGACGACTTGGTGATCACCGGCATCAAGGATGCGGAGGTGGCGGCGTTCAAGGAAGAGATGAAGGCCACCTTCCGGATGAGTGATGCGGGGCTCCTCTCCTTCTATCCGGGGATCGAGGTGCACCGGGACCACTCCGGGATCACGCTTCGGCGGACCGCCTACGCCAAGCGCATCGTTGAGCTAGGCCGGGCTCACTCGGATGCAACCCAGCCCTCACTCCAATGGAGGAGAGGCTGAAATTGAGCCGCGACAGCACGACGGAGGAAGTGGACGCCACACAATACCGGCGTCTTGTGGGGAGCCTTCGCTACCTCGCCCACACACGGCCGGACTTGGCCTTCTCCGTCGGCTACGTTGGTCGCTTCATGGAGCGACCAACGACGGAGCACCTGCGAGGCCGTGAAGAGGATCATCCGCTACATTGCGGGGACTCTCGACCATGGCCTCCACTACCCTAGGTGTCCTGGGGCGGCGCACTTCGTCGGGTACGGCGACGGCGACCACGCCGGCGACATCGACACCGGCAAGAGCACGAGCGGGATCCTCGTCTTCCTCGGCAAGTGCCTCGTGAGTCGGCGGTCGATCAAGCGGCGAGTGGTGGCCATGTCCAGGCTGTGAGGCTGAGTACATAGCAGCCTCCACCGCTTGCACTCGGGCGCTTTGGCTCGCTCGGCGCTTGGTGATCTCCTTGGTCGAGACACTAGACCGGTGCAGCTCTTGGTGGACAGACAAGTCCGCTCGGCCTCGGCAAAGAACCCCGTTTTTCATGAACGGAGCAAGCACATTCGGTTGAGGTACCACTTCATCCGAGACTGCTTGGAGGAAGGGAGCATCCATGCAAGCTACGTCAACACCACGGATCAGCTCGCAGATCTGCTCACCAAGCCTCTTGGGAGGGTCAAGTTCCTCGAGCTTTGCTCCCGGATCGGGATGGCTCAGCGCTCCCGCAAGACGGCGTACAAGACTTAGGGGGAGAATGATGAATAAGTCATTGTATTCTGGTCTTTGTGGAGCTGCAGCACACATGGTCCTTTGTGAAGGACTGTCTGTTAGGATAGGACTGCAGCACACATGGTCCTTTGTGAAGGACTGTCTGTTAGGCTGTTAGGATAGGATAGCATCCCCTGATCTTTGACTGCTTTTAGGGGCATCAAGGACGGGTAGTTAGGGGCATCAAGGACGGGTAGTTAGCATCTTTTAGACTAGCATATTCTGGCTGGCTAGCAGCTATAAATCTGTAACCCCGTGCCCTCAGTCTGGCATGGCATTGTGTGAGATGTGTGTGAAATAAACCAACGAAAATTGCCCCAACTCTCCTAGTGTCATCCTCTTCTTCATGAAAGTGAGGCTAGAGATACTATCATTGTATTGGTTTTTGGCAGGACCAGAGCGGATCAAATGGAACACACCCCTCTCCCTCTCTTTGCCTTCCCTTTTATAAAAATGCTCTCTCTCAAACCGTAGGGGGCAAATGGTCAGTATCTCATGCAATTGAAAGCTCAAGGCCAAGAAAGGTTGCAAGGACTATCAATTCTAAAGTTCCCGGTCTCGACCCAATTTATGGAAGTTCTATTATACTGACCAAGAGTAGGCTACTACAAAAGCACAGGTCCATTTTTTAGGTTTCAGTGTCAACAATCTTAGGAAGTTCCCCAAAACTATGGTTCTGTGAAGTATGTTTGTGAATCACCAACCTCAGACTAGATAACTGTGGGGGTGTTTGTTTGGGCTTTTTTTTGGCTTTTTGGCTTATAAGCCAAAAAGCACCTAAATAGGTGCTTTTTTGGCTTTTGGATTTTGGAAGCCAAAAACAAAGATCTTTTGGCTTCCAAAATCCAAAAGCCAAAAAAGCACCTATTTAGGTACTTTTTGGCTTATAAGCCAAAGCCAAAAAAATAGCCCAAACAAACACCTACGTACTGTGTTGTATAGTTTCTGCCATCTCAGACTAGATAAAGGAATGTATATTGATTTCTAATTTGGTACTACTACTGTAAACGTCAAATACACTCTTTAGGGCAAATGCTCTGTAGTTGCAAATGATAATTCACATATAATGCAAGTCTAGGACCACCACGTCCACTGTTGTCAATCGACACCATTAAGATTGAGATCAAGAAAGCACATGTTAAGAGTTATACTCTCTGTCACTTGGTTCCTTTCAAGGGATTGGCATGACTGGCTGATTGTTTAATGCAGATGGTATGATAGGCACGGCCATTGTCGCCAACGCCTTTGGACTTGTGGGTCTTGTTGTTGGTGGAATCATAGCCGCTGCTTCATCATCCAGGAAGAAATGAGGCACTAGTATAAAGTGAATAAGATGATCAGATGAGCAAGATCTTGACGTAAAGTTGTGTTATCTTGCTACCGTACTTCTTGTAACTATGTCCAGACTCATAGTCATACTTCACTCCATTTGCTGAGATGTCAAAGTTGTTGAGATTTTTATGCACTGTTATTGTCAAATATTTGCAACATGTTCCAGAAAAAAACACAGCATTACTGATGCCAAAATTTCAAATGTCTTTTGCGGGTTAAATAAAGTTTAGTTGACCAGTTAGCTTAACCAGTTTTTTTCTCAATGTGTACGCCTTCAAACACGCACGTATAATCCTCAGGCGGCCGGCCGGAGTGTTCGTTGAATGCATCGTATCCTGGCCAGAGTACGTGTTTGTTGAATGCATCATAGCGAGCGTGACTGGGCTAGCGGACGACCGCTTATCCTAACGGAACTAGATGGACGAGCTGCATCCTCCCGTTGAATGTAAAAGGCCACAAACGGCACTTGGTGGGCCGCCGTGGACATGGCCATTTACAGGTATATTGTCCTGGATTCTATCACAGAAACCACAACTACAAGAGGACAGCATGCATATGAAATATCATGTACTCCCTCCGTCCCAAAAAAGATGTTGCAAATTTGTCTAAATTTGGATGTATCTAGACACTATTTAATATATAGATACATCCAAATTTAGACAAACATGGGACATCCTTTTCGGGACTGAGGGAGTATAAAGTTGCAAACAAGCAGAAATGTGAGGATCACACAAACAGGAGTAATATCAAACTAGGATTACCTTCAAAGGAATCAGAGACCACTCCTTCAAGTAAGCCATGAGCTTTAGTGCATCCGAGAATGGCAATGACTGCTCAAGGAGAAAAAGGAAAGCACAAATATGTTATCAAGTGACAAATGATTATATACAAAAAAAATGCTTGGACAATAAATTAATGATTCATCATAATTCATAAGCACCTCAACTGACATTATTCACAGAGGTGAGTGTAATAATAAGAAGCTTTCTTGCATAAAGGTCACACAAAGAATTGTTACACTATATACATAAGTCTACTTCACAGTGAACTACTGATGAGGACTTAAAAAACTGTCTCTTTATGATGCATTCAACAAACACGTACTCCGGCCAGGATAAATGGTAATCCATGAATTCTAAAAATGGTAATCCATGAAAAAATAACAAGAACCGTACCAAAAGGGCTTGTTCCAAGTCATTTGGGCGGACATTTGACACTGCATTCAGAACATATTCTGATGGTGAATGCCCTTGCATTATAACGTTAGGCACAGATTTAGTTCCCTCTCCACTGTTTTGTAATTCCTGACAATAGGAAAATATACAGCTGCAGTTAATGTTAAATTTGGTGGACTCAATGTTTGTTAATGCACTTATACTACCTTCTGTTCATTAAGACGTTTTTCTTCTTCCTCAGCAGTGTCAAGTGCATCAATAATTGCATCAGTAGCAGATACTGTCTCTTTTGTTTTCTTACCGGGAACACCCACAGAACCCTCCTCAGGAGCATCATCTTTCTTACCATATCTATCTTCAACCGCATTGTCTAAATCAGCCTCAAAAGTTTCCTCCAATCTTTTCTCCCTCTCTTCCTGCAGTTATTGGTGGATGAGGCAGGGGAATTTGAGAGTTAGAAAAAAAATCTCTTGCATGCCACAAGCAAATATTCAACATCAAAACTTCATTCAAGCCGACTGAATTATGGAATACCTCAATGAAAAGTTGTTCTTCAGTACGATCCCAACGCCGAATAGAGCGATCATGGGAGCCTGTTACGATAAAATTACCACGACTGCTATTCGCAAGGCACCAAACTTCTGCATGGTGTCCTTCAAGTGTTAACAGTAGCTCAAATTTATCAGCATCCCAGTACTTCACAGTACGATCTTTTCCCACGCTGAACATATAATGAGTTCTTGGAACAAACTTAACATCCATCACACTGCAAGTGAAAACATCCAAACAAAAATTGTAAGTAGTCTGCCACTAACTAGAACATAAGATAATACCAGAAGGCAGAAAAGGACACCTGTCTGTGTGGGCAAAGATAGACTTATGGCAGTCACCAAAATCCATACCCCAAATCTTCAGATTTTTGTCTGCAGAACCAGTAACAATAAAAGCTCCATCGGATGATATGTCCATGCAGAGAACTGGAAGCTTGTGGCCGTAAAGGGAAAGACAAAACTTTAGTGTGTCCAGAAAGAAGACCTGCAGAAAATATGAAATATCAGGGCCAAGCAATGTTTTGAAGCAATAGACTTGTTTCTAGATTGATTTTCTATTGCTATAATTTGGATGCCAATTGGCATCTAAGGGAATCATAATAAGTTGAGTACTTCACATTTTGCAGATTAGACCAATGCTAACGCTAGAAAACTGGCACAAGCATTTGACTAGGTAATAACAGCATTAGTAGTAGTAATTAGCTTGTAGCCATGATGAACCACTTAACAATTCTCTAAATCCAAAGAAAAATTTAGCTGTTCAGGTACAAACAATTGACATGGCAACCTAGCTAGTCCCATGTGTCCCTTGTCTTGCTTATAGCTGACATAAAGGTTGCTCTCCAAATAGTGCATACATGAATCACAAAGTGCGGCTACAATTCCTCAATGTATCTTGTCAATTATTTTTCCTTTCTTCACATTGTCAGCGAGACAAATATAAAACTAGCTATCCATGCTTTCTTTTTAAAAACTACTGTTACAAAGTAATACTAGAAAAGAACAAAGGATTTCGACAAATATTCACTTATGTGTACCTCTACTTGATACTATGCTCCCCAACTAGACATGTGGTCAAAATACATTGATTCTAACAAGTTAAATGATGAACTTTGTGAAGGGGCTGGGTGGGTGTGGGGAGAAGCTCAAGGCCATGATCATAACAAGTATAATAATACCTTCACTGTGCAGTCCAAAAGAGCAACCGCAATATGCTTCCCAGTTGGACCGATGGACACTGCAAGGACATCGTCATTCATTTTCAAGGTTCTCACATTTGTTACACTCAGATGCCTTGCGTCCTGGAACAAAAGAATAACATTATAAATACTTGCAGATAATGTTCACACCCAGTTCCAAATGCAGGAAATTCACCAAACACATGTCAATTCACGATGTTTAGCAGAGATGTGGGATATTGTTCAAAATTCACAAATATTTTGAGAATGCTACACGCCAATGGATACACACATTGCCATTGAAATTGATACAAATAAGAACAAAATCAGCGATAAAAGGATTTATCTTGGCATGGAACTTATCTTCTATGCTTTTATGAAGTCACCCAATTACTTAAGACACGGACGTGTTTAACGTATCTAGTTCTATAGAAGCCAATAACACATCAACAAAAACATAGGAAAGAGAAACCTCGAATAATAGACAGAAGACTCACCGAATCAGATTTCTGTACCAACTGGTATTCCCAGAACTTGATATCGTTATCAGCACTCCCAGTGACAAAACCCCGTGCATTAACAGTTCCATCCTCATCTGGAATGAGTACAATTGATCGTATGGAACCAACATGAGCTTCTATTACATCAACTGAGTTCCCACTATTAATATCAATGATCTCCAAGGTACCAGTCTTTGTACCGACAAGGCCATAACGATTCCCAGGAACAAATGCACTGCACAGCCCATATCCAGAGTCAATGGTCCGAAGACAGTCCCCTGTACTAGGATTCCAGATTTTAACAGCATTGTGACTTGTTGACATGAGGAGGTTATCCTCTGAGTTAAGCGCAAGACTCCTAATGTCAGAACGATGCCCATGTATCTCAACCGAGTACATCTTAGAGACCTTGTCGTTATCCACCGAGTATGTCTCAAGCACGTTATTGTTGAGAGACAATGACAAGGTTGCAAGGCAGCCTTTTGGTGGATTGGTTGGAGAAAATGCAACAGAGCAAATTTTCTTGCTGCTCCGCAGCACTTGGAGAAGCTTAAATACATCGCTGACCACAACAGTGGGATTCTGCGAGTCTTGATCTTTAACAGTACCATTCCCTTCCGCCACCACAGCTTTAGCTGAAGCCTTCTCCTTCTTCCTGTGCAGCCGCCTCTTGGCCTTGCGCGTCGCCTCTGCCTCATCAAGAATCCTATAGATATCTGCAGTTTTCCCTGCTACCTGGCATACCACAAGAGTGCCATCCTTATTAAACCTGATGGTCTGAACCCTTTCTTTGGCCTGCCTCGGAATCTCGCCAAACAGCTTCAGCGCATCCCATTTGTTCCAACCCTCACCCTCCTCAGCTGATTGCCTTATTCTGAACACCCGCAGCTCCGGATCGGCCGACCCAGAGACCAAAAACTTCTCGCTGGGGTCAACATCCATGGACCATATCTCGCTGTGGTGGCCACCCACAATTTGAAGGCAGTGCTGCGTGTCGAGGTCCCAGACCCGCATAAACTTGTCCTTGGAGCAGGTCACTAGCTTCTTACCCGAGTCCAGGAACAGTAAATCGGTCACCTGCAGCAAGTGATCCCGAAATTAGCATTACTGGGCTACACCAACATGAATGGAGCCAGAGAGAGGAAGGTGCGATGTTATCTAAACCTGATCACGGTGGCCACGAAGTCGGAAGAGGCCGGCCTGTGCAACCACGTCCCAGAGAATGACATCGCAGTCCTTGCTGCCGGAAGCAAGGACGGCGCCTGAGGGACTGAAGCGTAGAGCGGAAGCAGCGGAGCGGTGGCCGTGGAGCGTCGCCTCGCAGGCACCGGTCTCGGCGTCCCACAGCCTGATGCTCCCGTCGGCATGGCCACTCGCAATCTGAAGAAACCAAGAAAGCACAAAAATCAAGCCAGCTCAGGAAGTGGGGGCAGCGAAAGAGGGGAAATTAAGGGCAGTAGTACCGAGGAAGCGGAGGCGGAAGCGGCGGAGGGGGAGGAGGCGATGCAGGAGACGGCGAGGGAGGCGGAGGAGGAAGAGGGGGTGAAGGTGGCGGAGGGGAGGCCGCGCTTGAGGTCCCAGGCGGCGAAGCGGTCAAGGGCGGCGGCGAGGAGGCGGCGGCCGGAGGGGTCGTAGACGACGTTGGACTGCGGGGAGACGATGACGCCGAAGGAGAGCGCCGGCTCGTAGCGGAGGTAGGCCTTCACCATGGCGCCCGGCCGCCGGCGGCGTGGGAGGGAAGAGCGGGTAGTGGGGGTTAGGGTTTAGTGGAGGCGGGTAGGAGGATGCCGGGGTTTTTAAAGGATACGCATCTAAAAACCCGATTATTTGAGGCCTTTATCCATCACGTAGAGAGAGTACGCTTGGACCTAAACTAGGGCTTACAAGTTTTTCTTGTGCACCTACCAAAAGGTACAGGCCTTCAAAAGAAAACCTACCAAAAGGTACATTACTTTTTCTTATATGCATTCACAAGTTTTATCATGATAGTAAGTATGCACGTGCAACGCACGCTCTCTATGTAGACACAAACCAGAATGCGAAAGAATCAAACAATCAAATAACACCACACCTATACATGGGTGGTGTAATAACATGATTCAACAACTATGTTTCAAATTTGCAGTGGCAACACGTAAACTCATATAAATAGAATGTTTGTTGCAAGGATAATGTCATAATCTCATATGAATAGCCTTCTCATTACAACAATATTTTCAGAACATGTTTATGCATAAACCTAACTGTTAAAGTATTATTGAGATAATCATGCTTTGATTTAACAAATTGTTTCTTACAAGGATGGCTAGATCGTGAAAGCTTTGAATACTCAAACCTTGTGTCTTCTCTCAAACAATCGTGTCACCAGGCAAGAAACTTGCTCAATACTCACTATAAATGCTAGCAACTCCCAAGACAATCAACAAAGATAACTAAACAATGTCAATTTTTCATTCATTGGGCACTATTGTTAATAAATGATTAATAAGGAGCAACAAATATACTCACAAATGGGTAACAAGCAAATCCAAGGGGTAAGCAGTCAAGCAAGTTTCTGTCTTCTCCGGCCGCTCCTAATACAGTGGCATAGGAAAAACATTTACAATTTGGAAGACAATTTGTTCCAAAATTATCAAAAAACCAAAATGAAAACAACTCAGCCTGTTATAAATATGAGTTTTTTTGTGGCTTATGGCGATGAAAGACCGTGTCTACCCAAACAGTTCATAGCATCAACCCATCCTTGTAACTTCAAAAGAGTTGGAACACATTAAGAAGTGCCTCTAGCACTATAATTGACTGCATAATAAGAAACTGTTGGGAGAAAATTAGAAAGTACGTATCAGAAAGCACAGCAGCTGTTAAAGGGATTACAGATGGTTATATGAAAAGTCTATATGTTAAGCATTAGTATGATCCGTCAAAAATGTGCCAGCCTTTTTTATTTATGCTACTATTACATAAAACATGGAAAAGCTAGCATCTAAGGATTGAATTTGTGTCGGTGTCCGCTCCTATCATTTGTTTCAACATTAAGCAGCAACTGCCAGATGCCTTTTCCCACATGCCATTAGAAGGGCAAAAATTGACCCTTATTTATGAAGAGTGCTAAAGCCTAAAAATTGTCAATCAGACCACATAATAAAAGATAGTGGGAAAGTAAATTCTGTATTTATAAATCCAATGTCATTTGCATCCTAAGAATTATTCAACACGGCGAAGTGCATTACCTTCTCTGAAAAGAACACAAGCTGCATAAACTGCAACTCTCCTCATGAAAGAGACCATCACGATTGATTTTCAAGTTGTCAGGTTCTTCTTTCTGGAAATGACATCAATAACTGGAAATGACACCAGTCAACTAAAGTGGGATAATAATCATTAGCAGATCCATGCTGCACTTCTGATCTATCAAGTATAAACAACATCATAGTTGATCACAACTAAATCACATTTGAGCAACCTAGAGGTTGGTGATCAGTTTGGGAAGCAGATCATGCTGCATCTTGCCAAGTGCCCAACCAAGAATAATTCATGAGGAAGTTTGCCAGTGTAAAACATTATATAGATTAGACTTTATATATGCAAGAAGACAATGTTATATGGTCAGGTACTAAGGAGAACGCCGAAATGTTATATCGTTTGCACCCGTGTCCGGGTTTAGGTCAGTTTATACCACACATGGGCTAATACTATGAAAAACAGCAATCATCGACTTCTACTTTTGGAGTACAAAAGTTAAATAGCGCAATGGAAAACCTACTCTTGGAGTACTTGTAGCTGATAGAAGATATCTTCTAAGGCGAAACAGCTTCAGGTTGACTACATTGCATTTTAGTAAACAGAGAAGAAAAGCGGGTTAACCATGTAGCAGATCTTAAATATAGTTGGACATTGCTATCCGAAAATTAGATCCAAACACACCCTGATGTTCCACGCGGCTTGTATTGGATAATAATTCTATCAGTGTAACAATAGATGTTGCAAAATAAACAAATCAAAACATGCAATCTAGTGAAGAAGTTCAAACTTCAAACCATGCTAAAGGAAATGGAGCATCATGTTTTATTATTTTCGCTGGATCTCTCCTCCGGCATCACATGACCAGTAAAATACCAGAATGGTTATAATCAATTGCATTGGCAAGTGTATGCGTGCTATGTGATATACTGAGCGGAAAATAATAGAGAATCACTCTAACTAAATTGCAGCTTATCTGACGAAATGACACTACTAATACCAACAAATCCTACCTACCGAAACGGAAGGAAATGGAGGACTATGTGTTATGTAGGCCTATGAGACATATGTAACTGACTCTTACCACTGATCCCCTCCATTGTACAACGTTCAGATCATCCTCGAGGCTTGAGTTCTTCAACGTAGGTAACTGACTCTTACCACTGATCCCCTCCATTGGCCATTGTACAAAAAACATAGAATCGTCCTTTGATACAGAAACAATATAGCTGGAATAGCATGCTTTCAGCAAAGTTGGACCAACAATATCGGTCAAATATGCCTGCTAATACTTTTAATATGCCTGCTACATTGTTACTCTCTTTTATGTACTAAGCTAGACACCCATTTCTGAGTTGATTTCTTGCGGCTTTTTTCAGGTTAAGTCTGAAGACCTGAAGTACAAAAAATGAGTCTCGACTGAAAGAAAATCAAATATAACGGGTAAAAATCATATCATGCACATGGAACCAGCACCATGTCCTTCTTGCAGTGGTTGTAGCATACACATTGGGCCTTGGTCTCTAACAGAAGCTCTTGTATGTAACTCTCCGAAGACTGTGCAAGGAAGAACATATACTTCTCTAGCTACAAATCCCATTAGGAAATCACAATGACTATGTTAAAACTTGTATGTAACCCTAATCCGGATGGGCAAGAATAACCAGAAGGAGAACAAAGATAAGCATAAGACCTGGTTTCTTGAAAATGACACTTGATACTACTATGAGAGAGTATCAGATTATTTAATTATAGAAGCTTGCCTAGATCCACACCATCCCTTCTTTCACGAATCTTTGTTGATGACACTTTCTTGCATTTTCTGTCAGCTGAATACCCCAACCCGTACGGGAAAACCTGTACGGCGGCGTGGGAGACGCCGAGACGGGCTGCAGCGCGGCTAGAGGGCGGCGGCATGGGGGCACGGCAGCGACGTTCCGTGGAGTTTGGGACGGGCGGCGACGGAGACGGGCGCCTTGACATTGGGAATGGGCAACGATGGGGACGGGCGGCAGTGAGTTGGGGATGGGAGGCGCGACATCGGGGACGGGCGGCGGCTTGGACGCAGGGCGGCGCGGCGTTGTGGACGGGCGGCGACGTGGATGCAGGGCGACACGGAGTTTACACAGGAAATAAACTGAAAATATGCAGGCTAACCTTGCTCCTGCAGACTTTCATAGCTTCGTGAGGCAACGGATCCCAGGGAAGCTGGAGTAAACTCGGTGAGTGGAGTAGCAGCCGCATCCAGACGAACCGACCTGCGTGCGGGGAGCGTGCGGGCCGGTGAGGAGCGCTGCCAGCCGTCTTGCCGGCGACGCGTGAGGGTTGGCGAGGAAGAGGCGCCGAGGAGCACGGCTGGGCGGTGGTCCGAGCACTATGGGCGGCGATGATTGAAGGCGGAGGTTGTATCTCCGGAGGCAGCAACCAGCGATGAGGAGGAGATCTCGGGAGGAGCGGAAGAGGTGAGAACCGTCGGCAGCTGTGTTTCTACGATGGATAACAAGTGCGTGCGATGCGGGCGGGCGGGATGGAAGGGATCGTGGTGGGGAGAACAGACAATTCTGGACCGTGCGATGCACGCAGATGGACGGGTTAGATTTAATTTTCCTACGGCACTTCGTGCCTTTATAAGATGTATGAAAAGGAACAAAAAAATATTGTTAAAATATTTAAAAAACAAAAATATTTTACACAAAAATTGTGGGGATAGAGGTATCCATTGTACATGTTCTCCTACTGGAAATTTCTCTATCCACATCACAATCTAACAAAATTTTAGTTTTCACAAATACAATTGCCCACTAAATACCATACATTAAGCCGGAAATTCCTCTAGACCATGATGGGGACATGAACATAAAGAATGTCCACACCAAGTTTCCTTGAACAATCTTAAGGGTGTATATTATGGAGCTAGTGTCACTTTTGATAGCGTACTTCACCCCCTTCTGAGCTAAGACCATCCTCATCTCTAGGTGCTCAGCAAGTAGGCATAGCTTCAAGTGTAAATAAAATATCTAATACCATCCTTAAGAATGGGATGATTCACTAAACTTAGCATATTTTTTGTATTCAACCGGGCTAACCATTTTCCATTATTATTTAGAAAAAATATAAAAAAATCTACACAACAATAAGAGAAGGCACGAAAGAAAGGAAAAACAAGTTGGGGCACTAGAAGGAAAACCGTCGCGAGTCTTCGATCTCAAACAGCTACAAGGCAAAAGACCAACTAGAACCATATCAACTTGAGAGTTTCTATGGTACAAAATGATTACAAAAACATCATCAATTAGCAACGGTTCAAAAGGCACTAACTAAACTTAGCACATAATGTCGAGCAATATAAACTAAAATTCTCGACACATGCAAGTTGATACAGGAGACAAGGTACAATAAGCTGGAGTACAAGTTATTAATGGAGAAAGAAAACTTGCATATCCATGTTAGTCCCTAATTTGTGAGCTCTAATATGTGTTCACCTGAAGCAAGGGTTTGCGCTTCCCATGGGAAAAAAGCAAGATGTACGTATGTTAGGGATCGAGAAAATAACAAATTTGAACCATCATCTCTATTTTCGAGATCTTGTCCTAGTTTATTTTTTGTTATCAGATCTTAGTTTTCCCTACTAAAAAAAGAGGTAATTACTTAGATTTTTTTATATAGAAGACATCAGGATATGGCAGGGTGGATCAACTTTTGTACGCTACTACCTCCATTCCATAAAATAAGACATCTAAATTTTATCAAAAGTCAATATTTCTTGAGTTTGACTAAGTATAGAGACAAAAAATATCTGCATTATGCAATACCAAATCTATATCAATAGGTCCACCATAAGATGTGTTTTCATATATCCACTAATGTGAATAGTGTTTTTTTTATGTAAAACTTCACTCAAACTTAATATGTTTTAACTTTCGACAAAAAAACACGCCTTGTTCTTTTGAATGAAGGTAGTAGTTGTCTACGGTGACAAAGGCCACCGATAATCGTCGTGGTGAAACAACAGATGCCATGGGATGGCTTAAGTTGGGGACGAATGTGCGCTTGAGGATCCGGGTGAGGGTAAGGTTAAAGGGAAAAAGAGACAGAAATCCGGTGTGTATTGCTAACTTGGCTGAAAGCCAGAGGTTGAAGAACGTACGATAGGACTTGTTGTACACGCTACACAATGGATCTCTCCGTCAACCGTCCCGCATAGGGGTGTGCCTCCTCTCCTTATGTAGGGGGAGAGATGGTTTACAAGGGAAGAAATCCTAATGGAATCTTTGATGAGCTAAGCTACTTTATAAAGTTTCTTTGGCCCTAGTGACGCCGGTTCTATCTTTAATCAGAGACTGATGACCTCGTCCGGTATCTTTTACGTCATCTTCTGCTTTGGCGCCAGGGCTTCGATTAAAACTGAAGTGCAACATGCAGTGGTATGCTAGGTCACCACACAAAGTCCACCAATTAATTTAAAGTGTTGGATTATTAATCCATATTCTTGGGGAGAACAAATGCGGACAAAGTACTCTAGGAGCTAATTGACGGAAAACAGAAACATAGGCCACAAGATGCCACCCAAGTTGTCCTCTAATTGGAGCCTATTGTTTTATATCTTAAATTTGGTAAGAAATGATTGCAAGTCTTGCAGCGATATCCATGGATTTGACTCTTTCTTTCTTGTTTCTTTCGATCTAAATACCATTCAAAACAAAGAAACCCACACTGAACAATATTTCCACGAAAATGAATGAAATTCATCAGTTGCAAACTAGCTTATGGTTCCGTCCTAAAAAAAGGATGTTTCAACTCTATCTAAATTTGTATGTGTCTAGATCCATTTTAGTAATTTTAGTACGTAGGTACATGCAAATTTAGTCAAAGTTAAGTCATCTTGTTTTGGACGGAGGAAGTATTGAGAGCATCTCCAGTCGCGTCCCCCAAACGATGTCCGGACAAAGCGCCGGATTAGTCGTTTGGGGGACGTCCGGACAAAATTTTCGTTTGGAGAAGGTCCCTTTTCTAGCCACGTTCCCCAAACGCGACCTCCAAACAAAAAGTAAGTGTAAAAGTCGTGTCCGGCGTCCCCGGTAGAGACTCTATACACGAGGGATGGACTAGGGACGCCGGACAACATTTGGAGCACGTCCGGACCGAAGCGGCCTTTGGGGCACGCGACTGGGACGTTTTTTTGGCCGGCGTCCCCCAAATCTCTTTGGGGGACGCTTTGAGGGACGCGACTGGAGATGCTCTGAAAAAATGCTTTGGAAACGAGACTTTGAGATTGAAAACTATCAGCAATCCATTTTCCACCAGTCTCATCGTCATCACAGTACAGACTACAGAGCAGCAAACCCCCTAGCCTAGCGTATCCCCACCAACCCCTATCGCTCCCCACTCCCCAGATGGCGGCGCCGACCTCCTTCTCCGGCGAGGTGTGGGCGGAGCTCCGCCTGGCCGACGCCCGCGACGTGCCCCACATCTACAGCCTCATCCACCAGATGGCCGAGTTCGAGCTCCTCACCGATCTCTTCGCCGCCACCCACGAGCTCCTGCAATCCACGCTCTTCCCCACGCCGCAGCCCGCCCCCTTCGCCTCCTTCACCGCCCTCATCCTCGACCTCTCCCCGTCCCCCGTCTCCGCCGCCGCCGACACCGTCGGCTCCCTCCGCCTCGACCTCTCGGCCTCCCCGCTCGCCGACCCGGAGGCCGCCGCGTTCCCCTCCCCGCGCGGCGCCGGGCGCGTCACGGCCGGGTTCGTGATCTGCTTCCCCAACTACTCCTCCTTCCTCGCCAAGCCCGGGCTCTACGTGGAGGACATCTTCGTGCGCGCGCCCTGGCGCCACCGCGGGCTCGGCCGGATGATGCTCTCCGCCGTCGCAGGCAGGGCCGCCGAGATCGGGATGGGCCGCGTGGAGTGGTGCGTCCTCGACTGGAACCAGAACGCCATCGACTTCTACGAGGGGATGGGCGCCGAGGTCTTCACCAAGTGGCGCATCTGCCGGCTCACCGGCCCCGCCCTCCACAAGTACAAGGGCGCTGGCAGTGCCACTGCCAGCCAGGAGGAGCACGACGCCGGGAAGCCGGAGTAGGTCAGTAGTTCAGGCTCCTGAGATTGTTGGTAATAAGGACTACAGTAGTAGATTTCGCATCCGCTTCTCTGGTCCACTTGGTGTGAGTCATGTATTCTTGCTATACTGTGATTTAGTGAATTGATCTGTTCTCCATGGAGATGCATTAGTGTGATGTCAGATGTAGGAACTTGTTCTTGCTCTTGCCTATGTCGTGTCCAACCTTGGAATGTATCTTGAATTCAGTCTGAAACTGGAATTCAGTTATGATCAATGCGTTAGGGTGATGCTCACATGCAATGGGATTCCGTGTAATGAGACATCCAAGTGACTTCCACTTGTCTCTTTTTTATTTATACATTGGTCCCAAATCTTGCACCATTGAAAGCATCTAGAAACTGATAAACCAGAGCGCCCCTTCGAAAGTTTTGTTTTTGTTTCTGAAACGACCCTTCGGAAGGTTGTGCTCAACTGGAACTGAACACCGTAGACTTGTAGGAAGGTATGTGCACGGAGGTGTTCAAGCAGTGGCACAAATGCTGGCGACAAGTACAAGGGCAATGGCAGCCTCGTGAAGGACTCCAAGAAGGCAGTTTAGGTCAGTAGGAAAAGGAAATTTTGGTCTCCTGAGATTGGTAGAAGGTCTTTGCGGTGCTACATTTGGTGATGTTTTTTGATTTAATGCATTGATCATGGATATATGCATTAAGGATGCAGGGTGATGCCATATATTCCTGCCCTCGTCGTGTTCAACCTTAGAGTACATCTTGAACTGAATCTGAAACTAGAATTATTCACCAGTTACTATCCAATTCTGCGTAGAATACACATACATAGAAACTGGGAGCTGCACTATTAGTGTCTATAGCCACAGTAAGCAACAGACTCTTAATGTCCAAACTTTGGAGGGATTCATCGGCAGAGAGTTCAACCTTTCATCCAGAGGAAAGTGACTCATGTATGTCTTTCTTTGTTGGCGACATTGTTCCCAGACCTTGCACCCTTGAAAACATCTCAAAATTGAAAAACTAGAGACCCCTAACAAAGGGTGTGATTGACACCCGTGATGGCTTGTTGGATCCTTTATTTCCTTTTGAGATGAACCATTTATGTATGGGATGCATACTATAAGCTCAATCCGTGGTCATTCCGACTTTACAAGTGGATGCATTTGATCATATTACAGAACTATATGTGTCAAATTTCCATCCTAGTGTCAACCTAGGGGGTGCGTCAATTTGGCAACCAAGCTCCATGGAGCTCTTTTGAGAACTTTGAAAAATACATGTTTAAAGACATACCAGAATGTAGTCAATGATTTATTCTACCCGTGTTAAATTTCAATGCGAAATACCTTATATTCTATCCTAGGCAAAAATGACAAAAAATGCAGATCTCGGAGCATGAACAGTGCAACGTAGTGTGCATAGTTGACTACATCCAGGTATTTTATTTGTAACTTTTTGAAACTTTGAAATCAAGTTTTCAGTTTTTTCTTAAAATGGGCTCCATGAAGCTTGGGTGTGCCAAAGCCATTTTTCACATCCTTGGTCTTTAAAAAGATTGTGAGTTGGAATACAGATAAACTGAAACTAGGTCCTAAGACTCATTGCCTCCTGAGTATCATCGTTCCTTATTGAAACAAGCATTGTCATGTAGAAAAATACTGAAACAAGCGTTGTCGTGTAATTTCATTCCCAGTTCAAGAATTTAAAGGTCTCTTATTTGAGCGGTACCACAGTCATCGACAAATAGCCTGTTTGGCAAAATTGTACTGTACTAGCCAGATTATAAGTTGATTTTTCCTGTACAAGACTATGTAGTTGTGTTTGTCAGATTGTTTCTGGGTACATGGTAAGAAAATATCACATATATTAAAATTATTAGCACATCAACATATTGTCTCCACATGTTAAAAAAAAGATGATATATCCAGAGAATTGCTTTTGTACATGAATTTGTCAGGTTTAAGACAGTAGTGGCTATTGCTTTCACAAAATTATGGTTCAGGGTGATGTATTCCGTGCTACTGATCTGGTTTCAGTTGAGATGCATCAAAGTTCCAGGGTGTATGTTTGGCTACTGATAAGTGCATTGATCTGTTCTTCTCCACTGAGATGCATCAAGGTAACGTGTATGATGTAGGGATTTGTTCTTGCCCTTGCCTGTGCTGTGTTCAACCTTGGAATATATCTTGAATTTAATCTGAAACTGGAATTGTCCCCCTTTACTGTCATCCTATTCTGCATAGGAAGTACATACATAGGAACAGGAAGCTGATCTGTTAGTGCCACTGCAGCTACCATAAGCAACATTCTTGATGTCCAAACTCAGAAGGGGCTCATTAGAGGCTTTAGCCTTATGGCCAGAGCCAATGGCCTCCTATGTAATGAGTCATCTATAAGTGACTTCCACTTGTCTCATTTGTTGGCGACATGCATCCCAAACCTTGCACCATTGGAAATTGAAAAACTAGAGGACCACTTCAAAAAGCATATGGATTGACAGCCAGTGCTTGCCTCTTCCATTTTGAACATTTTTTTATGGAACTTGAAATCAATAGTATTTCTGTCTAGTTGCAATTTCGTTCCCTGTTCTTCAAGATGTTGAAGTCCTCTATTGGATAACCTGTTTAGCCGAATTGTATTGTGTTATACAGAACAGATCCCTGTTTTTCCGGTGGAGACATCTAACGTCGTATGTATGGGAAGCAGTTAGCGCAAATACTATGCATAAGCCTGCCACGCAGTCAGTCTAATATGACTATATGAGACGTTATGAAAATACAAGCACAGCCACGACATGTCCCCAAACATACTGGTTTGATGATTCAATTAATTTCTCAAGTTTAAGGCGACAATTTTTTTTTAACAAAGAAAGGCCTCAAGAGGCCTAGAAGCTGCAATTAATAAGCGGCGGGTAGAAAATTACAAAAAGACCCCATTAACATCTCTTGTACTGGGAAACCTAGAATTTGAAGACATGGCCTCAAATTTTACAAAAAAAAGAGCCCTAACACAGAATATCCGTAAGCAATCAGGTGCTCGAGGTTCTTCTCCACCGCACGCCGGCGACCTCTGGAAGCTGGCCGCGCCGAGATCCGAGAGAAAGATGCTCGTTGTTCTCTCCTTCCCGACGTCGAGCCAAAACTGCTGGCCATCTCCGCACCTTCGGGGACGAACCACTTGGAAGCGCATCAATAGCGAGCTTCGATGATTGACTGGAGAAAGCCTCCCGGTGGAGGTTGAACTCCTGGAAGAGGACCGATAGTCAGCCATGATATGCAGGGCAAGGCATCAGCGCCAGCACAAGTCCCCTAGTAAAGAGCTTTCTAGAGAGTACCCGGCAGCCACGAATCCCCACCATCTTCCTGCCTCAGAGCATGGGCGGATCCAGCCTATTGACAAGGGGGGCAGCTGCCCCCACTCAAATCTCTAAACTCCTTGTAAAAGCTAGCTTAAATGGTGGTTTGCCCCCACTTCGCAAATGATTTTTCTTCAATAACTAAATTCTTGCCCCCTCTCATTTTTGATTCTAGCTCCGCCCCTGCCTCAGAGAGAAAGACACCAGGCCACCTCCTCCCCTCGCCACCAAGGCCGTCCAGAGGAAGCCACCCCACATCTGAGCTCCGCGGCAGGACATGGCACTAAGAAAACTTCTTATTGAAGAAGGCCTCACCGGAGTTGCCGACGATGACTAGCTTCCGCCATGAAAGCTTGACGAGGAGCACCTCCAGCAACCGCCTGATGCCGCAGCGAAGCATCAGAACGAGTAGCCTCCAGAGGGAAGAGGAAAGAGCCTTATTTCGGAGGATGCCTAGCTCCATCTTCCACACCAGCCACTGCACCCTCCAGAAGAACATGGCTAAGGGAACGACAGAGGCAAAGGACGCGCCAGATCCGGCCGAAGAGATCTAGCAGCCTACCCCCACTCTCCACAAAGGGTAAACCTAAACGAAGACTAAGAGCATCTCCAGTCGCGTCCCCCAAAGCGTCGCCCAAACGGCGCCGGATTGAGCGTTTGGGGGAAGTGTTTTGTTCGTGAACGTTTGGGGGGCGTGTTTTGATCTCATAGTTGCATGGTGGAGCATGCCCTTCCACTAGTCTGCTGAAGAACACCGGAGACTGCTGCAACACGTTGATGTCATTGTGTGATCCCACCATGCCAAAGAAAGAATGCCAAATCCACAGGTCATAATCTGCCACAGCTTCAAGAACCACACTGCAATATCCATGACGCCCTTTGTATATATCTTGCCAAGCAAATGGGCAGTTCTTCCATGACCAGTGCATGCAAAGATGCTTCCAAACATTTCAGGAAATCCTCTAGCAGCATTTGTGCCATGATCCTTGCAGTCTCTTCCTCAGTTGGCCCTCTCAAGTAGTATTTGCCAAACTTTCCCACCACAGCTCGGTAAAACTTGTACATGCACTCAATGGTAGTAGACTCACTCATGCGAAGGTAGTCGTCCTGTGTATCTCGTCGTCGCTATCCATGTCTGAAGCAAAATCAATGGTTAAAATTGCGCCGCGGCAACGCACATCGACCAATCGCGCCTACCTGGCAAGTCGTCGAGCACCTTGTGTGCGCGGAGGTGGAGCGGATTTGAAGCCGCGTTCTGGAACGCGCTGGCGAAGCGGCGGCGGCGGAACGACTGGCGGGAGTGCCAGCCGCGACGACGGTGCCGACTCTCAGAAGAGATCAGACGTCGAAACGGCCGGTAAATCCAGTGGCGGCGGAGGGGCGGGAGGCGCGAGAGGGAAGGAGCGACGAGAAAAAAGGTACGAACCAACGGTTTATGGAAATAGTCGCCGACATGTGGGATCCCGCCTCGCTTTTCCTTGTGTCCGGCGGGCCCGGAGCGTCCCCTGTGGGTCGGGAACGGGCTCGGAGCACCGGATACCATATCGGAAGCGGCTTTGGTGAACACGGCTGGAATTTTTTTTTTGTCCGACGCGCCTCAAATCGCTTTGGAGGACGCTTTGAGAGAGGCAAGTGGAGATGCCTACTACTACAACCGGCGCCCTTCCTTTGCCTACTCCACCCAGCATCGCCGGCGAGAGCCACTCCTGCCCGGACCAGGTCGCACAGGTGGCGTGCAAGACTGCTTAAATCGTGAAACGGTTGACCAGGTCGCACAGGTTGGTGTGCGAGGAGCCACCAGGCTGCATTGCCTGTGTGGCTTTGAGGGAGAGCTCGCGGACACGGCGCCGCATCTCCTGGCCCTCCTCTCCTCCGCAAAGCACGGTGGTGAGCGCCGCCTGGATGACCTCGCGGCGCACCGCCATGGTAGCGCCAGCACAAGTCCCCTAGTAAAGAGATCTCCAGAGAGTAGCCGCAGCCACGAATCCCCACCATCTTCATGCCTCAGTCCATGGGCGGATGCAGCCTATTAACAAGGGGGGCAGCTGCCCCCACTCAAATATCTAAACTCCTTGTAAAAGCTAGCTTAAATGATGGTTTGCCCCCACTTAGCAAATGATTTTTCTTCAATAACAAATTCTTGCCCCCTCTCATTTTTGATTCTAGCTCCGCCCTGCCTCAGAGAGAAAGACACCAGGCCACCTCCTCCCCTCGCCACCAAAGCCGTCCAGAGGAAGCCACCCCACATCTGAGCTCCGCGGCGGGACATGGCACCAAGCAAACTTCTTATTGAAGAAGGCCTCACCGGAGTTGCCGACGATGACTAGCTTCCGTCATGAAAGCTTGACGAGGAGCACCTCCAGCAACCGCCTGATGCCGCATCGAAGCATCAGAACGAGTAGCCTCCAGAGGAAAGAGGAAACAACCTTATTTCGGAGGATGCCTGGCTCCATCTTCCACTCCAGCCACCACACCCTCCAGAAGAGCATGGCCGAGGGAACGACGAGGCAAAGGACGCGCCAGATCCAGCTGAAGAGATCTAGCAGCCTACCCCCATTCTCCACAAAGGGTAAACCTAAACGAAGACTAAGAGCATGTCCAGTCGCGTCCCCCAAAGCGTCGCCCAAACGGCGCCGGATTGAGCGTTTGGGGGACGTGTTTTGTTCGTGCCACGTTTGGGGGACGTCGCTCCCCAGCCAGATCCCCCAGACGCCGCCCCAAACTTTTTTTAAGGCTTTTTGAAAACACAACCATTTATCAAATATAGCATACAAATAAATATGTTAAATATGTTTGCGGAGATTGTTTTCCAATTAAAATACAACAAACAATAAAACAACTAAATAAATGTAATAAATTGGGCTAGATCAAAGTGCCGCGGCATTTCTTTTGATCCTCCACAAATGCTCAACGAGATCAGCTTGAAGTTGATCATGAACATTGCTGTCACGGATCTCTGCGTGCATGACGAGGAAATCAGCAACATGTCTCCTGGCATGATTCTTGCGGTCATCCTCGATGATCATGTTGTGCATGATCACACAAGCCTGCATCACCTCCCACATTTGGTCGTGAGACCAGCTTAGAGCAGGGTACCGGACAATTACAAATTAAGCTTGAAGCACACCAAATGCCCGCTCGACATCCTTCCTGCAAGCCTCCTATCGTGCAGCAAAGTGGGAATTCTTCAGACGTGATGGATTCAAGATTGTTTTGACAAAAATAGCCCATTGTGGATATATACTCCAGCCAGCATCGCCGGCGAGAGCAGCTCCGGCCCGGACCAGGTCGCACAGGTGGCGTGCAACGTGCAAGAGTGCTTAAATCGTGAAACGGTTGACCAGGTCGCACAGGTTGGCGTGCGAGGAGCCACCAGGCTGCATTGCCTCTGTGGCTTTGAGGGAGAGCTCGCGGACACGGCTCCGCATCTCCTGGCCCTCCTCTCCTCCGCAAAGCATGGTGGTGAGCGCCGCCTGAATCACCTCGCGGCGCACCGCCATGTCCGGCTCCTTTGGCCGGATGCTCAACCCGATCCCTAGTTCGTCCACCACCAGCTTCTCATTCACGGGCTGATCCGAGTCTAGCAAGCGAGGCCATGTCACCACAGGCTTGGCAGCCATTATGGTTTCCATGATGGAGTTCCACCCGCAGTGCGTGAGGAAGCAGCCCAGCGCTGCGTGTGAGAGGATCAGCAGCTGGGGCACCCAGCCTGTAACTATCCGGCCGTGGCCGGCAACACGCGCCTGGAGTTGACGCAGGGGCTCGCCCAGGTGGTCGGCCTTGTTGAAGACCCAGATGAAGGGGTAGCCTGAGGCCTCAAGCCCAAGCCCAAGCTCCAGGAGCTGCTCGGGTTCCATCGTAGGAGCTAGAGTCCCGAAGCTGACGTAGACGACGGAGCCGCCCTCCTTGCCATCGAGCCACCGCAGGTACTCGTCGGCATCGACGGTGGCGGCATCCCCTCTCGCCGTCTTCACCAGCCCGCCGCCGGCGCCGGTGAGCTGGTGGTGGAGCGATACCGGGCCGACAGTCCACACTTGTTTCCCGGAGGCCGCCGCGAAGCCGCGGACGTATTCTGGCTCCAACTCCAGGAACGTGGTGAGGATCATGCCGTCCACCTCAGCCTGCGCCCCGTATATCTCCTCGCGGACCGCCCGCCAGCATGGCTCGCTGAAGAAGCGTGCGGTGTGGTCCCTCGTGAGCTGGACCCTCTTCTTCCAGCCCGGCACCGGCACCATGACTGGCTCGTCGACTTGGTCGGCCTCGAGCTCGCACAGGGCGCTCAAGGCTGGGATGGCCAAGAAGCTGAGACGCGGAACCCCGAGGCTTGCGGCGAGCGCGCTCGTCCACGGGTGGCAGAAGTCGGACACGATGCAGGTCGCGCGCGGCGCGTGCGTGCGGAGGTGCTCCTCGACGGGTGCTTGGAGCAGCGCCACCGCCTGGAAGTATCCCACCACGCGCTCCGCCGAGATGTTGTCCATGTTGTCCGCCCCGTCCGATACATACTCCAGCGGGAACTCCAAGAGGCGGACCTCCAGGCCAGACTGCTCGATGCAGGGGCGGACCCTGGCCGCGGTGGCCGGCGTTGCGACGATGCTGCACAAGGCGCCGCGGGCGCACAGCAGCAACGCTGTGTCGATGGCCGGGATGATGTGACCCTGGGCCATGAGCGGGATGAAGACGAAGTGCGCCCGCTTGGCAGAGCTCTCTTCAGTCATTTTTGGTAGGAGGTAGCGATACGATTCGACGACTATCCTGCAACCAGTTGCTCCTTTAAGGAAAAGTCTAGCACACGTGTAGCGTGTTACACTCGTGGCCACGCCACAACTTCGCCGTCATGGGCACAACTGAAACCAACCGCACAACAAATCGTGCCTTATCTTCTCTCTCCCTTTTGGGTCCCTCTAGCACTATCTCAGTCAGCTGACACTCACCAATCTGATTATTTTTGCCGGAGTGGTGCACTTTTGTGACGGGATGGGCGGGGTCAGCCTTTTCTTCTCGCCACCTAGGGTTTCTGGGGTTGCGACCGCGAGCGACCAGGTGCCCTAACCGCCACCGCCACACCACAAGCCCACCTCCTGTGCCTCCCTTCCCTCGCCGTTGTAGATGGACGTCGCCCGGCAAAGCCTGGCCGGTGCCGGAGGTGGCGAGGCCCTCCTCTCCTCTTCGCTCGACGGACGGCGCGGGACACCTTATCTAGCGAGGGCGTGGTGCCCGGCAAGGTGCGTGGCCTGGGTGTGTGTCTCGAAGCTTTGGTTGGAGAGGATATGAAATTTTGGGACTTCTTTGTGTTTTCTGCTCTTGCCCGTAGTACCGGGGTGGCCAGCGGTAGTACCGCTACCGCTGCCCACACACGTGTACGCAGGAGCCAGAACCCAACTCACGGTACTGTTGCTGCTCACCTAGGGGCGGTAATACCGGGCCATGTACCGCTCCTGATACCACCCATAGGGGGTTACATATTTTGTACCTAGGTTGGTACCTGACTGGTGCTCAGCCCGGAACTACTTTTTAGACACCCTGTTGCGGGGCTCGCTGTAGTACCTGACAAGAGATTAACTTGTCAATGCCTACGGATTGTATACTTAGGGTTTGGTAGAAAGTAGAGGGTAAGTAGATCTCGAAGGTTCAGCCGAAAAGGTGCCCGACTAAGAAAATTAGGGTGTATGTTGACAATAGATTCGATGGATTTCCTCCCCACGACTCCCCTTTATATAGGAGGGAGAGCCAAGGGATTTCGTGCCGTACAAGTTACAAACTCTGGGAAGCTACCCGAGTCTTTCCCGTACAATTACATGACTCGTGATTCCTAATATAACTCTAGATTCCTTATTGATGTTCGCCGGGCTTCTGGGTCTTGAAAGCTTTGAGCCGTGGGCCTCCAGATATCCTCGGGTACCTTATTCGGCAGGCCCATTCGGGATGCCTATGTCAGTACCGGCTGCAGAGTTCTCAAGTACCATCACTATGGAAACGTGGTGCCGGTGGTAGAGGGACACCCAGGACACCGAACTCGCAGAACATGCTACGGTACCTCAATCGGTACTTGTACCGGTAGTTCCGCTCAACGAGTCCCACGTGCGACTTAAACCTAATGGTAACATCCGGGCCGGTGAAGCCTTTGTGGATGTTGGTTGGCCTTTGTGGCACCACAGCTCTCCAACGTAGACGTACTTCCATTTGGAAGGAAATACGGGGAACAAATCATCGTCTTGTGTCTCCATACGGTTACCTTGTTCCCTCTACCTTGCTTGTCTTGATACTTGTTTCACTTGTGTTTCTATATATTTGCATCGTATAGGTTTCTAATTCCATCTTGCTCATCTTTACCTTATTCAATAAAGCCCTAAAATTGAAACGACTTAAAACTTTAAGTAGCTCGTATTCACCCCCTCCCCCGCCCGCCTATAGCTAGTCCTATCGACCTTTCAGAAGGTGAGTGTGAGGCTTTTAAACATATTAAACAAAAACACTCAAATTAAACGGAAAATAAAACTTTCATTCAACTTTTATCATATACAATTAAAAAGTTAAATGAACAAACGGACTCCCTTTGGGGCTAGCCTCGACCAGGGGCGCGCGACGGGCTAGCCTTGTTGCCATTCGTCCCTTTGCTCATTGTGCCTTGATACCGACAAGTGTAGGGGATCCCTCAGATCTTCAAGTAAGTATTAGTATCGATCCCACGAAGATATGAAGGCTAAGTATTATATTCTTTCAAAGCAGGGTGTCACTTTTCTAATTATCTAGGCACTAAACAAACACAATAAACTAGGGTGGTTTCTTAGGAAAGTTTAAAACTCAAAGTAAAGATACAAGAAAGTAAATAATACGATATTAAAATAAAGTGCTGAAATTAAAGAGAGCTTTTCGTTGTTGCTGAGAAGTGGGTCAAAATGTAGACATGAGGTGACCAACGGGATGTTGCATGGATGAGATTGATCATATGATACAATATAAATAACACCATACTTGTGTAGGTGTGTTTTCCAGATATAATTGTGCCTACTAATGATGAGAATTTGCATAACATCTATTGTTATACCTGCCTATTTCGTTGGGCCAACTTGGAACTGCAGGTAATTAAGTTATACTTTTTGGAATAGCACGGAACAATGCATTAGCACTCTATGGACACACATGACCCTCAAACTATGACATATGCCCCTTATTTTCCCTAACTGTCACTTTGGGGTTCGCGGATTCAACATAATAACAGATAATATAATTTGCAGATAAATTCCAAACTCATATATATGATGAGAAACAAAAGTTCAGTAGTGAAATCATGTCACTCGGGCTCTAGTAACAACGATTAAACATAGCAAATGTGCATCAACACTCATACAAGAATATCTTCAAGACTAGGATATCAAATCTTAACATCTACTAGCTCCATCCGAAGGCTTATATTTTTTTTAGAAAGTCAAACTATGTCAAGTTTGACCAAGTTTTTATCAAAAATCATTAACGTGTAAAATACAAAATCAATATCATTAGATATATAATGAAATATACTTTCATATGATATCTACAAAATATCATATTTATCGATAGATTCTTCTAGAGGTTTGGTCAAACTTTACTTGGTTTGACTTTTAAAAATAAGCCTTAAGCCTTGAGATGGAGGTAGTATGCATTATTACATGTTCAATCTCATCCAATAACCTTACAACCCACACCTAGAGCAGGAATTACTCACGCATGGACATGGTTATGGAGATCTTGATGGAAAGGCTGATGAGGTGGCGCAACATTGTGGCTAGGAGGTTGTGGCTGTGAGGCGAGCAATGAAGGCGAGTATGAGGCTTATATAGTCAGTGACAATGCGGGAAGCACAAGGGGGAGAAGGGGAGAAGGGGAGTGCGGTGACCCAGCATACCACTGCATGGTGCGGTACGCAAGTCGTTGACATAACACAAGTGAAACACCGTTCCACTCATATTACATCCCTCAGAGTGGTACAACAGAAACATATGCAAGTCCAAGGCATGTCTATAGAAGGATACACGAACTGTTTACAGAAGATCAACATAGTCTCCTACTTTACAGTGAGGTAAAACTGCAAATAAAGCTTCAGAAGAACAACTCGTAATCTAACTTATTGCTAACTCTAGCTCTAGAGCTACTTGGCTTGCTATAGAACTCTAACTACTTAGGTGCTAGGATTTGGGAAAAGGTTCCCTTCTATTACTAGTCTAGGTTTTCACTCTAGCTGATGCAGAAGTTGACTCCATTGACTTCATTGATTGAGTTCTCCATATTGTTGCAGTTGACTCCTTTATCTTCGAGTTCCACGGCAGCTTCTCCTTCAGTGACTTTGATCTAAGAAGGGGGTTCAAAAGGGAGGGAATGAGTACGAGCGTACTCAGCAAGTTCATTATAGGAAATAGGTGTATCATGGACTAGCTACAGCCACAGACCAGAAAGTCATAGGCGAATGCATGTTTTCGTAAACATTTCTTCAAAAGGTTTATTTTATTCCGAAAACTATGCCCGTCAGTCTTCAGAGGTTGACCAGACTTCATGGAGTTCCTTTCCTGCCGCGTTCGTAGTTCCCTTCCTGGAATAGGGAGTGACAGCCACAATTTGATACACTTTGCAGAGGTACGTTACTTTTATCATAAGAGAACTTATCCTTGTTGTCAACCAGGCTTAAGTCTCCGTCACACTTCCTTGCCGCTAGGCCAGGTATAAGATCCAAGCCAATCATTTCCTTCTCCGCGACCCTGCATACCCACCCTTTTGTCTATCCGCACATCCCCGGTAGACATCTCCCGATCATACGACTTTACTCACGATGTGCTATGGACAATCCATCATAGAAGGTAGAGCGCTCTCATCCACAAGGATGGGGATTTAAAAGGATTCCCCAACCTATTGCAGTGTTCTCGCAACACCCAGCCAGACTCTATCAAGTCCGTTGATATGCAGAAGGAAAAAGATACAACTGACTTCCCCAGAGCCATTATAGATCTTATGGTTAACGCGATATGCACACCGCTAGAATCACTAGACGGCATTGGTGATTAGTCCTAGATGAGTAGTACCCTTGCAATGGAACCTCCACCAACAACACATACCATGGTTCCATTGCCCACCACATAGTCATATTCATAATTGTAAAGTAATGTTTTGATTTTCAATGCAAGAGTGATAAGTATAGTACTTTGCATATAGTTTGATAAAAATAATCAAATGACATGAGCAAGCGATGAACTTGCCTTTTTTGACAGCAAGATTATGCAGGCAAAAGCTTCGATACGTGATAACTCCAAGTTCTGAAATACCATCATCGTCCGGTAAGGACAATGTTTAAAGAACGTGCAAAGATGCTATAATGCACAGTATGAGATGCAATCGCTCTAAGCGTAACCTAACCCCGATGATTTAGGATTGGTGAGTTGTAAAGATTTCTTTAGGGTGTGTTGCACTTTTAGAATGGTTTCTAAAACAAGTTTCTTATTAGGGTTTGGTTAAATTAGTATCATAAACAAGTGATATAATGCATCATAACAATCATACACACAAAGGAATAGTGGTTGCATAACATGTAAAGATCAGTTGTCAGTTTTAAGTCCTATAGGGCATGGTTGATGTTTACTTCAAAAGAATAACTTTTGAAGAACATGTTTAATAAAGAACAAGGATTACTACAAATAGAAGCTATGCGCTTCTAAGGTTTACTAGGATTCACTAGTAGGTTCATTTAATTCACCAATTAGAGACTAGTTGGTTACTAAGTACGATGGGTCTATATGTAGCAAGTATTGGCATGTTTATTACTATGGTTGATCATAGAGTATCATATCAAAGGATGGTTATCAAGGTGGTGCCATGAGTTAAACATTAGGGTTTACTATAACTTCTCATTTGTTTCACTAAGTAATCAACAATGGGTTCCTAAACTAGGTGGTTCATTAATTATCTAGTAGGCACATGGTTTAGTGTAGCGCATCTAAAGTGAAGTACTACATAAGTTTTGCTACTTAAGGTTGATCCCAATGGTGTGGTATTAAGTAATGGTGATCAATGGTGCCAACATGAGGGTAACAAGTTAGGGTTTACACCTAGGTGGTACTAGTTGGTCATATAAGGTATTAGTCAAAAGTGAAAGCATGAAATGATAACTTAAATTGCATTTGAGTTGATAATATCTTAATAAAATATGAGCATGTTTTTATTTGCTTAGTCTAGATCAATAACTAAAGTTAAGTTCCTATGATCACATGTTATAAACCCCTAGGGTTTTAGACTTGAATTTTTTTTAGGGTTTTCACATAAAATAATAGGGTTAAGGTCTTTACTCATATTATAACTAGGGTTTCCAAGTTGTGATACCATTCTTCGAATAATAATTGGGTAATAAAGTTTAAGTTATTAATAACTTTGAAATAATAATATTAGTTTTTAACATTTTTCTATTTTTCTTATTATTTAAAGAAAATGATAAAGTGCAATTTAGGGTTTTTAAAATACCACTAATATTTAAGATAATGATAACATGATGAAAGCAAATTACTTTTAGTGTTTAATTTATTTCCTAAATGGATATTACTTATTTATGAAATTTAAATAATTATTGAATTTTAATGGTATTTAGGATAAAAGAAAAGGCATAATTAATAAAGGTTAAACAACTGAATTTTTGTTTTGACAAACATTTTCATACTATATTTTTACTGGCTAGAGTTTATTTTCTTGAGCATTTTGATATCTTATTTGCATTTGTCAGATTTGAAATGAATTTTATATATTTCTGCAAAGTTTCAGTATTTTCTGGAATTTAAAATAAAGGACAAATACTAAACATACCGGGCTAAACCTAACTATGGTCACTGACTGGTGGGGTCTGGTCCAGGTCAGCTGCCTCGTTGGAAGTTGACCAAGTCAAAGTGGTCAATGGGTCCCACTGCCACGTCGACATCATCGGCGGCTTGACACCGGCAAGTCAGAACGCGATGGCGAATCCGATTTCGAGCTCCCCGGGATGGTCTACTACATGTTTCTGGACCCCCTCGACCTGCTGAGCACGATGGTGGTGGTGGTTACTGAAATAATCACCAGAGCATCGCAGGAGAAGGCATATGCGGCGGCGCTGCTCCGGCCAAACGACTAACACGAGCTAGCGATGTTGGGGGATGACCCCCGGTATGCCAAAGGCATGCCAAACCGGATGGTTTGAGCCATCAAGATACCGGTTTAAAGTTTATTCCGGGCTGTGAAGCCAAGCGATTGGCTAAGTAAGTCTATACCGGTATCCCCAGGAGGGGTATGCCGGAAAGAGCTAAGAAGGTACCGGATTACCGGTAAGAGGTGCACTGTAGCACGTCGGCAAGACTGGTCAAAGATTCTCTCAAGAGCAAGAGGACAAGGATGAGCTAAGCAAAGTTGCTTTAAACGAAGCCCTGACGCCAAAGAGGAAGGTGACGTTGAAAGCATCCGGAGGACGTCAGCCTCCCTGATTAAAGAGATACCGGCGTCACCAGTGATTAAAGAGGCTTTGTAAAGTAGTTTGTCTAGTCAAAGATGCCATTAGGGTTTCTTAGGGTTTCTTCCCTTGTAAGCCACCCTCTCCCCTATATAAGGAGAGGGGGCACACCCGCGGGCATGAGGAGATAGAGGAGCTATTGTGTGCTATCTTGTATCCAAAAACCTGTAACCTTTTGTGATAAATGAATAGAGAGATCTGAAGGGGAGAAAGCTCTAGTGTCCTTCTTCTTCTACCCCTGGCCAAGGCCAAGTTCTTAGGAGATCCATCCAGAATCCATCCCATCCTTACCAAAACCCTCACCCTAATCCTCTAGCGCCCATTCGGCCCCAACTTAAGCCATCCTATGGCATCTGTCTGTTCACCACGACGACAGTTGGTGCCCACCGTGGGGCATGAAGCGGCGCTTGCTGGAGTTCATATTCGGGCGGGCATCCTCAACGTCTCCGGCGAGCGGGTGGTGTCTGCGCTCGTGCAGCGCATCTACTCGCTGGACTTCATCAACGACAACGCGGGCTGCTTCGCCAACGGCGGTGTTTTCCCCAAGAACGGCCGCGTCATCGAGTTCGGCAGTCACCGCGTCTACTTCGGCACCGTCCCTGTGCGCCAGCGCCTCTCGCCGGTGCTGGTGGCGCCGGACCCGCCGAGGTGGCTGTGCGCTGGCCGCGCCACTGGTAGCGTGGAGGTGATGATGGCAGGCGTGACTGACGCCGGCAAGGAGGTCGCGGCGGAAGGCGCAGGGCAAGCAAGGTCCACGCGCACGGCCAAGCCGCCAACCGAGCGCGACCAGGTGGTTGCAGGTACATCTGCACCGCCACCGGAGAATCCTCTCCATGCGGCGATGAACATGCTGGCGACGCCCCTGGCGCAGAACATCGATCCGGCAGTGGCTCAGGCGGAGCTGGAGGCGCAACAATAGAAGCTGCTCTCCGCAGGCGCGGACATCATCCGGGCGCAGCGCGAGCTGAACCTAACCCTACGTGAGTATAACGCTGCCCATGGCTTTGCTTCTGTTAGCGCTCAGGTTGCTAGGATGCCGGAAAACCGGCTTAAGGCTCGTAATCTAGATCAGGATTTGCGTAAGGAGATTCTTGCCGGCAAAAGTACATCTGCATCTCTGAGTATCATAGAAAACCTAAGTACAGTAGCCCGGATAAAAGCATAAAAGCTGCTAGGGCTGCTGTAGAGCTGTGCGATTCGCTTACCGGAGATGCCCTAGCCAAGCAACAAGAGCGAGTTAGGGAGTTGTTTGACATGATTCAAGAACAAAATGCTGAGCTTGCTAGAGCAAACAAAGCTGCGGCATCAAAATCTGTGCGTTCAACAAAGAATGCTGGTAGCAAGTCCCATGGGTGGGCATTGTCCCCCCATCCGGACAGAAGAAAAGAAAAAGAAATGAATGCGCAGCAGTTGACTGTGTACGATCCGGTTCATGCCGGAAAACAACAACCCGGGCAACACGATGCCGGTAGAAAAAGCCTAGGGGCAGATCGAGGCTACGCCAGAAGAGGCCATGCCGGAAACAATCATGCCGGTAGACATGAAACCGGGCAAAATTATCGAGCTGCAAGGGCATCGTACGAAGAAGAGGAATTGCCTCCACCAAGGTACCGGCAGACAAGGGCCGCGGTACCGGAACGTTACGATGAAGCTGATTCAACAACTGAAAAACTTACAGCCTACCGGAATCCATTGGGGGAACGTGTAGGAGAAAGATGCTTAACAGACCGGGATGCGAGGCACCGGCTGGACAGAGTGTATTTATCTGAAATGATCGAGGCAGAAGGTCCTCCTGGCCCAAAATGCTTTGGTCCAAGGATCATGAAAGAGGAACCACTGGTTCGCAACTTCCAGTTGCCCCGTGACACAAAGACATATGATGGCACCACTAAGCCGGAAGACTGGCTCGCGGATTACGTGACCGCGGTGTACGTCGCTGGCGGCGGAGGAACCGTAACTGGTGGAGGAAACCGGCGTTGGGCCGTGAGAATTGTACCATCATTCCTGGTAGGACCGGCACGTATCTGGTTAAACAACTTTCCGGCAGGAAGCATAAATGGTTGGTTGGAGTTTGAGGAAGCATTTGTGAGTAACTTCAGCAGTACATACCGGAGGCCAAACAGGCCGCAGCAGCTCGCTTTGTGCGTACAGCGCCCAAATGAAATAGACCGGGATTAGCTGACCCGGTGGAATTCCACAAGAAACTCCTGTGAAGGGGTGATTGAGGCGCAAGCCATTGCTTGATTTTGCAATGGATGCCGGAGAGGTTCACCGTTGTGGCAAAAGCTGCAGCGAAACATGCCGGTAACTCTGGCAGAGATGATACGTGTGGCAGATAGCTACGCATTGGGAGACCCAATGCAACCGGCAGTGCAAGCCGATCCGGCGCAAACAAGCCAACCGCGCCAAGATCAATACCGGGATAACCGGCACAACAAAAGAAGGGAAGATTTTCCGGATCGAAGGTATGGTCCGCAGCAAGTAGCCGCGGTGCAAGATAATTCTGGCGCCAGTGGAAGCCAAAGGCAAAAAACCGGATCGCAACCCTGGGCGGGTCCTAAAAAACAATGGGTTGAAAAGAAACCATGGGGAGAGAAAAATAATTGGCAAGACAGTACAAGATACACCATGGAATCAGCAATGGAGCAACCATGCCGATTTCACACTCAAAATCCGGCAAGGCCGGCTAATCATTTGACAAAAAGACTATTCCTGGATCAAATACTTGATGTTGAAAGGTGCGGTAAAAGATGCGCAAGCACAAGGATGTTCTACGATACTCCCACCCTCGCAAGACATGTTGCGGCAACAACTGCCACCACCACCACCGCTTACCAGAGCCAACGCTGTACCGGTACAGCAGCACCAGCAAGTTCATCAGGTGGAGGATGGCAATGACCAACCGCCACCGCCGGCACCTTTAGGGCGGAACGTTTACAAGGACCCGCACCTGTGTTGTGTTTTGTTCGTTACTGAGCCAACCGACAGGCAAAGCATGCATCGTCGTTCCATGGAGGTGGACGCGGTGATGCCGGCAGTTCCAAAATATATGTTGTGGTCAGATCAGGAAATTACCTGGTCGTTTAAGGATCACCCAAAAATAATGCCAAATCCGGGTGGTTATGCTCTTGTTGTGGACCCAATCATGCATGGGCCAACGACTCGAGTCAAGTTCAGCAAAGTGCTGATAGACAATGGAAGCATCATAAATATTATGTACCGGCATGTAACGGCCCCGGGTAGTACCCCATATTAGATTTGTTTGTACCTTCCTTTTATGCATCATCATGCATCATATCATCCATGTTTTACTAAATAAAATTATTTTATAAAGCTAAACTATTTTGTTTTCTCTCCCTCCACCTGCATTCAAAATCCAAATTTTCTAGAACTATTTTGAAATCAGTTTGGAAAACAAAAGAGGAAGAGTTTTTCAAAATAAAAGAGAAACCCAACCTCTCTTCTCTCCTGGGCCCCTCTCCCTCTGGCCCACCTCTCTCCTCCCTCTTTCCCAACCCAGCCGCAGCTCCTCCTCCTCTATCCGGCCCAGCCCAAACCGGGCCGTACCCCTTCACCACGGTCCCCCTCCCCTTTTTCTTTTTCTTTCCGTCGTCTTCTTCCAGAGAGAACACGAGAAGGACGTGAGCCCCCTCCTGTCGCTGTCCTCCACCACCGAGCGCCACCGAACCCCACCTGCTCCTCCTCCTTACCCTCCCACCTGCTCCCTCCTTTCTTTCCCCTCGCGCACGTCTCTCTCGCCTCCCTTTTCCTTCCTCTGCAAGAGAAGCGAGAAGGAGAAGAAACCCCTGCCACCGTCCTCTCCCTCATGGCGCGGCCGCGTTAGACCCTCCCCTTCCAATCTGAGGCCACCCCTGGCACCGCCTCGCCGCGCTGATCGTCTCCGTCAAAGGAATCGACCCGAGGCGCCTTCTTCCCCCCTCGTTTTCGCCGATTCTTCCTCGGCGTCTGCAAGCTCCGGCGCCGATTCCGGCCGCCGTGGTCTTCCTCCGCCTTCTTCGACCTCGCCATCGTCTTCGCGGTAAATTTCCGCACCTCCTCGACCTCCTCTCCTTCCATTGCCTCTAGTTTCCCCCATTCACCTTGAGGCCGGCTTCCATCCGCCGCAGGTCCTCACCACCACCGGCGCTCCAACGACCTCCCCCTGGCGGCGCCCCTCCTTTTCTGGTTCAGCGCATCGAGGCGCACCCGACGCCCCCTCACTCGCCTCCGGGGACGCTCCACATCGCCCGCTCTCTTCATCGCCGGCCGCGGTGACCACCCCGCATGCGACGCGAGCGGCATCGACCGTCATCGAACACCTCCTGGGCGTGCGGGCAAGGTTGCCACGTCGACCGCCACCTCAGCACCGTGGACCCTTCTTGTCAGTGACCGTGGCTAGCTACCCCTGGGTGAGTTTTCCCCCCCAGATCCAGATCTCGTCGTCTTTGCATCAAGCCCCCTGGCCTCTTTTGATTCTAACCCGCGGTCCAATCTTTTCTGGAAAACCCCCTGCAGGATCATGTTTCTAACCCGCAGTCCAGTCAGCACCTGGCCCGCGTGTCAGCCGTGCGGCTAGCTTCCCCTGCGGTATAAAACCATTTTCCCTTTTACTGTTTTTCTGAAAATTGTTGAAACTGCTTTTATCTTGCAAAAATCATATCTTCCAAACCGTGTATCGAAATGAAAAGTGTTTTATATGAAAATTGATCAGAAAAACATAAGGAACATGAATATGCTATCCATTCATCTGTTTGCATCTCGCATCATGTCACGCGTTCATAGTTGTGCATTTCCACCTCACATATATGCGGAGCATTTTGGTTTTCCAACTAGGGTTTCCCCGCTCCGTTTAATTTTGAAGTAGCACACCCCTGCCATGATATGCCATGCTAATCAACACTTAAATTTGTCGGTAGAAAATGCAACTCCAACCTAATTTGCTTGTCCGGGGTTTCGACTCCGCTTAAATTGGATAAGTGCATCGCATCATATCTGCCATGTCATGCATGTCTGCATTTGATCATGCTGGTTCTTCTTCCGTAGTAGTAAGTCTTGCACCCGTTGTTTGTCCAGCATTTGCTTCTTCTCGGATAGGATCGCGAAGTGGTGATGTGAGATACGACGAGTTCTCCCACAAGTTCTTCTGCAGATTTTCACAGACGAGCCCTCTCTCTTCACCTATTTACTCTCTCCCTCGCCCTGCTATCCTTATGTTGCGATTCTTTATCGAGTCACGTGTCCTATTCCACTTGTTTACTATATTAATCCTATATGCACCACTCCTTATCCATAGCCGTTGCTTGATGTTTGAGCCTTGCGAGTCGTAGGCGTGTTTAGGCTCTGTTGTTTATCTCGATCTGTTATCGGGATATGTTGGGTTGTTGGGAGGTTATCACATGCTATATCAGTTGATGGAGATACACATGCTTTACTTATTTGTTAACAACTAAAATTGTAAGCGAGAGGCATCCGTGAGCCCCTTTGCGAAAGCATATGAACTTTGACTCGCTAATGTCCCCTAGGACCCGAGTTCTTGTTATACTGTTCCGAGATTGAGCGCTCTACCCATGCGTGGGGACGATTATCGGGACCCCCTCACCCATTACCTTTTCTCAAGTCAGTTGAAAAGGGGGCCACAACCTTGGTTTTATTTGGCGCATGCATGTTTATATACTTGTTGCCTTCGGGTGTTTACTTCCTGTTGCCTTCGGGTGGTTTATTTCATGTCTGCATCGCATAATTGCTAGACGACTTATCTAGTGCTTGGCCGTTAGTGCCCGCCTAGACGCCTACGCAACCTCTGGGTCCGTCTCGGAGTACGGCCGGACTTCGTCACGGGTAGCTTAGTTGGCTGGCCCCCCTAGACTTTCTTGTTGAACTGGGAACGGTCTTGTTGTGAGACATCCACCTGTCGTAAGTGGGTCGAGCATGCGTATGGTTACATTTGGGCAACCCCTGCGGGGTGTACATCTTATCGATAAGCCGTGTCCGCGGTTATGGACGACTTGGAGCTGTATGACTTGATCATAGAACAACTTACACCTTTATGTTGATGCTAATAATTTGCTAATAACTTGCGTAGTAATATAGCATTATTACAATGGCTACCTAATAAAACTTGTCCACCGTTGAGTGCCTTTTACATTGCCTCTTCGCTTTGTTGAAGGGGATATGTGTAATCGGTTGGGTTATGTTTGTGTAGTATTTTACCTGTTACCTTATGCGCTCTCTTATCTTATCTGAGTAGACGGATGGTGTAGTGTGTCTCTATTGGTTATAGTTTTGCTGCCGCTAAACCTACCATATAGCCCCAGGCGATATATATATATATACTCGCTCGGCGAGCATAGCCATTTCTAGTCTCGCTAAGTACGTGCCGGAGTTCGTTCCTTGGTACTTACTCTCGCCTTTTCCCTTTCTCTTTTCCTTCCTCCCTTTTGTCGGCAACCGATGGCCCGACTTTGACAGGTACGAGATGACGACGTTAGCAAGGTTACCCTTCCGGCTTGGCACTGGGCGGGGTTATGGACGCCACTGGTTATCTTCGGGACTCTTAGTCCAATTTGTATCTTGTCCGTACTCGGACATATTTGATCTTCTGTATGATTTGGGTCTTTGTATTGTATATCTGTATCTTGACTCGTTGGAGTCGTTGTTGTAATATATGTCTCTTGTGGGCTCTATTGTAATCCTGTTGTAATGTTACCGCTCGTGTTAATTCCTCTGGCATCACGTGTGTGATTCTTCACGCACGTCGTGTCGGAGGGCGTCTCAGAATCGATATCATGCGGATTTTGGCGGGATCGCTGGAATCCTCATGGTACCGGTTCCGGGGCGTCACAAGTTGGTATCAGAGCCCAGGTTGACGGTACCCCACTATTCCAGCCTGTAGGATAACCTCGCCAACGGACGTTAGTGTCAAAACTATTTTCTAAACTCGTTGGATAGATCTGATTAGCTCTGTTTTTCTCCTTATCTATATTCTTTCTCCTCTTATCTTTGCGAGTTTTGAGTCTTCTCTCTTATCTGCTTCTCCGAGTCTTAGGTTCCGACGTGGGTTGGACGATCTATACCTTCACCTATTAGGACCGATCTCTGAATTTTTCTGACAGAAGAACATCACCGGCGGCTAACCTTCGTCTTCTCCATTGATGTCATCTATGCCTCTCTGATCTTTCTACAATTCTTTGTTCTTTGGCTCCGCCGAATCTTCGCTGACAATGCTGGTCGAGATCGTCAATCTGTATTCCTGGAGATGGTTGCACGATTCTCTTATTCATGTACAGAGTAATACTTTGAGTGCGGGATGGAGTCGCGACCATACCGACTACTCTTATTATTCGCTCATGTTACTTGAATGGGTGGATCAATGTGATTCTTACTCCTTCCATCTTTGTGTACGGCGCCTAATCATCTGCGACCGAGGCTTCCGACAGAAGTGCATCATCGTGACCGGAACAACAACTTCTTGTTGGTGGTGTCGACCGCCCAAGCTGGAGCAAGACTTCTTGTTAGTGGTGTCGAGGAGATCAACACGTCGCCTGAAGACCCGATAGTTCACCTCTCTCCCCCGTACCTTGAGGTGGGATCTCGGGGCGCGATCCCTTGTTAGTGGTGTCGATTGTAACGGCCCCGGGTAGTACCCCATATTAGATTTGTTTGTACCTTCCTTTTATGCATCATCATGCATCATATCATCCATGTTTTACTAAATAAAATTATTTTATAAAGCTAAACTATTTTGTTTTCTCTCCCTCCACCTGCATTCAAAATCCAAATTTTCTAGAACTATTTTGAAATCAGTTTGGAAAACAAAAGAGGAAGAGTTTTTCAAAATAAAAGAGAAACCCAACCTCTCTTCTCTCCTGGGCCCCTCTCCCTCTGGCCCACCTCTCTCCTCCCTCTTTCCCAGCCCAGCCGCAGCTCCTCCTCCTCTATCCGGCCCAGCCCAAACCGGGCCGTACCCCTTCGCCACGGTCCCCCTCCCCTTTTTCTTTTTCTTTCCGTCGTCTTCTTCCAGAGAGAACACGAGAAGGATGTGAGCCCCCTCTTGTCGCTGTCCTCCACCACCGAGCGCCACCGAACCCCACCTGCTCCTCCTCCTTATCCTCCCACCTGCTCCCTCCTTTCTTTCCCCTCGCACACGTCTCTCTCGCCTCCCTTTTCCTTCCTCTGCAAGAGAAGCGAGAAGGAGAAGAAACCCCTGCCGCCGTCCTCTCCCTCATGGTGCGGCCGCGTTAGACCCTCCCCTTCCAATCTGAGGCCACCCCTGGCACCGCCTCGCCGCGCTGATCGTCTCCGTCAAAGGAATCGACCCGAGGCGCCTTCTTCCCCCCTCGTTTTCGCCGATTCTTCCTCGGCGTCTGCAAGCTCCGGCGCCGATTCCGGCCGCCGTGGTCTTCCTCCGCCTTCTTCGACCTCGCCATCATCTTCGCGGTAAATTTCCGCACCTCCTCGACCTCCTCTCCTTCCGTTGCCTCTAGTTTCCCCCATTCACCTTGAGGCCGGCTTCCATCCGCCGCAGGTCCTCACCACCACCGGCGCTCCGACGACCTCCCCCTGGCGGCGCCCCTCCTTTTCTGGTTCAGCGCATCGAGGCGCACCCGACGCCCCCTCACTCGCCTCCGGGGACGCTCCACATCGCCCGCTCTCTTCATCGCCGGCCGCGGTGACCACCCCGCATGCGACGCGAGCGGCATCGACCGTCATCGAACACCTCCTGGGCGTGCGGGCAAGGTTGCCACGTCGACCGCCACCTCAGCACCGTGGACCCTTCTTGTCAGTGACCGTGGCTAGCTACCCCTGGGTGATTTTCCCCCCCCAGATCCAGATCTCGTCGTCTTTGCATCAAGCCCCCTGGCCTCTTTTGATTCTAACCCGCGGTCCAATCTTTTCTGGAAAACCCCCTGCAGGATCCTGTTTCTGACCCGCAGTCCAGTCAGCACCTGGCCCGCGTGTCATCCGTGCGGCTAGCTTCCCCTGCGGTATAAAACCATTTTCCCTTTTACTGTTTTTCTGAAAATTGCTGAAACTGCTTTTATCTTGCAAAAATCATATCTTCCAAACCGTGTATCGAAATGAAAAGTGTTTTATATGAAAATTGATCAGAAAAACATAAGGAACATGAATATGCTATCCATTCATCTGTTTGCATCTCGCATCATGTCGCGCGTTCATAGTTGTGCATTTCCACCTCACATATATGCGGAGCATTTTGGTTTTCCAAATAGGGTTTCCCCGCTCCGTTTAATTTTGAAGTAGCACACCCCTGCCATGATATGCCATGATAATCAACGCTTAAATTTGTCGGTAGAAAATGCAACTCCAACCTAATTTGCTTGTCCGGGGTTTCGACTCCGCTTAAATTGGATAAGTGCATCGCATCATATCTGCCATGTCATGCATGTCTGCATTTGATCATGCTGGTTCTTCTTCCGTAGTAGTAAGACTTGCACCCGTTGTTTGTCCAGCATTTGCTTCTTCTCGGATAGGATCGCGAAGTGGTGATGTGAGATACGACGAGTTCTCCCACAAGTTCTTCTGCAGCTTTTCACAGGCGAGCCCTCTCTCTTCACCTATTTACTCTCTCCCTCGCCCTGCTATCCTTATGTTGCGATTCTTTATCGAGTCACGTGTCCTATTCCACTTGTTTACTATATTAATCCTATATGCACCACTCCTTATCCATAGCCGTTGCTTGATGTTTGAGCCTTGCGAGTCGTAGGCGTGTTTAGGCTCTGTTGTTTATCTCGATCTGTTATCGGGATATGTTGGGTTGTTGGGAGGTTATCACATGCTATATCGAGTTGTTGGAGATACACATGCTTTACTTATTTGTTAACAACTAAAATTGTAAGCGAGAGGCATCCGTGAGCCCCTTTGCGAAAGCATAGGAACTTTGACTCGCTAATGTCCCCTAGGACCCGAATTCTTATTATCTGTTCCGAGATTGAGCGCTCTACCCATGCGTGGGGACGATTATCGGGACCCCCCTCACCCATTACCTATTCTCAAGTCTGTTGAAAAGGGGGCCATAACCTTGGTTTTATTTCGCGCATGCATGTTTATATATTGTTGCATTCGGGTGTTTACTTCCTGTTGCCTTCGGGTGGTTTATTTCTGTACTGCATTGCATAATTGCTAGACGACTTATCTAGTGCTTGGCCGTTAGTGCCCGCCTAGACGCCTACGCAACCTCTGGGTCCGTCTCGGAGTACGGCCGGACTTCGTCACGGGTAGCTTAGTTGGGTGGCCCCCCTAGACTTTCTTGTTGAGCTGGGAACGGTCTTGTTGTGAGACATCCACCTGTCGTAAGTGGGTCGAGCATGCGTATGGTTACATTTGGGCAACCCCTGCAGGGTGTACATCTTATCGATAAGCCGTGTCCGCGGTTATGGACGACTTGGAGCTGTATGACTTGATCATAGAACAACTTACACCTTTATGTTGATGCTAATAATTTGCTAATAACTTGCGTAGTAATATAGCATTATTACAATGGCTACCTAATAAAACTTGTCCACCGTTGAGTGCCTTTTACATTGCCTCTTCGCTTTGTTGAAGGGGATATGTGTAATCGGTTGGGTTATGTTTGTGTAGTATTTTACCTGTTGCCTTATGCGCTCTCTTATCTTATCTGAGTAGACGGATGTTGTAGTGTGTCTCTATTGGTTATAGTTTTGCTGCCGCTAAACCTACCATATAGCCCCAGGCGATATATATATATACTCGCTCGGCGAGCATAGCCATTTCTAGTCTCGCTAAGTACGTGCCGGAGTTCGTTCCTTGGTACTTACTCTCGCCTTTTCCCATTCTCTTTTCCTTCCTCCCTTTTGTCGGCAACCGATGGCCCGACTTTGACAGGTACGAGATGACGACGTTAGCAAGGTTACCCTTCCGGCTTGGCCTGGGCAGGGTTATGGACGCCACTGGTTATCTTCAGGACTCTTAGTCCAATTTGTATCTTGTCCGTACTCGGACATATTTGATCTTCTGTATGATTTGGGTCTTTGTATTGTATATCTGTATCTTGACTCGTTGGAGTCGTTGTTGTAATATATGTCTCTTGTGGGCTCTATTGTAATCCTGTTGTAATGTTACCGCTCGTGTTAATTCCTCTGGCATCACGTGTGTGATTCTTCACGCACGTCGTGTCGGAGGGCGTCTCAGAATCGATATCATGCGGATTTTGGCGGGATCGCTGGAATCCTCATGGTACCGGTTCCGGGGCGTCACACGGCACACCATGCATACGCTGGGCATAACAGAGAACATGCTACAGCCAACTCGCACAACATTCCACGGAATCATTCCGGGCCTGTCCTGCGCGCCAGTGGGAAAAGTCTGGGTGGATGTATCATTCGGTGGACGTGACAATTGCAGGGTTGAAAACATTGAGTTCGAAGTGGTGGACCTAGACAGTCCTTATCATGCACTGCTGGGGAGACCGGCATTGGCAGCGTTCATGGCCACAACTCATACGGCGTATCTCAAGATGAAGATGCCTCACCTCGTGGACCCTTAACTGTGGTGGGAACTTACAAAGTCTCACTCGAAACCGCATCCGCCGGATCAAACCTGGCAGAATCGCTGGTGATCGCAGAGGAAAAAAGAAGGATGCAAACTGCGGTTGCGCTGGCTCAGTCCTCACAATTGAGCTTAGCGGCAATGAGTGGCAACTTGGGCACACCGGCATTCAAGCCGACAAAAGAAACAAAAGACATCGTGTTGGACCCAGCTTACCCGGAGCGTACCGTTCGTATCGGGGCCGGCTTGAATGAGGCATAGGAAAGCGCGCTCGTCAGCTTCCTCCGTGAGAATCGGAATATCTTTGTCTGGTTTATTGATGATTTGGTAGGTGTTCCGAGGGAGCTGGCTGAGCACTCTTTGAATGTCCGGAAGGATGCTAAGCCGGTGTGACAGCCTTTACGCCGGTTCGCTGAAGATAGGAGAAAAATCATTGGAGAAGAAGTGACAAAGTTGTTGGTTGCCGGTTTCATCGTGGAGGTGCTGCATACCGAGTGGCTAGCCAATCCGGTGCTGGTCGAGAAGAAAAAAGAGGAGGAACCCAAAGCTCCAAAGGTGTGGTGCATGTGCATCGACTACACCAACCTGAACAAGGCTTGCCCGAAAGATCCTTTCCCTTTACCCCGTATCGATCAAGTGATTGATTCCACCGCTGGTTGTGAGTTGTTGTCTTTCCTGGATGCTCATTCCGGTTTCCACCAGATTCCCCTGAAAAAGGAAGATCAAATAAAAATTGCGTTCATTACCCCGCACGGGGCTTATTGCTATGTCACCATGCCTTTCGGTTTGCGCAACGCTGGTGCAACGTACCAGCGCTGTATGCAAAAATGCTTGTTTGATCAAATTGGAAAAAATGTGCAAGTCTATGTGGACGATGTCGTGATAAAAACTAAGGTAAAAGAAACCTTGATCGATGATCTCCGGCAAACATTTGATAACTTAAGAAGGTTCCGGATGAAACTCAATCCGGCAAAATGCACCTTGGGTGTCCCTGCCGGCAAACTGCTTGGCTTTCTTGTATCAAGCCGGGGCATTGAGGTAAATCCGGTAAAAATCCGGGCCATCGAAAGAATGACTATACCACACGATCTCAAGGACGTGCAGAAATTCACCGGAAGCTTGGCATCGCTAAGCCGGTTCATAAGCAGATTGGGAGAAAAGGCTTTGTCGCTCTATGCTTTGATGAAAAAATCTGATACTTTCGTCTGGACCCCTCAGGCAGACGCATCATTTAGAGAGCTAAAAACGATGCTAGCCACTGCACCGGTGTTGGCTTCACCTTTGGAAAGGGAGCCCATGTTGTTATACATAGCAGCAACCAACCGGGTTGTGAGTGTCGTGGTTGTGGTGGAAAGAGAAGAGGAAGGAAAAACCGTGCAGAGACCGGTATACTACCTGAGCGAGGTGCTCTCCCTCTCAAAACAGAACTACCCCCACTTCCAGAAAATGACCTATGGCGTGTTCATGGCCGCCACGAAGCTTAAGCATTACTTTGAGGAACACCCCATGAAGGTAGTGAGTGAAGCACCCATTTCAGATATCATGTGCAAGAAAGACGCTAGCGGCAGGATTGCAAAATGGGCAATTCAGATATCACCGTACGTACCGGTATACGAAAGAAGAGATGCCATAAAATCGCAAGCCTTGGCTGATTTCCTGGTTGATTGGGCGGAAAGACAAGCCGCCGGAACAAAAAATAGAGTACTGGAAGATGCACTTTGATGGATCCAAACTCAAAGAGGGTCTGGGTGCCGGTGTGGTGCTCACCTCACCAAAAGGAGATCATCTCCGGTATGTTTTGCAAGTGCATTTCAGGGCATCAAACAATGTCGCTGAATACGAGGCTTTGATCCATGGACTTAAGGTCGCAAAAGAAATCGGAGCACACCGGATAATTTGTTACGGTGATTCAGATCTTGTGGTGCAACAATGTTCCGGAGATTGGAACGCAAAAGATGCCAACATGGCGTCATACCGGTTTCACGTGCGAAAGATTGCCGGCTTCTTCGAAGGGTGTGAGTTCCACCATGTGCCACGAGCGGAAAATGAAGCCGCGGATGCTTTGTCCAAGCTGGGCTCATCTAGGCAGGAAATTCCTCCCGGAATAGCCTTGGCACACTTAAGGGTACCATCGATCAAACCAAGTCCAGAATTGGAGTCAATTTTCGTACCGGAATCACACGCGGTACCAATGGAAATTGATGAAGGAAACACAGGGACTGTTCCGGCAAACTCGAGGACTGTTCCGGTAGACTCGGGGACTGCGGCGTCCATACCGGAGGAAGCAATGCTAGTGGATAGCATGGAGATAGACGTACCGGTGTTTCTGGTTCGAGAAGCACCATCTTGGGTTAAACCTATTAAGGAATTCCTGATCAACGGCACCTTGCCGGTTGACGAAAATGAATCAAGAAGGATCCAGCGGAGGTCCAAAGCATACACCATCATCAATGGTGAAGTGTACAAGAGAAGTGTTACCGGTTTCCTCCTAAGGTGTGTGGAACCGGAAGAGGGAAAAGAAATGCTCGTGGAGATTCACCAAGGGGAATGTGGGCATCACGCCTCATCAAGGGCGCTGGTAGCAAAAGTATTCCGGCATGGGTTCTACTGGCCCACTGCTTTGGAAAATGCTGAGGATTTGGTACGAAAATGCAACGGGTGCCAGAGGTACGCCAAGCAAAATCATACCCCAGCATCCGGTTTGAAAACCATACCATTAACTTGGCCGTTTGCTGTTTGGTGCCTTGACATGGTTGGCCCATTCAAAACGGCAAGGGGAAGCATGACCCACATCTTGGTAATGGTGGATAAGTTCACCCAGTGGCTGGAGGTAAAACCTATCGCAAAGTGTGATGGGCATACGACGGTGAAATTCTTAAAAGTTGTGATCCTGCGGTATGGATACCCGCATAGCATCATCACTGATAACGGCTCAAACTTTTCCCAAGGTGAATTCAAACGATTCTGTGAGGATAACAATATCCGGTTGGATTTGTGCTCGGTGGTACACCCGCAAGGCAATGGCCAGGTGGAAAGAACAAATGCGATGGTACTTTCCGGCATAAAACCAAGGCTCATTAAACCACTCGAAAAGACACCGGGCTGTTGGCTTGATGAACTGCCATCAGTGTTGTGGAGCATAAGAACGACTCCGAACCGGTCTACCGGATACACTCCATTCTTCATGGTTTATGGGGCAGAGGCGGTGATACCAACTGATATTCTCCATGATTCACCAAGGATTCAGATCTATACCGAAGAAGAGGTAAAAGAGGCCCGATAAAATGATGTGGCCTTGCTAGAAGAAGCAAGAGAGTTGGCTTTGGCAAGAACGGCCATTTACCAGCAGAACCTCAGACGCTATCATAGCCGGAAGGTTAACCCGAGGGTGTTCCGGGAAGGGGATCTGGTGTTACGCCTAGTGCAGCGCACTGAGGGACGCCACAAGCTTTCACCTCCATGGGAAGGGCCATTCATTGTGAGCAAGGCTCTGCACAATGATGCCTATTACTCGATGCACAGGAATCAAAGAAGGGAAAGGCGGACAAATCCGGAGATGAGACCAAGCGTCCGTGGAACATAGCTTTGTTGCGTCCTTTCTACTCCTGAAGTGTTGGTGTAAGAAGTTCCTTTTTTTGTACCTTATTTGCTACGAATAAAAGATGTCGGAACCTCGAATGAATCTCGGGGACTGCCCCTACTGAAATTGCATGCAATATGTTTATTTTTCAGTTTACCGGTTGCTTGTTGAACATTTTTTCTTTCCGGTTTAGTAACGTGCTAAACCTACCGGAGTCTTCGACTCTGCTGCTATCCGCAACCCGGCTTCATGGCAAGCAAGATAAACCGGTATGAATTAAGCACGTGAACCACGAAAAGAGGGAGTGGGAACAAACAATCTGGAAAAGTTTAACTAACCCCGGTTATACCGGTTTTTTGTGAAAATTTTGAGTTATTTCTAAGTTCAAGAAAGTGTTCGCTTGGCAAAAGAACTTTGTAACTCATACGCCAAAACACCCAAAGAGGTAGGCAGAGGCAAAGCAAAAGAACCAAGTGTGCATCAGATTGGATGCGGAAACAATTCCGGAATCTTCACAGTGCAATAAAAAAGCAAACAATGAGTAAAACGCTAAACAAGCATACAAACTTTACTTGATAAGATACCGATATAACATACTGGCATGAAGTGTTGTACCATAGTCAAAATGCTAAGTGTTATCTTACATCTTAAACCCCGGCATACCGGGGTAGAATTTAACGAACTTGAGTTTTGAGACAATCAGGGGGCAACGCATGTAAGCTGGGAGATACTCAGGCAACAGGAGGCTGCGCGCCGGCCTCAGGAGCTTCCGGGGGAGCGTCGCCTTCGCCAGCCTCTTCATCCTCCTCGTCCCCGACTTCTTCCTCGTCAGAGAGTGCGTCCTTGACGTCGGGAGGAGGAGGGATGAAGATGTGCACATGGGCGAATTCTGCTATCCGGTAGGCGCGGTCCTGGCGCTTGGCGGTGCGGGCTGGATCCGTGTCGGTGGGAGAATCGCCGCGGAGGCTATGGAAAGCATCCAAATCCAAGTCATCATACCAGGAGCAGGCGATGCGCAGCGCCGCATCTGCTCCGGCACGAGCCGCTGAACACTTCCACTCACGGATCATCCGGCCGGCGTCCTTCAGGCGGTTGGCGGTGAGCATGACGTTGGCAGGCACCGGTTCCTCAGGCCACAGCACTTTACAGATTTGGATAGCAACATCCGGAAGATCAGCAAGATGCCGGTCCACGGAGCGCATGTGCTGGACCCGGGCGGAGAGCGCAACCAGATGGTCATATGGATCCCAGGGCGCATCCGGATTGGCCATTTCTTGCTCCGCCCTACGTTCCGCCACCTTGTTGTGCGCATGCGCCTGGGAGTCCGGAAAGAGCCCTACAAGAAAAAGAAAAAAGATAAGGACATGATACCGGAAGGTGTAAGCTTATAAGCGAAAAAGGGGAAAGAAAAGAAACTTACTGAGGGCAAGCGCGTCAGTTTGCACAACCAACCGGTCGTACTCCTTTTGCTCCGCCTCTAGGAGGGTGATCCTGTCTTGGGCCGCTTTCCGAGCCCCGCTCTCCTCCTCCAGCTCAGCCCGCAGCACCGCGGTGGAATCGGTGCACTCCTTTAGAGTCTCGTCCAGCTTGGCCTCGGCTGCGGCCTTGGCCTCCTTCCGCTCCCGGTCATGCCGGAGCTCAGCCTCCACCAGCTCCTCCTTCAGCTCACCTACAAGGCTCTTAACCGTGTGGTGTTCCGCGGCCAGCTGCTCCTTTTCAGCTGGAATCCGAAAAAGAAGTGTTAACAAAAGATAACCGGTAGGATGAAGAGAAACAATTCAACCGGAAAAGGAAAAAGTACCTTGAAGAGTGGCGAGCTGAGTTTTGAGGGCTTCGATGGAGGCTTCCGGAACAGCTGCTATGCAAAGAATTTATAAGTAATAAAGGGAAAAAAAGCAACTGGTGAAAAGAAGCCGGAGGTACAAGAACTGACCTTGGCAATGGCTGTGAGCCTCAGCGAGGTCCCGGTGCTCCCACAGAAGCTCCTCAAAGAGGCGCTTCCGGGCGTCCGCCGTGCTCTGGTCAAGTAAAAAATGACGGTAAAAAGATGCCAGTTTTTTATGTTTTTAAGAAAGTTTCGCGCTAAGAGCTATGCTCTCAACCCGAAGCTCGGGGACTGGGAAGATATACATAATCTTGAAAGAATGAAAACCAGCATGGATTTAAAGAACTTTGAAGTTTTATGCAACTTACCACAACGTTGTTGGTAGCGTCGTGCCACGCGTTGTCAAATTCTTTGACCGCGCGCCGCAGCCGGCTGAAGTGCTGTCCGGTGCTCCGGGGGCCGGCGGGATCGATTGTCGGCAGCTTGTCCTTCCCCAGGCCGCGCGTCGCTGGGAACAGATCCGCTTGATTCCACTTCTCAGCGTAATCAAGGAGATGCCCCAGGTCGGCTCCTCCGCGGGTGAGCTCCGTGATTCGGCCCAGCTGAGCTGAAGCCGTTTCTCCGGCCACGATAGCGGCGCGACCGGCGTGCAGTGTAAGGGACTGCGGGCTGGAGGAGAAGGAGCTGGCTGCGGCAGCTTCTTGCTTGGAAAGCTTGATGCCCTCCGGAGCCGTAGGCTTGGCCGCTGCGGGTTCTTGGCCTGGCGGCGGCGTTGGCTTGGCGGCGGCTGGCTCGCCGGTAGAGGCAGCCGGTGGAGGCGCTGGCGTAGTCTTGGGAGGCGCATGAGCGTCTGATACGTCCTTTGCCGGAGTAGAGGTTGCCGGAGCGGAAGGCTCCGGCATGGTCTTGGAGGGGGAGGAGTTGGTGTCCTTCTTCTTCTTCTTCGGGACGAGAGGAACCTGAGGTTCCGCCCTCCCGGCATCTTCAGTGTTGGCGCCGGTGTTGCTGGCGCCGGTATCTTGATCTTCTGGAGGGGAGATGGTTTCCTCCTCCGCGCGGGGTTCTGAAGGTTCAGGGGCCGCGCGCCCCGCACTTGTGGTGCCTCCCAGAGGGGAGGCAGAAGAGTTGCCGGCACCAGATGGCACCGGGCTTGCTTGAGGGGGAGTTGAGGTCCTCGCAGGTTCCTCAGAGCTTTCCGGCGTCATGCCGGTGGCGCTCTTGGAGATCTTGAGCGCAGGACTGAAAAAGATAAAAAAAAAGAGTTTCAGAAAAAGCAACTGGGAAAAAGGAAGCTCGCATAACAAAAGGGAAAAAAGAAACTTACCCGGAAGAAACCGGCATCTCCCGCTTCCGGTAGTGCTTCGTGGAAACCTTCTTCCCGCCAACAATTTCCTGCCGGGAGCGCTTGGCGGGAGGAGCCTGGCTCGGACCGGCATCCGGCGCTGGTGCCTTGTTCTTCTTGCCCTGGGAGGCAAGTTTCTCCAGGAACTCATGGCCGACCTCAGCTTGAAAAGGGACTGCGCGCTCCACAACCTGTGGGTTGGCGCTGGCTGAGGGTGCATCTACAGAAAGACAGTATATGAGGAAGCGAAAGAATAAAATACCTCAAGAACAGTGACCTCATCGTCAAAACCGGAGTCCTCGGTTGAAAAGTTACCGGGGCGCGAAGCATGGGTGCCGCCCATCTTGACCTCGGTCCAATGAACGTATGGATCCGGGTCCACCTCGTCCAAGTCCCGCTTGCGTCAAGGACCTCGCTCCTCCGCGGCGATACGAGGGAAGCGCTCCTTTGCCTGAAAAAGGGTAAAAAGACAGTTAACTACATATCACAAGGCTACCGGAAAACAATACGGATGGCATAAGTTCTTACTTCAGCAGTTGGGGGATTCATGGAGCTGAGGGGAAGGAAGCCCCACTCCCAGTCCATCGGCATGTCCGTTTGGCAAATCTACCTAGCCTTGAGGACTACATCCTCCTTGCTTAGGGGGAGGCCGGTGATCTTGGTGGGATCGCGAGGGCCGCACATTTGGCTTATTTTGTGAGACCGACGCTGGAGGGGAAGCACCCGGCGAGAGATGAAGGTGCGGATGATGTCGTCGGAGCAGATGTTCGTGTCCTTCATCAGCTGCTCCATGAAGCGAACAATCCGGTTGGTTTCAATATGATTGTTCCCCGGATTGAAGCTCCAGTTGGCCTTCGTGGGCGTCCCCGGATTGTAAGCCGGCAGATTGATGAGATCTGTGGCGCCCTTGTTTTTCACGTAGAAGAAGGTCTCTTGCCATGCCCGGCATGACTCGAGACCGGAGAATTTAAAGAAAGGGCTCCCTTGGCGGGAGCCGATGATGCAAGACCCGCATTGAACGGGGGGTTTTGGTTTAGGAATGTTTTTGCCTTGGACCGAATTGATCCGAAGGCTAAAGAAGCGAGCAAAAGCTTCTTTTGTGGGAAGGAGGCCAATGTAGCCCTCCATGAAAGAAACGTAGCAGGAGAGATAGAAGATGGCATTGCCAGGAAGATGGTCGGGTTGGAGTTGATAGAAGTCAAGAAATTCGCGAAAGAAGTTGCCGCGCTCGAAATGAGCAAGGAAAACAACGGACTCACCGGGTTCAAGCACCGGTTCCACCTTGCCGCGCGGAAGCCGGCAAGATACTTGTGCCGGTATCCTCCGGGAGCGGTACAACCAGTCGATCTCCGGCTGCGTCACGTCCGAGCCTTTCCAGGCTCCGCGAGTGATTGGAGCAGGATCCGCTCCGGAACCTTGGCCAGAGCTGCCGGCATCTTTACCCCTACCGGTAGCGGCGTCCGGAACGTTAGAAGAAGACTCCATCTGGTCGGCAGAGATTTGTTCCTCGAAAGATATGGAGGGGGTCTCGCTATGAGGGCTGCTGCCGGTTGGTTCGGTCAGATACTCTTCGCTGGACATACAAGTCTAGAGATACCCAAATCTACCCGCAAACCGGTTTCCCAAGATCTAGCCCCGCGCGAAGATCTACGAGTAAGAGAAAAACCAAGAGAAAAAGGAAAAGTAAATCCCCAATCGGCCAAAGAACTAGAAAGCAAGAAAGGAGAGAACAAAGGGGCCCTGAGGCTAACCTGGGACGGCGGAAGATAGGAAGAGCTACGGTCACCGGAGATGCGGCGAAGTAGCAGTCGGTGAAGATGAACTGCGGTGAGGAAGAAGATCGGAGGTCGCCGAGGAGCGCCCGAAGCAGCAACAGTGGAGGCGCTGCAGAGAGTCTCTGCGCGGCGGAACTCAGCGGGGTTGTGGCGGAAGTTCCACGGGCAGCGGTGCTCTGGTGGCAAACAACGGCGGCGAGAGCGCAGGGGGCAAGAGCTCTGGGTGCACGAGAAGTGGTGAGTGCGGAGAAGAAGAGGGGAAGGAACCGCTCCCCCTTAAATAGGAAGAAGAAGTAGTGGGATGGCAACCGCTGGGCCGCGGTGGTTCGGTTCGTGGGCCGCCACGTGGCGCAAGGATACACGCGCGGAAAACAAAATGCCACAGGGAGGCCGCATGGATCCGGAACGGCAGCGAGGATCCGGTGTGGCGCCATAAATGCTAGCGCAGAAGCCGAAGGGAAGTGACCCCTCGCACTGGCGCGTCAGAAACAGTGCGCATGTCACTGACAGGCACTGTACCCGAGAAATTCTCGACTTCATCGAGGAAGAGTTTAATGTCATAGATACCGGAAGAATCCGGAAAGAAAGAAAGAGAAGATCTGGCAAAGATGCCGGAGTATTCGAACCGGGTGCCGGAAAAGATAAACCGGTACCTTGAATGAAGTGAACCTGGCATGGTCCGTTGGATAGAATCCACCAGACTATACCAGCTTCGGGGACTAATGTTGGGGGGATGACCCCCGGTATGCCAAAGGCATGCCAAACCGGATGGTTTGAGCCATCAAGATACCGGTTTAAAGTTTATTCCGGGCTGTGAAGCCAAGCGATTGGCTAAGTAAGTCTATACCGGTATTCCCAGGAGGGGTATGCCAGAAAGAGCTAAGAAGGTACCGGATTACCGGTAAGAGGTGCATTGTAGCACGTCGGCAAGACTGGTCAAAGATTCTCTCAAGAGTAAGAGGACAAGGATGAGCTAAGCAAAGTAGCTTTAAACGAAGCCCTGACGCCAAAGAGGAAGGTGACGCTGAAAGCATCCGGAGGACGTCAGCCTCCCTGATTAAAGAGATACCGGCGTCACTAGTGATTAAAGAGGCTTTGTAAAGTAGTTTGTCTAGTCAAAGATGCCATTAGGGTTTCTTAGGGTTTCTTCCCCTGTAAGGCACCCTCTCCCCTATATAAGGAGAGGGGGCACACCCCATCGCGGGCATGAGGAGATAGAGGAGTTGTTGTGTGCTATCTTGTATCCAAAAACCTGTAACCTTTTGTGATCAATGAATAGAGAGATCTGAAGGGGAGAAAGCTCTAGTGTTCTTCTTCTTCTACCCCTGGCCAAGGCCAAGTTCTTAGGAGATCCATCCAGAATCCATCCCATCCTTACCAAAACCCTCACCCGAATCCTCTAGCGCCCATTCGGCCCCAACTTAAGCCATCCTATGGCATCTGTCTGTTCACCACGACGATAAGCGATGATGCTAGGATCCGAGAGTTGTCTCTAACGATGCGCAAGCTTACCGTGAAGTTGATGGTGTGGTCGAAGACGTCGATTGCCGCCGAAGTTGAGCTTGATTTCACCATTACCGGTGATGTACTGAGAAAGGGAATCTTCAAATTCGCGTCGCCTCGACCTCCCCTTGATGCTAGGCTCCTCCCAGATGATCTACACGGCAAGGCACGTCTCCTCGACCACGCGCCGGAGGCTGGGGTGGCTTGTATCGCCGTGTTCTTCCTCGACGCTGGTGACAGGGAGTGGAAGAATGCGAGAGGTAGAGGATGAGTGAGAGAACGAGAGGTGGCGGAGTGGTTTTAGGGTTTCACTGCAAAGCTCCAGGAATATTTATAGAGCTTGGTGAGGTCGGATTGGTAAGTTCACTGTCGGCGATGGCCGAGATGTGGCGGTGTCGTTGATACTGCAAACGAGCATGAATCGAGATGTTTTTGGATAGGCTCGGACGCGAGAAGATTAGGGCGAGGTTCTGAGTTTGTCTGCGGCGTCCGGGGCATGCTTATCGTCGACGAGGTCGTGGCCTACTGGCTCCGCCGCACTTTCGACTAGAGAGAAGAAGACGGCGCCCCCTTCCCTCCTTTATGTTTCAACCCAGCGATGAAACGGTAAGTGGCCGAATTTGGTTGGCGCTGGGCGTCCATGGGCCTGCTCCTGGGCTGCTACGGCCTACGGTGGTCCACCAGGTAAGATCCTCTTCTTTTTTCCTTTTACTGTTTTATTTTTCATTTTCTATTTTATATTGGTGGTTTGAATTCAAATTTGATTTCTATTTTGTTTTGCAGGTTTCTAAAGTTTTGAATCTCAATAGAACTTGATAATAATGATTATTGCATAATTGTGTTGTTCAAACAAATATTTAATGTTTGATTAAATTGGTGTGAGAGTCATTCCAGATTTAAAATAGACATGCTATGTGTTCATTTCAATTCCTTTTTTTATTTAGGATCAAAATTTGTTTAAGTGATTTGAAATTTATGACATCTTCATGGTAGAAATATTATTGGGTTTTGCTAATATACTTAGCAATATTGGTTGTTCATATGTATTTTAAATATGGCTAGAATTTAAAATAAAGGTGTTAATGAAGATGGTGTTAGGATCATGATTTCATGTGCTTATTATTTCTAAGGGCGTGGAAGTTTATTTAGGTTTATTTTAAAATACTTGCTATTGATTGATCAACTAATTATGTACTAGTACTTGAGTTTAGGGTATGGTCTTAGGGTTTACTTGTGATGCACAAGTTAGGGTTTAGGCATAGGTTCTATGTAGTTATGATCTATGGTTTCCCTTATACTTATCAATTGAGGTAGTAAGGAAATAGGAAAGTGGTCTAGGGTTTTGGTTATGTTTCACTAATAGAATATGGCTCTCACCACCAAGATTAAAGGTTGGTTTGAACAAGTAGGATTTATACTACTCTAGTATTCTCTAGGATAGACATGGCTATATATGGTTAGCATATATAATATCTCTCATTTCTAAATGTCTTGGAATAGCCTAAGGTCCTACTCAAGAGATGATGATATGATCTTGTAAATATATGGTCTGCTTAGGAATTCTACCTTGCAATCTTATGTAGCTTGTTTTTCAAGAAATCTGATAAACCTGCATCTTGTGGCATGCCTCCACCTCCTAGTTTCTTCATCTTGATCGTAGCTAATGTATGGATGGTCTCAAGATTTTGATTTCCTTGTAACATGGTACTAGATGATCAAATGGATGAAGGGTGTGGCTCCTTTTATAGGCTTGGGCAAGCTCTAGTATCATGACACATAGGTGGGTGACTCTTGTTTAGGTTTGATGAGTAAGGTGCTTGGTTGTCATGCCCTCATCCATAGCAATCCTTTGAGCATGAGGTGGCATAACTTGGAATGCAAGTCATGTAGATATTTTCATCCTATGTGGCATGATCATTATCCTCTCATATGATTTATTTTTAGATAGACAAGTGGCATTTGTTACTAAATATCTTGTGGATGGTTTCATTATTGTGGATGAGTCACTATATCATATTTGATTGAATTTATATTATAATATTGGTCAAAAGGTTAAGGTTAAGGTTGAAGGTTATTCCTCAATTTTGGATACTTGGTGTTTGATTTCACCAAGGCATGATCATATGAGTTTCAAAATACTCATAATTAGTTTTATTCAAATAGTTTGAACTATAATTTATAATGTAAATGGATTTAGTTTTATGATATTCCATATATTTAATAAGTTATGATTTGAATAAGAATGTGTGGCATTTATGCACTTTAGACCCTGTGGTTTACCTTATTTGGTAATAAGTTTAGAAGTGAATTAAATTACACACAAAGGTAGTTGCTAACTTTTAAGTGTTAATAAGTTAGGGTTTGATTCTTAAAGAATGTGTTGTTGTAAGAAATACCATGATATGATCCTTTATAGGATTTGGTATTTGATCCTCACTTAAGGTGTTGTGATAGTAAAGCTAACCCCATTTGATCTAGCCCATATATCAAATCATCTCTACCCAAAACAAGGTTTTAGCAAAGATCACAGTGAAGTTTATAGCGCTTGACATGATGATCTACTTCAATTCCACCAAGTCAAGTGAAACTTCAGTTACTGTGACAAGTTTTATTTAAAAACGCAAAAATTTCTCGGATTTTCTATGCATGAATGCAATGCACACTTTGGTGTTCTCTTATTTTGTAGCCTTAAAACCTGGGATATTACAGCAAAGGGCGGGAAGGAGCGGTGTGCATTAACACTGGGAAGGCGCGACGAAGATGTGTGGGGAAGGCACGGCCCCGACGAAACGTCTCGCCCGCCTCCGCCCCGGGAACCATCGCTACCGTTAAGAAAAACTGAGTGCCGTTCAGCCTAGCTTGTTCCTCTGCTCCCTTGTCCTCCATGAGTTTTTGTTTTTCATAATGATGCTAGGAAAGAGATGTTGCTGCTCTGCCCTGTGAGGGAGGCCTGCACTACTTGTAAAAGAGAGGTGTAGGTTTATATTCCCTCCTTTCCAAATTTGGATACCTATAGTTTTTGGTCAAAGTCAAATTTTGTAAATTTTGAGTAACTATATACAAAAAATATCAACATTTAAAATTTTACATGCACAAAATATGAAAATATATTTCATGATGGTTCTAAAAATATTGATTTGAGACTATACATATTGACACTTTTTTCATATATAGTAGGTTAAACTTTAAGAAGTTTGAGTTTATCAAAATATTATATGCATCCTATTTTAGGATAGAAGGAGTACTTAGAAGAAAGCTCGCGGCTTGGAACAGGGGGCAAGGAACAATAAAGGCTTGCTGGTTTTCATTTGAGATCATTGTTCTAAATATCGGCCGATATATCAGTTAACTTGCCAATTAACTGCTTCTCGAAGGGTGACCGAAACAAGAAGGCCCTACTCGGTGTGTTTACTGGTCCAATTAATTGGTCTGACAAAGCCGATTTATCGGTAATATGCAGATTTTGGGCTAAATAGGCTTGTGAGGCCTGAGCTGCATCCTGCGCCGCCTGCCTGATCTCCTCAATGGCTTCTCTGGCATCAAGATATGGCCTTCTTCCTCCTCTAATGATTCTAAGCTTGTTGTGGCTGTTGTTCTTCACTTCTTGTTCCTCTGCTCCTCCTAAGCTGATTCTGTTGATTGATGTTGTTGCTAGTTGGTAGTTGCTGCTGCTTGATGTTGTTGCTGGCTCTCAAAAGAAATATATATTGCCATTTTTCCAATTATTCTACTGATTAATGGTCGATCGATAAATTCAGTTAATCGGCTGATTCACCGATTAATCGCTTCTCGGAGGCCGAGCGGGCAGTCACCAGTTAACGATATCCTAAACATTGTTTGAGATTGAAGCATTATGTATGTGATGAAGCGTACTCTAAGATGGCCACTGTAGGATCATAAAAGCCTTTTCTCAACAATTAAAAAAGGGACCATAAAGGCCACACGTACATCCTACTATCCTAGTCGGCTCTTCAAAATATGAATAGTGAGTTAGTGACAACAAAGGAACATAACGAGTAGAAAATGAAACTAGGTCCTAAGACTCATCGTACTCTCCATCCCGAAAAAAGATGACGCGATATATCTAAATTTAGAAAAATATGTGTCATTCTTTTTAGGACCAATGGAGTAGTATTATTGTTTATACACGGAAACTGAATTTGGAGCTGAAAGTTACTGAAACAAGTGTTGTCATGTTATCTCTTCTTCCCAGTTCAAGGTTTTAAAGTTCTCTTCTTGATTGACTGGTATTAGAGCATGTCTAACAGGTCCCGTATTTTTTCGTCCCTTAAAACGCGAGTAGAGGGCCTGTATTCGTTTTTCACCGGCCAAAAACGCGTCCAATCTAGCAGAACCTGTAAACTCACCCTGTAAAAGGGAATATTCCCAAAATATGCTGAATCAAAAAAAATCCTTCCATCTTCTTCCTCTAGCCACCGTGCTCCCTGCTCCCCCGCCTCCGGCCATGGACGTGCCGCCCCCGGCCGCCCTCGCCTCACCCCGCCCCGGCCCCGGCCCCGGCCGCGCCGTCCCCGGCCGCCCTCGCCCCGCCCCGGCCATGGCCGCGCCGCCCCCGGCCGCCCTCGCCCGGCCCGGCCCCGACCCCGGCCGCGCCGCCCCCGGGCGCCCTCGCTCCGGCCAGCCCCACCCCGCTCCGGCCGTGCTCGCTCCGGCCAGCCCTGCCTCGCTCCGGCCAGCCCTGCCCCGCAGTTCGTTGGAATTTAGCCGGATTCCGGCGAGGCGAATCGCGAAAGTAGTTAGATTTTCTGAAATTTCAGCCCGCCACGAGTGAGGGGTTGGCCCTGTATTTGGCCTCCCACCCCGCACAAATAAGGGGCGAAGGTCCGCCCCGTAATCGAAACCAGCAAAAATCGATGCGGAGACCGTTTTTACGGGGCCTGCTAGACGGCCGGGTAGAGCTCAAACCCGTATTCTGGCAGTTATTATACGGGTTTGGGTGTTTTAAGGGATCTGTTAGACATGCTCTTATAGTCATCGACATGATAGTCATCCACATGATAGCCTGTTTGGCCATATTGTATTGTAGTATCTAGAATAAAAGTCGGTTTAGTCAGATTGTTTTTCAATACTTTAAAAATCTGAGCGCAGCAGTGCAGAATGTATCCATCACACAGAAATTGTCGCAGAAATTAAAACATCAGCACAGCAAACAAGTGATCTTTGGAGAACTGCTTCTGGTATGGGAATTGGGACAGCAGTGGCTATTGCTTTGACAAAAGTAAGGAGCTCAAGCTCTAGGATGCAGCTAGATCTGGAGTTTTCTTTTTAGTTATTCTGTCATCCAGTCAAGGTGAGCGTAAATTGGTGAAGGGATATAGGAACTCTGTTGACATAAACAACTATATCTATCAATAGCTAATTATTCGACTCTGAAGAGACCTAAAACAATTATCAGCGAAAACCTACGCCCTACATTCAGCAACGATCAACGATGGTCTTGATGGCGCCGATGTTGGGCTCGCCGAACAGGGAGACGCCCTGGCGCGTCCTCAGCGTCGCGTAGTCGCCGGCCGCGCGGGCCTTCATTCTAGCCCAGTGTAAGTACTGCTCCACCGCCGGCGAGTTCATCTTCCGGAGCTGCTCCTTGGCGCTCTCCATGAACGTCTTCGTGCGCGCCTGCTGGTCCTTCTCCTCCGGCGTCGTCATCTGAAGCCCCGTGACCGGCGCCTCGCTCGCCGCCATCCTGGCCGCCACCTCCCCTGTTATCATCAACGCCGCCTCCGCTCCTTTGTTTGCAATCACCAACACTAGCCGAGATTGCGACTGGAATTATTAGTAGAGATTGAAGAGGTCAAGAAGATGTGGCTGCTGGTGGCCTGGTGTGCGTGCACTTATAGGAGGGCGTTTTCTTGAGAAGAAAGCTCTGAGCTTGAAGCAGAGGACAAGAAACAACAACGTGAAGAGGGGAACAGAGAGAACGAAGATTACATTACATTACAAGTTCGTGTTTTAATCCAGTTCATAAAAAGGAAATTTTAGTTCCAATCCACTTAGGATTATTTCGGTATCGGTACTTCTTCCGTGATCCAGAGTACCATCCGTAGTTCGCTCGTATCCGTACGTATTGTTGTTATCCGGAGAGAAAGTTTCTTTCTTTTCCCCCACTCCAAGTCGAACTCTGCGACGCCCGTCCGGCTTTCTCCCCAAGACAGACAGCGCCTCCCTTGGTCCTACCGCCATATAAACAGGCACGAGGCCGCACCTCCTGGCCACCATAGCAATTAGCAACACGAGCCACATCGATCTCCTCTCGACATACACAAGTTTGTTTTCGATCAATCTCAGTTTTAGAGTTTTCGTGATGGAGAACAAGGGGGCAGCTCCGGCGGCGGCAGCGCAGGAGAACAAGGAGGCGGCGCCGGCTCCGGCGACGTCGTGCTTCAAGGGGACGGTGGCCGAGGACGCGACGTTCGTGGAGGTGGCCAAGGAGCAGTACCGGCAGTTCAAGGAGGCGCCCATGGAGGAGCACTGGTCCTGCATCAAGAACAAAGTCCTCTCCGTCTTCGGCGAGCCGCCCTCCGTCTTCGGCGGACCCAAGGACAACAAGGCGTCCTCCGTCGAGTCGCAGTAGACGATCAAGTAGCTTTATAAGTAGTAATTTTTATCGTTGCTAAGTACTTGTTGAGGTCGTTCATGAGTTAATTTGAGGAACTGTATACACAGCTGTGCGGTGGTTGTTTCATTGTGGATTTTCAGTCGGAACACGCGTTGATTAAATAGTTATCTTTGAATTGATTTTTGTAGTTCTTCAATGTTTTATACTTGCTATAAGTAGTTAAGGTCGGTCTTGTTCCCTTTAAACGGCCTCTCAATATCAATGCATTCTGCTGCCAAGTTTACGTTGCAGCATGGAACATAGAATTTCTGACGATCGTGCCTGCCTAAGCACATGTACTTCTTCGATGTGATTCCCCTTCTTTTTATGTGCTGTTCAGTTCTCGCCTAGAATTTCCCGACGAGATTTGCCTAGCAGTTCCTGCCTAGGCGTTCGTCTTGCAGTTTCTTGCACTTAAATTTGTGAAAGCGGCAGTGGCATCAAAAAGGTGACCTGTGAGGAGCCCCGTAATTATCCAAGATTTCACTTCCTAGTACTATTTATCTGCAAATTTCTTCTTCCCTGGGGGACAAGGAACTAAAGAATTACAGTTGTTTCAGTTTGATTGATAAAAGCAAAAGAGACGATTTTGCTAGTTCTCGGGTAGCTGAGAATTATCTTAACTTTTTGTCGGTAAGCCCCTTATCTCCTTTCTTTTTAGGGATTTCTATTTTCGTGCCCCTGGCTCCTTAGTTGTGTTCAGTTTTCCCCAGCCCCTTAGTTTTTCCTCAGTTTTCCCCAAGACCTTGTCTGAAACCCGTAGAAGTAACTCGGACGGAAGGAATCCCGTTTAGTTGACGTTGGTTGGTGCTGGCAAGTGGGGCCGCTGTTGGTGCCCCGCAGTGGATACATCTTCACTTATCCAGATCATCGTGGGATCCACAACTTGTCCATGTTAGTGCGCCGGACCCACAACTTACCCAGGTGACCGTTGCAAAATGGGAGCCCGAGCCAGCCCCGCGCCCGTGCCCGTGCCATTGCTTCCCCTTTCTTTCCCCGCGCCCCATTGTTCTTCTTCTCCGCCAGCGGCAGCCCTTCTCCGGCAGGCGGGTGATGTCTAGTTTCTCTTCGACCTCCCGTTCTTCATGGCCGCAGTATGGACCCGTGCCTTTGACAAGATGCCCTGACTGCCCACGCCAGGAGCCTCTGAAGCGGTCGATCTGTAAGACGGACGAGAACGGCAACCGTGGACGTGAGTTCCTTGCATGCGAGAGCTTGCCATATAGAGAGGGGGATAAGGTTAGATCTCGCTCCAATTTCTCTGTTTTCTCTCGATTTTCTTGCTATTCCCTCGAATTTGGGATTTAGGGTTCTCGTTGTTGTTTTCAGATCCTGAAGAAATGCAGGCATTTCGAGTGGATCGATTACGTTCGGAGGCTTCAATTGCAGGAATCAATTGGCGCTATTGGGGAGCGCAATTTGGGAGGGGGGACTTGCTGTAGAGAATGCGGCGGAGAGAGGAGCCGTTCCGATTATGCCTAATGCTCCCAATGTAGGACTGGAGGAAGTGAAGGGAGAACTGAAGAAAATGAACAAGCAGTTAAGGCAGCTGATCGAGTTGAAGAAGCAAGCTAATCCGATGGCTGGTTGTTTTTTCTGTTGTATAATTGCGATCGGATTCTTATCATTGCTCACTGGGCGCTAGAAGTTGTTACAAGGGATACCTTGTTACAAATTCATTATTCAGTTACATGTACTTGTAGTTGTTTTCATAGTTAGTGTGTGCATTCACCGAAATTACTAAAATTAGGGCTCCCAATAATCTATTCACCGAAATCCGCAAATATGTATGCCTAATGTTTATACAAAAATTATACCACTTTTGGGCCGTTTCAAATTACTAAAACTATATGCCAAAACTATATCCCCTAAAAGAAAAAGGAAAGCGAAAGATAGTTGATAATTGTTAGAGGGGTGACAATAATGCATTCACCGAAATCCGCAAATATGTATGCCTCATGTTTAGACCGAAATTATACAACTTTTGGGCCGTTTCAAATTACCGAAACTATATGCCAAAACTATATCCCCTAAAAGAAAAATGAAAGCGAAAGATAGTTGATAATTGTTAGAGGGGTGACAATAATGCATTCACCGAAATCCGCAAATATGTATGCCTCATGTTTATACCAAAATTATACCACTTTTGGGCCGTTTCAAATTACCAAAACTATATCCCCTAAAAAAAAGGAAAGTGAAAGATGGTTGATAATTGTTAGAGGGGTGACAATAATGCATTCACCGAAATCCGCAAATATGTATGCCTCATGTTTATACCAAAATTATACCACTTTTGGGCCGTTTCAAATTACCGAAACTATATGCCAAAACTATATCCCCTAAAAGAAAAAGGAAAGCGAAAGATAGTTGATAATTGTTAGAGGGGTGACAATAATGCATCCACCGACGGAGAGAGAGGGGTGGCCACGAAGAGAGAGAGTAGGGGTGGCCACGAAGAGACGGGGAGGGGTATACCGCCCGTTAGATCGGCTTGATCAACGGTTCGTGGAGTCGATCCGTGTGACAACGGCTCAACCAATCAGGATAAGTTTGGGCTTCGAGAGCATTTGTGACAGAACTTGAGGGCAAAACTGAGTAGTACTAACAATCCAAGGGCACATAAATAGTAAATAGACTAAGGGATTCAAACAAAAAGAATTACAAAATGAAAAATGCGTGTTTTGTACAATATAATTCATATTGGGCTACATCAAATTATTTGCAATTCAAATATACATGAGTGTGACAATTATGGCATCATTTAGACAAACTATGTTTTTGGGGAAGATGTTTTGCAAAGGGGTTTGAGTGGAAAACCATGCATCTTCATAGCTACACTAGTGATTCTGAGAAGTGGCAATTTGTGCTAAACTTGATTTATATATGTTTGTTAAGGTTTTCTAGGTGGAAGGTTGCGTAGGAAGACTCCATGAGTAGGTGCCACTATGTTTTTATTTTTTTGAATTTTTTTGCGCATGAAATGACTCAATTAGATATGTTAATCTCATTTGTTGACTCTCTGTTGACTAGCTACTTGAGGGTAAAACCGAGTATATTGCACTTGCCGGCCTAAGTACTCGAGGGGAAAACTGAGTACGGATAAAATTTCTGTATAAGGCCCGAGGTTATAACCGAGTACACCAAACGTCCCGGGGTTAGACTCGTGTCGCGGTGCACGCCGCAGCCGTGCATAGCGGACGCGTGTTGCGGTACACGCCACCTTCGTCTTTATAGAGCCCTTTTTCTCTCCCTCGACGCACTTTCTCACCGCAACCGCCTCTCCTGTCCCATCATCTTCTCCACAACCGAAGAAAAAACCCCGAAGAAAACCGCCGGCGATGGAGAAGAATGAGATGCCCATTGTCGGCGCATCAGCCGCCAGCGCATCGGCCGCTGCCCCCGTCCGGGCCCCTGTCGCTGCTTCCAACGTAGCAGCCGGCGCATCAACCGCCGGCGCATCGGCCGCTGCCCCCGTGCAGGCCCCTGTCGCTGCTTCCAACGTAGCAGCCGGCGCATCAGCCGCCGGCGCATCGGCCGCTGATACGTCCCCGACGTATCCATAATTTCTGTCGTTCCATGCTTGTTTTATGACAATACTTACATGTTTTGCTTGCACTTTATGATGTTTTCATGCATTTTCCGGAACTAACCTATTAACAAGATGCCACAGTGCCAGCCTCGTTTTCTGCTTGTTTTTGGTTCCGTAAAGGCTGTTCGGGCAATATTCTCGGAATTCGACGAAACGAAGACCAAACCTCCTATTTTTCCCGGAAGCGTCCAGAACACCGAAGAAGAGTCGGAGAGGGGCCGAGGGCCACCACACCATAGGGCGGCGCGGCCTGGCCCGGGCCCGCGCCGGCCGTGGTGTGGCGCCCTGTGTGCCCCCTCGCGCCGCCTCTTCGCCTATAAAATCCCTTTCGACCTAAAAACACCGTACCACTTGACGAAACTCCGGAAAGACTCCGGGCGCCGCCACCATCGCGAAACTCCACCTCGGGGACGAAGTCTCGTTCCGGCACCCTGCCGGGACGGGGAAGTGCCCCCGAAGCCATCTCCATCAACGCCATCGCTCCATCATGCTCCGTGAGTAGTTCCCCATGGACTACGGGTTCTAGCTGTAGCTAGTTGGTATCTCTCCCCATGTACTTCAATACAATGATCTCATGAGCTGCCTTACATGATTGAGATTCATCCGATGTAATCGGTGTTGTGTTTGTCGGGATCCGATGGATTGTTACATTATGATTGTCTATCTACAAAGTTTATGAAGTTATTGTTGCTGCAATCTTGTTATGCTTAATGCTTGTCACTAGGGCCCGAGTGGCATGATCTTAGATTTGAGCTCTATACTTATTGCTTAGATTGTATCTACAAGTTGTATGCACATGTCACTGTCCGGAACCAAAGGCCCCGAAGTGACGAAATCGGGACAACCGGAGGGGATGGCGGTGATGTGAGGGACACATGTTTTCACGGAGTGTTAATGCTTTGCTCCGGTACTCTATTAAAAGGAGTACCTTAATATCCAAGTAGTTTCCCTTGAGGCCCGGCTGCCACCGGCTGGTAGGACAAAAGATGTTGTGCAAGTTTCTCATTGCGAGCACGTACGACTATTATTGGAAAACATGCCTACATGATTAATGATCTTGATATTCTGTCTTAATGCTATTTCAATCCTATCAATTGCCCGACTGTAATTTGTTCACCCAACACTTGTTATTGGAGAGTTACCACTAGTGTAGATAGTCGGGAACCCCGGTCCATCTTTCATCATCATATACTTGTTCTACATGTCAGTATCAACTGTTTTCCGGTGCCATTGCTCTCATATTACTATTATCGCTGCTGTGTTACTCGTTACTATTGCTCTCATATCATCTGCTACTTTCACATCACCCTCGTTACTAGTGCTTTTCCAGGTGCAGCTGAATTGACAACTCAGTTGTTAAGGCTTATAAGTATTCTTTACCTCCCCTTGTGTCGAATCAATAAATTTGGGTTTTACTTCCCTCGAAGACTCGTTGCGATCCCCTATACTTGTGGGTCATCAAGACTATTTTCTCGGCGCCGTTGTCGGGGAGGCATAGCTCTACTCATAAGTTCACCTGGGGAGTACACTCTACCTCTCTCTCTACTTTTATTTTATTTTGTTTTGCTAGTTTACTTTTGTCTAGTTTATTTGTGCTTAGTTTATTTCCGTCTAGTATTAGTTTGCTTAGTTTACTTTTGTCTAGTTTATTTCAGTTTTGTTTTACTTTTCCTATATATCCAAAAATCCATAAAAATTTGAAAAACCAAAAAATTAAAAACTGCTGTTATGGGAGAACCTACAACCTACTTGGAGCTTATAGAATGTTATAATTGTTATAGAGAATCAAGAACCGGTAAAATAATGAGTGCTATGATAGAAAAATTGAATACAATTGCTAAAATCTTGCTTGAACGCCATGATATAAACTGTTGCTCTCAACAGGATACTAAACATCTTAAATTTCAATGTGGCTTTAGTGAGGAATTTTTAATTAAGAACTATAATCGGAATTGCTATATTCATTATGGGTTCGAAGAGGTAGAACAATTTGTCTTATTTATGGGAGCCTCCGAGATAGAATCCTTCATGGTTGAGAATTATGAAACTTGTGTTGTTTGTAAGGGCCTTAAAGATTATGTCTCTACTATCCTTAATTCTTGCATAGAATGCTACAAGTAGGAATCCTTATATCCTTGATTATAAAGAGAGACACATTAATGCACAAGAATGCACTCACAATTTGCGGACCGTGGAAGAAGAAATTGATGAACCGAAAGCTCATTGGATGAAAAGAGGAGGAAATTGATGAACCTGAAAGCTCATTGGATGAAAAAGAAGAGGAGAGCGACGAACAAGAGGAGGAAGAATGGATTAGCTACCCATGTCAACCTTCTAATGAGAGTAACTCTTTATCTCTTACACTATTTGATTGTCCTCCATGCTTACTCGGAAGAGGTTGAATGTTATGTTCCTGTGGATTCTCTTGAAATAGTACCTATGAGTAATACTTGTGAGAATGATTATGCTATTGTTATCTATGATAATCCATGCTACTTTGATAAATCTTATGATAATGCTTTGTTTGTGCCCGATGTCGAAATGCATGGTACTAAAGAATTTTGTTTGGCAAATGTCTATGATAAAGCTCTAGATGATGGTCCTATGTTACTTGATAATATTAATTGTACTACTAATGAAAATGGGATTGGAGAGTTCTTGACTTATTCTATGAGTCCCATATCTATTGAGATTGATCAACTACCTTGTTATATTATTAATAAAAGTAAGTTTGAAAGTTTTAATTCCACTATTCTTGAACTTGATAAAAATTATGTGTTTGGAAATCATGAAAAGTATGCTGCATGTGATAGTTATATTGTTGAGTTTGTTCATGAAGCTACTGAAAATTATTATGAGAGAGGAAAATATGGTTGTAGAAATTTTCATGGTACTAATACACCTCTCTATATGCTTAAAATTTTGAAGTTACACTTGTTCTATCTTCTTATGCTTGTCACTTTGCTTTTCATGAACTTGTTTATGTACAAGATTCCTATGCATAGGAAGCATGTTAGACTTAAATGTGTTTTGAATTTGCCTCTTGATGCTCTCTTTGCTTCAAATACTATTTCTTGCGAGTGCATCATTAAAACTCGCTGAGCCCATCTTAATGGCTATAAAGAAAGCAACTTCTTGGGAGATAACCCATGTGTTATTTTGCTACAGTACTTTGTTTTATATTTGTGTCTTGGAAGTTGTTTACTACTGTAGCAACCTCTCCTTATCTTAGTTTTGTGTTTTGTTGTGCCAAGTGAAGCCTCTAATCGAAGGTTGATACTAGATTTGGATTTCTGCGCAGAAACAGATTTCTATCTGTCACGAATCTGGGCTGTTTTCTCTCGTAGGTAACTCAGAAAATTATGCCAATTTACGTGCGTGTTCCTCAGATATGTACGCAACTTTCATTAGTTTTGAGTTTTCTGATTTGAGCAACGGAAGTATTTTATTAAAATTCTTCTTTACTGGGCTGTTCTGTTTTGGCAGATTCTGTCTCTGTTTTTGCATTGTCTCTTGTGGACTTTAAGCGAGGTTTTCTAGACGTAGAGGGCTGTAGCTAATGTTTTATTGAGTTCTTGCAATGTGCCACTACAGGACCAAGGTGGATTCAAATTTTTTGAGTACTAACCCTCTAATGAAGTTTATGAGAAGTTTGGTGTGAAGGAAGTTTTCAAGGGTCAAGAGAGGAGGATGATATATGATCGAGAAGAGTGAAAAGTCTAAGCTTGGGGATGCCCCCGTGGTTCATCCCCGCATATTTCAAGAAGACTCAAGCGTCTAAGCTTGGGGATGCCCAAGGCATCCCCTTCTTCATCAACTTATCGTGTTCCTCCTCTGAAACTATATTTTTATTCGGTCACATCATATGTGTTTTACTTGGAGCGTCTATGTGCTTTTATTTTTGTTTATGTTTGAATAAGATCTGGATCCTAGCAATCCTTGTGTGGAGAGATACACGCTCCGCTTTTTCATATGAACACTCGTGTTCTTCGTTTTACTTTTAATGTTCAATGATAAAAGTTGGAAGCTATTGCACTTATTTATATTTGGTTGAAAACGGAAAATGCCTCATCATGTCTTGGATAATTTGACACTTGGCAATTGTTTTGAGCTCTCAAATAGATCATTATTAAGTTTTTTCATGTAGTCTAAGCCTATTAGTGGAGAACTACTATAGAGCTTGTTGAAATTGGTTTGCACAATTGATCTCTCTTAAGGTCTAGATATTTTCTCGGTAAAAGTGTTTGAGCAACAAGGAAGACAGTGTAGAGTATTATAATGCTTGCAATATGTTCTTATGTAAGTTTTGTTGTACCAGCTTCATACTTGTGTTTGCTTCAAACAACCTTGCTAGCCCAAGCCTTGTACCGAGAGGGAATACTTCTCGTGCATCCAAAACCTTGAGCCAAAAACTATGCCATTCGTGTCCACCATACCTACCTACTATGTGGTATTTCCTGCCATTCCAAAGTAAATTGCTTGAGTGCTACCTTTAAACAATTCAAAATTTATCATCTCTCAATTTGTGTCAATGTTTTATAGCTCATGAGGAAGTATGTGGTGTTTATCTTTCAATCTTGTTGGGCAACTTTCACCAATGGACTAGTGGCTTCATCCGCTTATCCAATAATTTTGCAAAAGAGCCGGCAATGGGATTCCCAGTCCCAAATTAATTAACCAAAATAGACACTCCTCCATGGTATGTGATTGTTGGACGGCACCCGAGGAT